>NC_133719.1:1610000-2012500 GCF_048934315.1 Petromyzon marinus
GTATACAGGAGGTCTGTGTCTCTCTCTGCAATCATCATCACGGTGGCTATGAGATGTAACTACCTCGCCTGGTATACAGGAGGTCTGTGTCTCTCTCTGTAATCATCATCACGGTGGCTATGAGATGTTAACTACCTCGCCTGGATTACAGGAGGTCAGTGTCTCACTCTGTAATCATCATCACGGTGGCTATGAGATGTTAACTACCTCGCTTGGTATACAGGAGGTCTGTGTCTCACTCTGTAATCATCATCACGGTGGCTAGGAGATGTTAACTATCTCGCCTGGTATACAGGAGGTCTGTGTCTCTCTCTGTTACCATCATCACGGTGGCTAGGCGATGTTAACTACCTTGCCTGGTATACAGGAGGTCTGTGTCTCACTCTGTAATCATCATCACGGTGGCTATGAGATGTTAACTACCTCGCCTGGTATACACGAGGTCTGTGTCTCACTCTGTAATCATCACGGTGGCTATGAGATGTTAACTACCTCGCCTGGTGTACAGGAGGTCTGTGTCTTTCTCTGTAATCATAATCACGGTGGCAAAGAGATGTTAACTACCTCGCCTGGTATACAGGAGGTCTGTGTCTCACTCTGTAATCATCATCATCACGGAGGCTATGAGATGTTAACTTCCTCGCCTGGTATACAGGAGGTCTGTGTCTCTCCCTATGATCATCATCACGGTGGCTAGGAGATGTTAACTACCTCGCCTGGTGTACAGGAGGTCTGTGTCTCTCTCTGTAATCATCATCACGATGGCTATGAGATGTTAACTACCTCGCCTGGTATACAGGAGGTCTGTGTCTCTCTCTGTACTCATCATCACGGTGGCTATGAGATGTTAACTACCTCGCCTGGTATGCAGGAGGTCTGTGTCTCACTCTGTAATCATCATCACGGTGGCTATGAGATGTCAACTACCTCGCATGGTATACAGGAGGTTTGCGTCTCTCTGTAATCATCATCACGGTGGCTTGGAGATGATAATTACCTCGCCCGGTATAAAGGTGGTCTGTGTCTCTCTGTGTAATCATCATCACGCTGGCTATGAGATGTTAACTACCTCGCCTGGTATACAGGAGGTCTGTGTCTCTCTGTAATCATCATCACGGTGGCTAGGAGATGTTAACTACCTCACCTGGTATACAGGAGGTCTGTGTCTCTCTCTCTGTAATCATCATCACGGTGGCTATGAGATGTTAACTACCTCGCTTAGTATACAGGAGGTCTGTGTCTCACTCTGTAATCATCATCACGGTCGCTAGGAGATGTTAACTACCTCGCCTGGTATACAGGAGGTCTGTGTCTCACTCTGTAATCATCACGGTGGCTATGAGATGTTAACTACCTCGCCAGGTATACAGGAGGTCTGTATCTCTCTCTGTAATCATAATCACGGTGGCTAGAAGATGTTAACTACCTCGCCTGGTATACAGGAGGTCTGTGTCTCACTCTGTAATCATCATCACGATGGCTATGAGATGTTAACTACCTCGCCTGGTATGCAGGAGGTCTGTGTCTCACTCTGTAATCATCATCATCACGGAGGCTATGAGATGTTAACTTCCTCGCCTGGTATACAGGAGGTCTGTGTCTCTCCCTATGATCATCATCACGGTGGCTAGGAGATGTTAACTACCTCGCCTGGTGTACAGGAGGTCTGTGTCTCTCTCTGTAATCATCATCACGATGGCTATGAGATGTTAACTACCTCGCCTGGTATACAGGAGGTCTGTGTCTCTCTCTGTACTCATCATCATGGTGGCTATGAGATGTTAACTACCTCGCCTGGTATGCAGGAGGTCTGTGTCTCACTCTGTAATCATCATCACGGTGGCTATGAGATGTCAACTACCTCGCATGGTATACAGGAGGTTTGCGTCTCTCTGTAATCATCATCACGGTGGCTTGGAGATGTTAATTACCTCGCCCGGTATAAAGGTGGTCTGTGTCTCTCTGTGTAATCATCATCACGCTGGCTATGAGATGTTAACTACCTCGCCTGGTATACAGGAGGTCTGTGTCTCTCCCTATGATCATCATCACGGTGGCTATGAGATGTTAACTACCTCGTCTGGTACACAGGAGGTCTGTGTCTAACTCTGTAATCATCATCACGGTGGCTAGGAGATGTTAACTACCTCGCCTGGTATACAGGAGGTCTGTGTCTCACACTTTAATCATCATCACGGTGGCTATGAGATGTTACCTACCTCGCCTGGTATACAGGAGGTCTGTGTCTCACTCTGTAATCATCATCATGGTGGCTATGAGATGTTAACTACCTCGCCTGGTGTACAGGAGGTCTGTGTCTCACTCTGTAATCATCATCACGGTGGCTATGATATGTTCACTACCTCCCCTGGTATACAGGAGGTCTGTGTCTCACTCTGTAATCATCATCACCACTGTGGCTATGAGATGTTAACTACCTCGCCTGGTATACAGGAGGTCTGTGTCTCTCCCTATGATCATCATCACGGTGGCTATGAGATGTTAACTACCTCGTCTGGTACACAGGAGGTCTGTGTCTAACTCTGTAATCATAATCACGGTGGCTAGGAGATGTTAACTACCTCGCCTGGTATCCAGGAGGTCTGTGTCTCACACTTTAATCATCATCACGGTGGCTATGGGATGTTACCTACCTCGCCTGGTATACAGGAGGTCTGTGTCTCACTCTGTAATCATCATCATGGTGGCTATGAGATGTTAACTACCTCGCCTGGTGTACAGGAGGTCTGTGTCTCACTCTGTAATCATCCTCACGGTGGCTATGAGATGTTACCTACCTCGCCTGGTATACAGGAGGTCTGTGTCTCACTCTGTCATCATCATCACGGTGGCTATGATATGTTAACTACCTCCCCTGGTATACAGGAGGTCTGTGTCTCACTCTGTAATCATCATCACCACGATGGCTATGAGATGTTAACTACCTCGCCCGGTATACAGGAGGTAAGTGTCTCTCTCTTTAATTATCATCACGGTGGCTATGAGATGTTAACTACCTCCCCTGGTATACAGGAGGTCTGGGTCTCACTCTGTAATCATCATCACCACGATGGCTATGAGATGTTAACTACCTCGCCTGGTATACAGGAGGTCTGTGTCTCTCTCTGTAATCATCATCACGGTGGCTATGAGATGTTAACTACCTCCCCTGGTGTACAGGAGGTCTGTGTCTCACTCTGTAATCATCTTCACGGTGGCTATGAGATGTTAACTACCTCCCCTGGTATACATGAGGTCTGTGTCTCACTCTGTAATCATCATCACGGTGGCTATGAGATGTTAACTACCTCCCCTGGTATACAGGAGGTCTGTGTCTCACTCTGTAATCATCATCATCACGGTGGCTTTGCGATGTTAACTACTTCCCCTGGTATACAGGAGGTCTGTGTCTCACTCTGTAATCATCATCACGGTGGCTATGAGAAGTTAACTACCTCGGCTGGTATACAGGAGGTATGTGTCTCACTCTCTAATCATCATCACGGTGGCTAGGAGATGTTAACTATCTCGCCTGGTATACAGGAGGTCTGTGTCTCTCTCTGTTACCATCATCACGGTGGCTAGGCGATGTTAACTACCTTGCCTGGTATACAGGAGGTCTGTGTCTCACTCTGTAATCATCATCACGGTGGCTATGAGATGTTAACTACCTCGCCTGGTATACACGAGGTCTGTGTCTCACTCTGTAATCATCACGGTGGCTATGAGATGTTAACTACCTCGCCTGGTGTACAGGAGGTCTGTGTCTTTCTCTGTAATCATAATCACGGTGGCAAAGAGATGTTAACTACCTCGCCTGGTATACAGGAGGTCTGTGTCTCACTCTGTAATCATCATCACGGAGGCTATGAGATGTTAACTTCCTCGCCTGGTATACAGGAGGTCTGTGTCTCTCCCTATGATCATCATCACGGTGGCTAGGAGATGTTAACTACCTCGCCTGGTATACAGGAGGTCTGTGTCTCTCTCTGTAATCATCATCACGATGGCTATGAGATGTTAACTACCTCGCCTGGTATACAGGAGGTCTGTGTCTCTCCCTATGATCATCATCACGGTGGCTATGAGATGTTAACTACCTCGTCTGGTACACAGGAGGTCTGTGTCTCACTCTGTAATCATCATCACGGTGGCTATGAGATGTCAACTACCTCGCATGGTATACAGGAGGTTTGCGTCTCTCTGTAATCATCATCACGGTGGCTTGGAGATGTTAATTACCTCGCCCGGTATAAAGGTGGTCTGTGTCTCTCTCTGTAATCATCATCACGCTGGCTATGAGATGTTAACTACCTCGCCTGGTATACAGGAGGTCTGTGTCTCTCTGTAATCATCATCACGGTGGCTATGAGATGTTAACTACCTCGCTTGGTATACAGGAGGTCTGTGTCTCTCTCTGTAATCATCACGATGGCTATGAAATGTTAACTACCTCGCGTGGTATACAGGAGGTCAGTGTCTCACTCTGTAATCATCATCACGGTGGCTATGAGAAGTTAGCTACCTCGGCTGGTATACAGGAGGTATGTGTCTCACTCTGTAATCATCATGACGGTGGCTATGAGATGTTAACTACCTCGCCTGGTATACAGGAGGTCTGTGTCTCAATCTGTAATCATCATCACGGTAGCTATGGGATGTTAACTACCTCTTCTGGTGTACAGGAGGTCTGTGTCTCACTCTGTAATCATCATCACGGTGGCTATGAGATGTTAACTACCTCGCTTGGTATACAGGAGGTCTGTGTCTTACTCTGTAATCATCATCACGGTGGCTAGGAGATGTTAACTATCTCGCCTGGTAAACAGGAGGTCTGTGTCTCTCTCTGTTACCATCATCACGGTGGCTATGATATGTTAACTACCTCGCCTGGTATACAGGAGGTCTGTGTCTCACTCTGTAATCATCATCACGGTGGATATGAGATGTTAACTACCTCGCCTGGTATACAGGAGGTCTGTATCTCTCTCTGTAATCATAATCACGGTGGCTATGAGATGTTAACTACCTTGCCTGGTATACAGGAGGTCTGTCTCTCTCTCTGTAACCATCATCACGGTGGCTATGAGATGTTAACTACCTCGCACGGTATACAGGAGGTCTGTGTCTCTCCCTATGATCATCATCACGGTGGCTATGAGATGTTAACTACCTCGCCTGGTTTACAGGAGGTCTGTGTCTCACTCTGTAATCATCATCACGGTGGCTATGAGATGTTAACTACCTCGCCTGGTATACACGAGGTCTGTGTCTCACTCTGTAATCATCACGGTGGCTATGAGATGTTAACTACCTCGCCTGGTGTACAGGAGGTCTGTGTCTCTCACTGTAATCATCATCAAGGTGGCTGAGATGTTAACTACCTCGCCTGGTATACAGGAGGTATGTGTCTCACTCTTTAAGCATCATCACGGTGGCTATGAGATGTTAACTACCTCGCCTGGTATACAGGAGGTATGTGTCTCTCTGTAATCATTATCACGGTGACTGAGATGTTAACTACCTCGCCTGGTATACAGGAGGTATGTGTCTCACTCTGTAATCATCATCACGGTGGATATGAGATGTTAACTACCTCGCCTGGTGTACAGGAGGTATGTGTCTTACTCTGTAATCATCATCCCGTTGGCTTTTAGATGTTAACTACCTCGCCTGGTATACAGGAGGTCTGTGTCTCACTCTGTAATCATCATCACGGTTGCTATGAGATGTTAACTACCTCTCGTGGTATACAGGAGGTCTGTGTCTCACACTTTAATCATCATCACGGTGGCTTTTAGATGTTAACTACCTCGCCTGGTATACAGGAGGTCTGTGTCTCTCCCTATGATCATCATCACGGTGGCTATGAGATGTTAACTACCTCGTCTGGTACACAGGAGGTCTGTGTCTAACTCTGTAATCATCATCACGGTGGCTAGGAGATGTTAACTACCTCGCCTGGTATACAGGAGGTCTGTGTCTCACACTTTAATCATCATCACGGTGGCTATGAGATGTTACCTACCTCGCCTGGTATACAGGAGGTCTGTGTCTCACTCTGTAATCATCATCATGGTGGCTATGAGATGTTAACTACCTCGCCTGGTGTACAGGAGGTCTGTGTCTCACTCTGTAATCATCCTCACGGTGGCTATGAGATGTTACCTACCTCGCCTGGTATACAGGAGGTCTGTGTCTCACTCTGTCATCATCATCACGGTGGCTATGATATGTTAACTACCTCCCCTGGTATACAGGAGGTTTGTGTCTCACTCTGTAATCATCATCACCACGATGGCTATGAGATGTTAACTACCTCGCCCGGTATACAGGAGGTAAGTGTCTCTCTCTTTAATTATCATCACGGTGGCTATGAGATGTTAACTACCTCCCCTGGTATACAGGAGGTCTGGGTCTCACTCTGTAATCATCATCACCACGATGGCTATGAGATGTTAACTACCTCGCCTGGTATACAGGAGGTCTGTGTCTCTCTCTGTAATCATCATCACGGTGGCTATGAGATGTTAACTACCTCCCCTGGTGTACAGGAGGTCTGTGTCTCACTCTGTAATCATCTTCACGGTGGCTATGAGATGTTAACTACCTCCCCTGGTATACATGAGGTCTGTGTCTCACTCTGTAATCATCATCACGGTGGCTATGAGATGTTAACTACCTCCCCTGGTATACAGGAGGTCTGTGTCTCACTCTGTAATCATCATCATCACGGTGGCTTTGCGATGTTAACTACTTCCCCTGGTATACAGGAGGTCTGTGTCTCACTCTGTAATCATCATCACGGTGGCTATGAGAAGTTAACTACCTCGGCTGGTATACAGGAGGTATGTGTCTCACTCTCTAATCATCATGACGGTGGCTATGAGATGTTAACTACCTCGCCTGGTATACAGGAGGTCTGTGTCTCAATCTGTAATCATCATCACGGTAGCTATGGGATGTTAACTACCTCTTCTGGTATACAGGAGGTCTGTGTCTCACTCTGTAATCATCATCACGGTGGCTATGAGATGTTAACTACCTCGCTTGGTATACAGGAGGTCTGTGTCTCACTCTGTAATCATCATCACGGTGGCTAGGAGATGTTAACTATCTCGCCTGGTATACAGGAGGTCTGTGTCTCTCTCTGTTACCATCATCACGGTGGCTATGATATGTTAACTACCTCGCCTGGTATACAGGAGGTCTGTGTCTCACTCTGTAATCATCATCACGGTGGATATGAGATGTTAACTACCTCGCCTGGTATACAGGAGGTCTGTATCTCTCTCTGTAATCATAATCACGGTGGCTATGAGATGTTAACTACCTTGCCTGGTATACAGGAGGTCTGTGTCTCTCTCTGTAATCATCATCACGGTGGCTATGAGATGTTAACTACCTCGCCTGGTGTACAGGAGGTCTGTGTCTCTCCCTATGATCATCATCACGGTGGCTATGAGATGTTAACTACCTCGTCTGGTACACAGGAGGTATGTGGCTCACACTGTAATCATCATCACGGTGGCTAGGAGATGTTAACTACCTCGCCTGGTATACAGGAGGTCTGTGTCTCTCTCTGTAATCATCATCACGGTGGCTATGAGATGTTAACTACCTCGCCTGGTTTACAGGAGGTCTGTGTCTCTCTCTGTTACCATCATCACGGTGGCTATGATATGTTAACTACCTCGCCTGGTATACAGGAGGTCTGTGTCTCACTCTGTAATCATCATCACGGTGGCTATGAGATGTCAACTACCTCGCATGGTACACAGGAGGTTTGCGTCTCTCTGTAATCATCATCAGGGTGGCTAGGAGGTGTTAACTACCTCGCTTAGTATACAGGAGGTATGTGTCTCTCTCTGTAATCATCATCACGGTGGCTATGAGATGTTACCTACCTCGCCTGGTATACAGGAGGTCTGTGTCTCACTCTGTCATCATCATCACGGTGGCTATGATATGTTAACTACCTCCCTTGGTATACAGGACGTCTGTGTCTTACTCTGTAATCATCATCACCACGATGGCTATGAGATGTCAACTACCTCGCCTGGTATACAGGAGGTCTGTGTCTCTCTCTGTAATCATCATCACGGTGGCTATGAGATGTTAACTACCTCCCATGGTATACAGGAGGTCTGTGTCTCACTCTGTCATCATCATCACGGTGGCTATGATATGTTAACTACCTCCCTTGGTATACAGGAGGTCTGTGTCTCACTCTGTCATCATCATCACGGTGGCTATGATATGTTAACTACCTCCCTTGGTATACAGGAGGTCTGTGTCTCACTCTGTAATCATCATCACCACGGTGGCTATGAGATGTTAACCACCTCGCCCGGTTTACAGGAGGTCTGTGTCTCACTCTGTAATCATCATCACAGTGGCTATGAGATGTTAACTACCTCGGCAGGTATACAGGAGGTCTGTGTCTCTCCCTATGATCATCATCACGGTGGCTATGAGATGTTAACTACCTCGTCTGGTACACAGGAGGTCTGTGTCTAACTCTGTAATCATCATCACGGTGGCTAGGAGATGTTAACTACCTCCCCTGGTCTACAGGACGTCTGTGTCTCACTCTGTAATCATCATCACGGTGGCTAGAAGATGTTCACTACCTTGCCTGGAATACAGGAGGTCTGTGTCTCTCACTGTAATCATCATCAAGGTGGCTGAGATGTTAACTACCTCGCCTGGTATACAGGAGGTATGTGTCTCACTCTTTAAGCATCATCACGGTGGCTATGAGATGTTAACTACCTCGCCTGGTATACAGGAGGTTTGTGTCTCTCTGTAATCATTATCACGGTGACTGAGATGTTAACTACCTCGCCTGGTGTACAGGAGGTATGTGTCTTACTCTGTAATCATCATCCCGGTGGCTTTTAGATGTTAACTACCTCGCCTGGCATACAGGAGGTCTGTGTCTCACTCTGTAATCATCATCACGGTTGCTATGAGATGTTAACTACCTCGCCTGGTATACAGGAGGTCTGTGTCTCACTCTGTAATCATCATCACGGTTGCTATGAGATGTTAACTACCTCTCCTGGTATACAGGAGGTCTGTGTCTCACACTTTAATCATCATCACGGTGGCTTTTAGATGTTAACTACCTCGCCTGGTATACAGGAGGTCTGTGTCTCTCCCTATGATCATCATCACGGTGGCTATGAGATGTTAACTACCTCGTCTGGTATACAGGAGGTCTGTGTCTAACTCTGTAATCATCATCACGGTGGCTATGATATGTTAACTACCTCGTCTGGTACACAGGAGGTCTGTGTCTAACTCTGTAATCATCATCACGGTGGCTAGGAGATGTTAACTACCTCGCCAGGTATACAGGAGGTCTGTGTCTCACACTTTAATCATCATCACGGTGGCTATGAGATGTTACCTACCTCGCCTGGTATACAGGAGGTCTGTGTCTCACTCTGTAATGATCATCATGGTGGCTATGAGATGTTAACTACCTCGCCTGGTGTACAGGAGGTCTGTGTCTCACTCTGTAATCATCATCACGGTGGCTATGAGATGTTACCTACCTCGCCTGGTATACAGGAGGTCTGTGTCTCACTCTGTCATCATCATCATCATCACGGTGGCTATGATATGTTAACTACCTCCCCTGGTATACAGGAGGTCTGTGTCTCACTCTGTAATCATCATCACCACGATGGCTATGAGATGTTAACTACCTCGCCCGGTATACAGGAGGTAAGTGTCCCTCTCTTTAATTATCATCACGGTGGCTATGAGATGTTAACTACCTCCCCTGGTATACAGGAGGTCTGTGTCTCACTCTGTAATCATCATCACCACGATGGCTATGAGATGTTAACTAACTCGCCTGGTATACAGGAGGTCTGTGTCTCTCTCTGTAATCATCATCACGGTGGCTATGAGATGTTAACTACCTCCCCTGGTATACAGGAGGTCTGTGTCTCACTCTGTAATCATCATCACCACGGTGGCTATGAGATGTTAACTACCTCGCCCGTTAACAGGAGGTAAGTGTCTCTTTCTGTAATTATCATCACGGTGGCTATGAGATGTTAACTACCTCCCCTGGTATACAGGAGGTCTGTGTCTCACTCTGTAATCATCATCACCACGGTGGCTATGAGATGTTAACTACCTCGCCTGGTGTACAGGAGGTCTGTGTCTTTCTCTGTAATTATCATCACGGTGGCTAGGAGATGTTAACTACCTCCCCTGGTATACAGGAGGTCTGTGTCTCACTCTGTAATCATCATCATCATCATCATCACGGTGGCTATGAGATGTTAACTACCTCGCCGGGTACACAGGAGGTCTGTGTCTGACTCTGTAATCATCATCACGGTGGCAATGAGATGTTAACTACCTCCCCTGGTATACAGGAGGTCTGTGTCTCTCTCTGTAATTATCATCACGGTGGCTATGAGATGTTAACTACCTCCCCTGGTATACAGGAGGTCTGTGTCTCACTCTGTAATCATCATCACGGTGGCTATGAGATGTTAACTACCTCCCCTGGTATACAGGAGGTCTGTGTCTCACTCTGTAATCATCATCACGGTGGCTATGAGATGTTAACTACCTCCCCTGGTATACAGGAGGTCTGTGTCTCACTCTGTAATCATCATCATCACGGTGGTTTCGAGATGTTAACTACTTCCCCCGGTATACAGGAGGTATGTGTCTCACTCTGTAATCATCATCATCATCACGGTGGCTTTGTGATGTTAACTACCTCGCCTGGTACACAGGAGGTCTGTGTCTCACTCTGTAATCATCATCACGGTGGCTATGAGATGTTAACTACCTCGCCTGGTGTACAGGAGGTCTGTGTCTCTCCCTATGATCATCATCACGGTGGCTATGAGATGTTTACTACCTCGTCTGGTACACAGGAGGTATGTGGCTCACACTGTAATCATCATCACGGTGGCTAGGAGATGTTAACTACCTCGCCTGGTATACAGGAGGTCTGTGTCTCTCTCTGTAATCATCATCACGGTGGCTATGAGATGTTAACTACCTCGCCTGGTTTACAGGAGGTCTGTGTCTCTCTCTGTAATCATCATCACGATGGCTATGAGATGTTAACTACCTCGCCTGGTATACAGGAGGTCTGTGTCTCTCTGTACTCATCATCACGGTGGCTATGAGATGTTAATTACCTCGCCAGGTATGCAGGAGGTTTGCGTCTCTCTGTAATCATCATCAGGGTGGCTAGGAGATGTTAACTACCTCGCTTAGTATACAGGAGGTATGTGTCTCTCTCTGTAATCATCATCACGGTGGCTAGGAGATGTTAACTACCTCGCCTGGTATACAGGAGGTCTGTGTCTCACTCTGTAATCATCATCACGGTGGCTAGGAGATGTTAACTACCTCGGCTGGTATACAGGAGGTTTGTGTCTCTCTCTGTAACCATCATCACGGTGGCTATGAGATGTTAACTACCTCGCCTGGTATACAGGAGGCCTGTGTCTCACTCTGTAACCATCATCACGGTGGCTAGGAGATGTTAACTACCTCGCTTTGTATACAGGAGGTCTGTGTCTCACTCTGTAATCATCATCACGGTGGCTATGAGATGTTAACTACCTCCCGTGGTATACAGGAGGTCTGTGTCTCACTCTGTAATCATCATCACCACGGTGGCTATGATATGTTAACTACCTCGCCCGGTATACAGGAGGTCTGTGTCTTACTCTGTAATCATCATCACAGTGGCTATGAGATGTTAACTACCTCGGCAGGTATACAGGAGGTCTGTGTCTCTCCCTATGATCATCATCACGGTGGCTATGAGATGTTAACTACCTCGTCTGGTACACAGGAGGTCTGTGTCTAACTCTGTAATCATCATCACGGTGGCTAGGAGATGTTAACTACCTCCCCTGGTATACAGGACGTCTGTGTCTCACTCTGTAATCATCATCACGGTGGCTAGAAGATGTTCACTACCTTGCCTGGAATACAGGAGGTCTGTGTCTCTCACTGTAATCATCATCAAGGTGGCTGAGATGTTAACTACCTCGCCTGGTATACAGGAGGTATGTGTCTCACTCTTTAAGCATCATCACGGTGGCTATGAGATGTTAACTACCTCGCCTGGTATACAGGAGGTTTGTGTCTCTCTGTAATCATTATCACGGTGACTGAGATGTTAACTACCTCGCCTGGTGTACAGGAGGTATGTGTCTTACTCTGTAATCATCATCCCGGTGGCTTTTAGATGTTAACTACCTCGCCTGGTATACAGGAGGTCTGTGTCTCACTCTGTAATCATAATCACGGTTGCTATGAGATGTTAACTACCTCGCCTGGTATACAGGAGGTCTGTGTCTCACACTTTAATCATCATCACGGTGGCTTTTAGATGTTAACTACCTCGCCTGGTATACAGGAGGTCTGTGTCTATTTCTGTAATTATCATCACGGTGGCTATGAGATGTTAACTACCTCCCCTGGTATACAGGAGGTCTGTGTCTCACTCTGTAATCATCATCACCACTGTGGCTATGAGATGTTAACTACCTCGCCTGGTATACAGGAGGTCTGTGTCTCTCCCTATGATCATCATCACGGTGGCTATGAGATGTTAACTACCTCGTCTGGTACACAGGAGGTCTGTGTCTAACTCTGTAATCATCATCACGGTGGCTAGGAGATGTTAACTACCTCGCCAGGTATACAGGAGGTCTGTGTCTCACACTTTAATCATCATCACGGTGGCTATGAGATGTTACCTACCTCGCCTGGTATACAGGAGGTCTGTGTCTCACTCTGTAATCATCATCATGGTGGCTATGAGATGTTAACTACCTCGCCTGGTGTACAGGAGGTCTGTGTCTCACTCTGTAATCATCATCACGGTGGCTATGAGATGCTACCTACCTCGCCTGGTATACAGGAGGTCTGTGTCTCACTCTGTCATTATCATCACGGTGGCTATGATATGTTAACTACCTCCCCTGGTATACAGGAGGTCTGTGTCTCACTCTGTAATCATCATCATCATCATCACGGTGGCTATGAGATGTTAACTACCTCGCCGGGTACACAGGAGGTCTGTGTCTGACTCTGTAATCATCATCACGGTGGCAATGAGATGTTAACTACCTCCCCTGGTATACAGGAGGTCTGTGTCTCTCTCTGTAATTATCATCACGGTGGCTATGAGATGTTAACTACCTCCCCTGGTATACAGGAGGTCTGTGTCTCACTCTGTAATCATCATCACGGTGGCTATGAGATGTTAACTACCTCCCCTGGTATACAGGAGGTCTGTGTCTCACTCTGTAATCATCATCACGGTGGCTATGAGATGTTAACTACCTCCCCTGGTATACAGGAGGTCTGTGTCTCACTCTGTAATCATCATCATCACGGTGGTTTCGAGATGTTAACTACTTCCCCCGGTATACAGGAGGTATGTGTCTCACTCTGTAATCATCATCATCATCACGGTGGCTTTGTGATGTTAACTACCTCGCCTGGTACACAGGAGGTCTGTGTCTCACTCTGTAATCATCATCACGGTGGCTATGAGATGTTAACTACCTCGCCTGGTGTACAGGAGGTCTGTGTCTCTCCCTATGATCATCATCACGGTGGCTATGAGATGTTTACTACCTCGTCTGGTACACAGGAGGTATGTGGCTCACACTGTAATCATCATCACGGTGGCTAGGAGATGTTAACTACCTCGCCTGGTATACAGGAGGTCTGTGTCTCTCTCTGTAATCATCATCACGGTGGCTATGAGATGTTAACTACCTCGCCTGGTTTACAGGAGGTCTGTGTCTCTCTCTGTAATCATCATCACGATGGCTATGAGATGTTAACTACCTCGCCTGGTATACAGGAGGTCTGTGTCTCTCTGTACTCATCATCACGGTGGCTATGAGATGTTAACTACCTCGCCAGGTATGCAGGAGGTTTGCGTCTCTCTGTAATCATCATCAGGGTGGCTAGGAGATGTTAACTACCTCGCTTAGTATACAGGAGGTATGTGTCTCTCTCTGTAATCATCATCACGGTGGCTAGGAGATGTTAACTACCTCGCCTGGTATACAGGAGGTCTGTGTCTCACTCTGTAATCATCATCACGGTGGCTAGGAGATGTTAACTACCTCGGCTGGTATACAGGAGGTTTGTGTCTCTCTCTGTAACCATCATCACGGTGGCTATGAGATGTTAACTACCTCGCCTGGTATACAGGAGGCCTGTGTCTCACTCTGTAACCATCATCACGGTGGCTAGGAGATGTTAACTACCTCGCTTTGTATACAGGAGGTCTGTGTCTCACTCTGTAATCATCATCACGGTGGCTATGAGATGTTAACTACCTCCCCTGGTATACAGGAGGTCTGTGTCTCACTCTGTAATCATCATCACCACGGTGGCTATGATATGTTAACTACCTCGCCCGGTATACAGGAGGTCTGTGTCTTACTCTGTAATCATCATCACAGTGGCTATGAGATGTTAACTACCTCGGCAGGTATACAGGAGGTCTGTGTCTCTCCCTATGATCATCATCACGGTGGCTATGAGATGTTAACTACCTCGTCTGGTACACAGGAGGTCTGTGTCTAACTCTGTAATCATCATCACGGTGGCTAGGAGATGTTAACTACCTCCCCTGGTATACAGGACGTCTGTGTCTCACTCTGTAATCATCATCACGGTGGCTAGAAGATGTTCACTACCTTGCCTGGAATACAGGAGGTCTGTGTCTCTCACTGTAATCATCATCAAGGTGGCTGAGATGTTAACTACCTCGCCTGGTATACAGGAGGTATGTGTCTCACTCTTTAAGCATCATCACGGTGGCTATGAGATGTTAACTACCTCGCCTGGTATACAGGAGGTTTGTGTCTCTCTGTAATCATTATCACGTTGACTGAGATGTTAACTACCTCGCCTGGTGTACAGGAGGTATGTGTCTTACTCTGTAATCATCATCCCGGTGGCTTTTAGATGTTAACTACCTCGCCTGGTATACAGGAGGTCTGTGTCTCACTCTGTAATCATCATCACGGTTGCTATGAGATGTTAACTACCTCGCCTGGTATACAGGAGGTCTGTGTCTCACACTTTAATCATCATCACGGTGGCTTTTAGATGTTAACTACCTCGCCTGGTATACAGGAGGTCTGTGTCTATTTCTGTAATTATCATCACGGTGGCTATGAGATGTTAACTACCTCCCCTGGTATACAGGAGGTCTGTGTCTCACTCTGTAATCATCATCACCACTGTGGCTATGAGATGTTAACTACCTCGCCTGGTATACAGGAGGTCTGTGTCTCTCCCTATGATCATCATCACGGTGGCTATGAGATGTTAACTACCTCGTCTGGTACACAGGAGGTCTGTGTCTAACTCTGTAATCATCATCACGGTGGCTAGGAGATGTTAACTACCTCGCCAGGTATACAGGAGGTCTGTGTCTCACACTTTAATCATCATCACGGTGGCTATGAGATGTTACCTACCTCGCCTGGTATACAGGAGGTCTGTGTCTCACTCTGTAATCATCATCATGGTGGCTATGAGATGTTAACTACCTCGCCTGGGGTACAGGAGGTCTGTGTCTCACTCTGTAATCATCATCACGGTGGCTATGAGATGTTACCTACCTCGCCTGGTATACAGGAGGTCTGTGTCTCACTCTGTCATTATCATCACGGTGGCTATGATATGTTAACTACCTCCCCTGGTATACAGGAGGTCTGTGTCTCACTCTGTAATCATCATCACCACGATGGCTATGAGATGTTAACTACCTCGCCCGGTATACAGGAGGTAAGTGTCTTTCTCTTTAATTATCATCACGGTGGCTATGAGATGTTAACTACCTCCCCTGGTATACAGGAGGTCTGTGTCTCACTCTGTAATCATCATCACCACGATGGCTATGAGATGTTAACTACCTCGCCTGGTATACAGGAGGTCTGTGTCTCTCTCTGTAATCATCATCACGGTGGCTATGAGATGTTAACTACCTCCCCTGGTATACAGGAGGTCTGTGTCTCACTCTGTAATCATCATCACCACGGTGGCTATGAGATGTTAACTACCTCGCCCGTTAACAGGAGGTAAGTGTCTCTTTCTGTAATTATCATCACGGTGGCTATTAGATGTTAACTACCTCCCCTGGTATACAGGAGGTCTGTGTCTCACTCTGTAATCATCATCACCACGGTGGCTATGAGATGTTAACTACCTCGCCTGGTGTACAGGAGGTCTGTGTCTTTCTCTGTAATTATCATCACGGTGGCTAGGAGATGTTAACTACCTCCCCTGGTATACAGGAGGTCTGTATCTCACTCTGTAATCATCATCATCATCATCATCACGGTGGCTATGAGATGTTAACTACCTCGCCGGGTACACAGGAGGTCTGTGTCTGACTCTGTAATCATCATCACGGTGGCAATGAGATGTTAACTACCTCCCCTGGTATACAGGAGGTCTGTGTCTCTCTCTGTAATTATCATCACGGTGGCTATGAGATGTTAACTACCTCCCCTGGTATACAGGAGGTCTGTGTCTCACTCTGTAATCATCATCACGGTGGCTATGAGATGTTAACTACCTCCCCTGGTATACAGGAGGTCTGTGTCTCACTCTGTGATCATCATCACGGTGGCTATGAGATGTTAACTACCTCCCCTGGTATACAGGAGGTCTGTGTCTCACTCTGTAATCATCATCATCACGGTGGCTTTGAGATGTTAACTACTTCCCCTGGTATACAGGAGGTATGTGTCTCACTCTGTAATCATCATCATCACGGTGGCTTTGTGATGTTAACTACCTCGCCTGGTACACAGGAGGTCTGTGTCTCACTCTGTAATCATCATCACGGTGGCTATGAGATGTTAACTACCTCGCCTGGTATACAGGAGGTCTGTGTCTCTCCCTATGATCATCATCACGGTGGCTATGAGATGTTAACTACCTCGTCTGGTACACAGGAGGTATGTGGCTCACACTGTAATCATCATCACGGTGGCTAGGAGATGTTAACTACCTCCCCTGGTATACAGGAGGTCTGTGTCTCTCTCTGTAATCATCATCACGGTGGCTATGAGATGTTAACTACCTCGCCTGGTTTACAGGAGGTCTGTGTCTTTCTCTGTAATCATCATCACGATGGCTATGAGATGTTAACTACCTCGCCTGGTATACAGGAGGTCTGTGTCTCTCTGTACTCATCATCACGGTGGCTATGAGATGTTAACTACCTCGCCTGGTATGCAGGAGGTCTGTGTCTCACTCTGTAATCATCATCACGGTGGCTATGAGATGTCAACTACCTCGCATGGTACACAGGAGGTTTGCGTCTCTCTGTAATCATCATCAGGGTGGCTAGGAGATGTTAACTACCTCGCTTAGTATACAGGAGGTATGTGTCTCTCTCTGTAATCATCATCACGGTGGCTAGGAGATGTTAACTACCTCAACTGGTATACAGGAGGTCTGTGTCTCACTCTGTAATCATCATCACGGTGGCTAGGAGATGTTAACTACCTCGGCTGGTATACAGGAGGTTTGTGTCTCTCTCTGTAACCATCATCACGGTGGCTATGAGATGTTAACTACCTCGCCTGGTATACAGGAGGCCTGTGTCTTACTCTGTAACCATCATCACGGTGGCTAGGAGATGTTAACTACCTCGCTTGGTATACAGGAGGTCTGTGTCTCACTCTGTAATCATCATCACGGTGGCTATGAGATGTCAGCTACCTCGCCTGGTATACACGAGGTGTGTGTCTCACTCTGTAATCATCACGGTGGCTATGAGATGTTAACTACCTCCCCTGGTATACAGGAGGTCTGTGTCTCTCTCTTTAATTATCATCACGGTGGCTATGAGATGTTAACTACCTCCCATGGTATACAGGAGGTCTGTGTCTCACTCTGTAATCATCATCACGGTGGCTATGAGATGTTGATTACCTCGCATGGTATACAGGAGGTCTGTGTCTCACTCTGTAATCATCATCACGGTGGCTATGATATGTTAACTACCTCCCCTGGTATACAGGAGGTCTGTGTCTCACTCTGTAATCATCATCACCACGGTGGCTGAGATGTTAAATTCCTCGCCTGGTATACAGGAGGTCTGTGTCTCTCTCTGTACTCATCATCCCGGTGCCTATGAGATGTTAACTACCTCGCCTGGTACACAGGAGGTCTGTGTCTCACTCTGTAATCATCATCACGGTGGCTATGAGATGTTGACTACCTCGCCTGGTGTACAGGAGGTCGTGGTTTCGATCCCGACCCGAACGCCTGCTGCTGTATATTTGGAGTTTGCGTCTCTCTCTCTCTGTGGTCGCGTGGATTTTTCTTCGAGTCCCTCCGGCTTTTCCCTCCGCAGTTCGAGTCAACGTCGATGCGTCTCGTGCACGCGCCGATGACGAGGAGCCGCCACTTGTTTGAGCTGCCATCATCCGCGATGTCCAGGCCGCTTCTGATTGAAGGGCTGTTTCCAGCTCAGCGGGGCCCTTACCCCTGGCAACAATAACAGTAGCGATTTCAAGCTTTCGTGACTGCAATGATTCATCTTCTTTGGTTCTTTCGGTAAAGTCACGTAGAATGAGAATAAAATAATAAATTGATAAAATAAAATAACGCAATAATATTCTCACGACGTTTCGGCCACTTTGTTTCCTCTCACACAGCTTAAAGGTCGTGATCCGAACGTGGCTCTTTCACTCCAGCGCTGTCCTACCAGACAGTCTCGTCCCTTCACCTGATGAAGGCCGCTTGTGTTGTGGCCGAAACGTCGTGAGAATATTATTGTGTTATTTTATTTTATCAATTTATTATTTTATTCTCATTCTACCTAGTGACTTTACCGAAAGAACCAAAGAAGAATAACAATGGGCTTCGAGTTCAATCGGGTCGGGTGGGGCCGTGCCACGATGTGGTTTGTCTCTCGCACGGCCGCCGCTGGAGGCTTTCCTCTATCGCCGACTCCTCTTTACCACAAGCCCATCGTCCTCGGCACGCTCACGGTCTCCAACACTTAACGCTGTAGGGGGGGGGGGGGGGTGGCGCGCTCCGTCTTAGCAAAACAAGGGGGGCAAAGGGCGGGGAGCAGGTTACCCATCTGGGCCCCCCCCAAGTTCGTTACGCTACTGGTCCCCGTCGCATTCGCCCACAGAGCGGGGCGGTGGGGGGGGGGGAGGTCTCTCTGGGCTCCCAGCAGCAAGAGGCCCCCCGGCTTGAGTCGTTTTTTGAGTTTTTTCCCCCACATCCCATCGGCCCAAATCGTGCGTGCCTTCCGCAGGGCGCCATTCGCTCTGCAACAACGACACCGGCGGCGCTGCACGCGCGGTGCACGCGCGGTCCGGCTGGAGCCTCGAGCGAGGCTGACTCCGCTGCCCATGGGGCACCGAAGGTCGAAACCGGCCCCAATGTCGCCTGGCGCCGCCGCCGCCGCCCCTGGGGCCGCCGGGGTGACCGCGCTGAGCTGGGGGGGGGGGGTGGTGCTGGCGGAGATGAGATGCGTGACATTTGGGCGAGAGCGCCGTTAATCATCAGCTGCTGTCAAGAGCGAGAAGAGCAGCCCTCCAGAGGCACGCGGGGAGCGAGCGACGGGACACGTGGTGGAGGAGGGGCAGTGAGGAGGAGGAGGAGGGGAGGAGCCACGGGGAGGAGGGGAGGAGCCACGGCGAGGAGGATGGGAGGGGCCACTGGAGGAGGACGGGCAGTGAGGAGGAGGGGAGGAGCCACGGGGAGGAGGGGCAGTGAGGAGGAGGGGAGGCGTTACGGGGAGAAGGGGCAGTCTGTAGGGGAGGAGCCACGGGGAGGAGGGGAGGGGCACGGGGAGGAGCGGCAGTGAGCAGGAGGGGAGGAGCCAAGGGGAGGAGGGGAGGGGCCAGAGGGAGGAGGGGAGGGGCCAGAGGGAGGAGGGGAGGAGCCACGGTGATGAGCGGCAGTGAGGAGGAGTGGAAGCTGGCGAGTTGTGTTCGTGATCTCAGGTGAAGAGTTCGACAGCAGCTGCGCCCTAGCTGCCTTCTCCATGCCAGATGTCCCTGCCGTAGGCAGCGGACTGGTCCTGTAAGAACCACTCGCATGGTCTCACCACCAGCACCACCACCAAAGACAAAGATTCCCCGTGTAGCCTTAACAGACTGTCGGGGCAAGTGTTGTTAGCGAGTAGCACCTGTGAAGGCCGGCACGGCACAAGAGGGGGTGGGTGGCCAACACCACGCCCGGCCGCCTTTGCCTCCCCAGTGGCGATGTTTACTACACACCGCAACAGGTACTCATTTGAGGCTGAGTCGACCTAGGGGAGGCCCAGGACCGGCTCAGATAATCGTCACCGGTGTTGGCCGTGAGCGGGAATCGAACCCGGGTCGCCAGGTTCGTAGCGCGGCGCTAACCGCTCCACCACCGCTCCCCCACCATCACCCACAGCGCCCACAGCAACGTGTGGCCTTGATAAGTCTTCTGCTCTTGGTGCCACTGCAATACCGCTCTCCACACCACGCCTCCCACCCATCCCAAACGCCTCCTCCTGCCCCTGACTGTACCGACACCGCTGTGTTGCCACTCGCGGTCCCCAACTCGAGCTCCTGTCATCAGCATCAGCAGAGTTGTCAGCAGCAGCAGCAGCATCAGCTGCGTTATCAGCATCAGCAACTTTATCATCAGCAGCGTTAGCAGCATCATCACCATCAGCTGAGTTATCAGCATCATCACCATCATCATCTTCGGCGTTATCACTACCACCGATTCTTGATCGCAATGATTATAATCATCATCAGCGCAATCACCACGACCGCTAGTTGTCATGATCATCATTAGCGCAATCACGGTATCTGTGTTTGTGTTGCATTCGTGTTAATGTTTGATTTGCGTAAATTTATTTAACAAACGTATTTCAATTCGTATCCTCAGTTATCGACAACGCATTACGTATGTAAGGCGTTAGGGGCCGTCCATACATGACGTCATGCACCTGGGGGGTGGGGGTCAGACATTTGTGACGATGTGTGACGGGGGGTGGGGGAGAAATGTGACGTCACATCAAAACGCGCAACTTTAAATAAATACATACAACACGTTCTACTTAATTAAATAGACGTTTTAATAAATGTTTTCTCCTACAACATCAGAGTGCAGCGCCACATTGTCTTCATATAACAATGCATAGATTTATGTTTACACGATTGTGGTTATGCTTTATGAATCCCTAATCTCTGCCATTGCATACAATACAACAAGAAAATGTAATAAAGTTAAAACAGAGTAATGTAACACAATACACTTCGACATTATTGTCACAAAGTAAATTAAAAGTCCATCCCATGTGTTAGGGAATTCTGTAATATTTTAGGCAGGAAATTAGTTTTAAAATTTTGATTTTTTTTCTGGAGGGGACCCCAGACCCCCTGGAAGATTTCCCCCCCCTCCCCCCCCAATGTAGACTCCATGGCTACGGCCTTGGCGTAAATATAAATGTGTTGTTAAACCCGCCACCACCCAGCACAGCCGATTCGTTGGGTTTGTAACGTAAATAAAACACAGTTAGTAGTCACAGAATTTGAGCCATCCCATCAGCCACGCACATACACGCCGTCTTGCTTCTGGCAGCGGGTCTCATCAGCAGCATTGGCTCAACGCAAGCAACAACCCCGGACCAGACTCCACGTTCAGGGTCTCATCAGCAGCATTGACTCAACGCAAGCAACAACCCCGGACCAGACTCCACGTTCAGGATCTCATCAGCAGCATTGACTCAACGCAAGCAACAACTCTGGACCAGACTCCACGTTCAGGATCTCATCAGCAGCATTGACTCAACGCAAGCAACAACTCTGGACCAGACTCCACGTTCAGGATCTCATCAGCAGCATTGACTCAACGCAAGCAACAACTCCGGATCAGACTCCACGTTCAGGGTCTCATCAGCAGCATTGACTCAACGCAAGCAACAACTCCGGATCAGACTCCACGTTCAGGGTCTCATCAGCAGCATTGACTCAACGCAAGCAACAACCCCGGACCAGACTCCACGTTCAGGATCTCATCAGCAGCATTGACTCAACGCAAGCAACAACTCTGGACCAGACTCCACGTTCAGGATCTCATCAGCAGCATTGACTCAACGCAAGCAACAACCCCGGACCAGACTCCACGTTCAGGGTCTCATCAGCAGCATTGACACAACGCAAGCAACAACCCCGGACCAGACTCCACGTTCAGGGTCTCATCAGCAGCATTGACTCAACGCAAGCAACAACCCCGGACCAGACTCCACGTTCAGGGTCTCATCAGCAGCAGTAGGTTTCGCTTGAACCACTGCTGGTGAACGGCAATATGCCTCTAGGCGTGACGTCATTATCCTCTGCTTATTCTTTAAAGTTACTTGCACCTTCCGCAGTCACGCTAATGATCAAGTTGTTGTTGTTGATGTTGTTGTTGTGTTATTGTTGTGTTATTGTTGTTGTTCGTTTATCTCGACCTCAGGAGCCACTGTGCACCATTAATCAAAGTTCCGTCTCAGCCCCCCCCCTCCTCGTGCCCCTGATCCCGCTGATGAGACTCGAAACACGCGGCCTTCATCACCCCCCCCCTCTACACCCAGCCCCCACCTCGTCTCCTATCCCCCCCCCCATCACCACCACCACCACCACCACCGACGCCATCAGCTCGCTCATCAAAGCGGCGACTCAAAAGATCCCCGCACCGCCGGCCCCCGGCCTCGCCAGCGCTGATAAGAGGCGAGAGACGTGAAGGGGACTCGGGACAGCGGGGGGAGGGACGGAGGGGGAGGAGCGGTGGCGCAGCGGTTAGCGCGCTGCGCTACGAACCTCGGCCACCCGAGTTCGATTGCCGCTCGCGGCCAACACCAGCGATGATTATCTGAACTGGTTCTGGGCCTCCCCTAGGTCTACTCAGCCTCAAATGGTGCGGTGTGTAAACATCGCCGCTGGGGAGACAAAGGCGGCCCGGCGTGGTGCTGGCCACGCACCCGCTCGTGTGCCGTGCCGGCCTTCATAGGTGCTGCTACTCGCTAACAGCACTTGCCTCAAAATTATGTTAAGGCTATACGGGGGGCCTTTGTCATGCGTGTGTGGAGAGCGGTGGTGCAGTGGTTAGCGCCATGCACTTTAATACCTAAACCCAGATAGCCAAGTGTGATTCCCGCTCACGGCCAACAGCACCAGTGACGATGATCTGAACTGGTTCTGGGCCTCCCCAAGGTCGGTTCAGCCTCAAATGAGCACCTGATGCGGCGAGTAAACATCTCCACTAGGGAGACAAAGGCGGCCCCCTCGTGTGCCGATACAGCCTTCATAGGTGCTCGCGAACAACACTTGCCCCAACAGTTTGTTCAGGCTATACGGGGGTCTTTGTTGAAGGTGATGATGATGGTGATGTGGGTGGTGAGGATGATGGTGATGTGGGTGGTGAGGATGATGCTGATGATGATGGGGAGGGGGGGTGATAATGATGATGGTGATGTGGGTGGTGAGGATGATGGGGTTGTGGGTGGTGAGGATGATGGGGTGTGGGTGGTGAGGATGATGGGGTGTGGGTGGTGAGGATGATGCTGATGATAATGGGGAGGGGAGTGGGGGTGATAATGATGATGGTGACGTGGGTGGTGAGGATGATAGGGATGTGGGTGGTGAGGATGATGGTGATGTGGGTGGTGAGGATGATGGTGATGTGGGTGGTGAGGATGATGGTGATGTGGGTGTTGAGGATGATGGGAATGTGGGTGGTGAGGATGATGGTGACGTGGGTGGTGAGGATGATGGTGACGTGGGTGGTGAGGATGATGGTGATGTGGGTGGTGAGGATGATGGTGATGTGGGTGGTGAGGATGATGGTGATGTGGGTGGTGAGGATGATGCTGATGTGGGTGGTGAGGATGATGGGGCTGTGGCTGGTGAGGATGATGGAGATTTGGGTGGTGAGGATGATGGTGATGATGGGGAGGGGAGTGATAATGATGATGTGGGTGGTGAGGATGATGGGGATGTGGCTGGTGAGGATGATGGGGATGTGGCTGGTGAGGATGATGGTGATGTGGGTGGTGAGGATGATGGGGCTGTGGCTGGTGAGGATGATGGAGATGTGGGTGTTGAAGATGATGGGGATGTGGCTGGTGAGGATGATGGGGATGTGATGTTCTCAGTGATTCGCTTCTCCGTGATGGATGCTGCGTCACTGCGATGAGATGCGGGCTGCATAAGAACCCAGCCCGCGGGTGATGACAAATACACGGAGACACCGCGACACGATGCCTCCTCCTCCTCCTCCTCGTCATGCTCCACGCGGAATGTCACCACCGTCTTCAGGTTCATATCAGGTTGGGGCTGCGGCGCTTGCTGACAGTTGTGCCTCGCAGCGAGAAGGGGCCGAGTTTGATTCGCGACTCGGGGCGCTGTCTCTGTGTGTGCGGTGTGTCAACGTCGGCCACTCGGGAGACAAAGGCGGTCGGGCGTGGTGCTGGCCACCCACCCTCTCGTGTACCGTTCCGGCCTTCATAGGTGCTGCTCGTGCCCCAACAGTCTGTTCAAGGCTACATCTTAAAGGATCTTTGTCTCAAGTCTGAGAGAGTGGAGTTTGAATGATTCTCTCTCTCTCGCCATGGTTCTGCACGAGGATTTTTGGGGGGCTGTCCTCCTCCCATAGCTAAACCCCACACCCACAGTGGAACTGCGATCGAGCCAAAAACCACATCCCCCAGTGCCGGAACATTCCCTGCGAATCACTCAAACGGGCATCACGCAGAGCAGCATCAGCATGAGCAGCAGCGGTGACATCGCCACCTCACTGCCAATACCCGGCAGGACTTACAGCTAAGCGTTCCTGAGTCGACTTGCGGTCCTATTATCATCATCATCTTCTTCATCATCATCATCATAGAGCTATCACGGGTGGAGGCTGCGAAAGCGGCACCGTGGTGTACATCGGATTCTTGAATCTACCTGTGCGGAGGTCTGAGCGTTAATCCCCGTGGGCCATCTCAGGGCTCCCGCTTAGCGCGGCCGGCGACGCACGGCGCGATACGCGTGGGCACGAGGCGGCAGGGGGATCGAGGCTGTCGATTGTGGCCGTTGGATGTTTGTGCGATGTGTTAACGTGGGGTAGAGCGGCGGTCCATGTACGTGTGCTGGACTTCGTTCGCGCCCTGTGTAGCCAACCGTGCTAATTGGAGCGTTGTTATTTATTATTATGTTGTTGACCTGGCCCCCATAGTTCGACTCCAGCGCATGGCCAGCGAGACCAGTGACGATTATCTGAACCGGTCCTGGGCCTCCCCTAGGTCGACTCAGCCTCGAATGTGTAGTAAACATCGCCACTAGGGAGACAAAGGCGGACGGGTCGTGGTGCTGGCCACCCACCGCCTCGTGTGGTGTGTCGGCTTTCGTAGGTGCTCGCGAACAGCACTTGCCCCAACAGTCTGTGCAGGCTATACGGGGGATTTTTGACTGTATATTCACGTGTGTGTGCTGGGTGCGTTTCAATATGTATATGCCTATAGGGGGAGCGGTGGCGCATTGATTAGCGCACTGCGCTACGAAGCCGGCGAGCCGAGATTCCCGCTCACGGCTAACGTCAGTGGCGAGCACTCAAAATGGTCCTGTGGCCCTCTCCTAGGTCGACTCAGCCTCAAATTATCACCTGGTCGACGATTTCACGAAACATTTGCCCTGGGGAGATGAGGGGGGGGGGGGGGATGAGGGGGACGAGAAGGGGGGGGGGTGGAAGGGGCGGGGTAGGGGTGATGCAAGTAGGTTTATTCATGGGATAAGAACAGAGGACACGGAAGCCTTTAATCTGCAAGAGAAGGCACCGGTTTTCTCTGTGGGCACTTACCGTATTCAATACGAATACGGTAAGTTCAATCAATCAAGATTGAACTTACCGTATTCGTGTTGAATTTACCGTATTATCTGGATCAGAGGGCCGCAATTTTACTCCCACATTATGTTTTCTTTGCCCGTGCCCGTGTGTGTGTGAGTGTGTGTAAGTGTGTGAGTGTGTGTGAGTGTGTGTGAGTGTGTGTGAGCTTCAGGTCTTCTCGGCCACGGTCATTCCCTCCCTTCTCTACGCTTGCGAAACGTGAACCCCCCTAATGGAACATCTTCGCCGGTTAGAAACATTTAGGCTGGCCTGCCTACGATCCATCCTGGGTTTAACTAGACTGGATTGTGTGAGGAGCTCACAAATCCTTGAAAGATCTGGGCAAGGTCCCATCGGTGAGCTCCTCCGGCGGGCAAGGCTGCGATGGCTGGGTCATGTAGCCCGCATGCCCAGCCACCGCATGCCGAAACAGCTTTTGTTTGGCCGGATTGAGGGGGCTAAGCGGGCGCGGCACAGGCTAGAGAAGAGATGGAGTGATGTGGTACAGGAGGACGTGGAGCTGAGTGGACTTGCCGATGACTGGTACCAGCGGTGTCAAGATCGGCCTCTGTGGAGGAGGCTCGTGAAGGATGCTACTGGGCAGTTGGAGGCAGTCGCCCTCCAAGAACAACGGAGGGCGGAGGAGCGACGCTCAGAACAACGAGCGGAGCGCCGGGTGGCTAAAGCACAGCAGGTTGGCACAGTAGGGGGCACAGGTGGTGCATCAGCCAGTCATCTCAGTCAGTCGACCCGTGGCACCTGGGTCTGCCCAGTGACCTCCTGCCAGCGGGCGTTCGACACTTCACGTGGCCTCACGGTGCACATAGCCTGGCACAAGCGTCGTGGTGACGTCACCGCCACTTAGTGGCGAATGGCGGTTGTTGTTGTTGTGTGAGTGTGTAAGTGAGTGAGTGTATGAGTGTATGAGTGTGTGTGTGTGAGTGTGCAAGTGAGTGTGTGTGTGTAAGTGTGTAAGTGAGTGTGAGTGAGACGGAGACACGAGATCCGGGCCACTTTACGGGGGGTTGCGTTTTACTTTCCCGAAGCGTAGAGAGACTGCGGCAACGCGCGCGTGCAAGCCGCAGATTCGTGCAAGCTCAGCAGCTTCAAGCCTGGACAGTGCCATGCGTAACAGGTGCTACAGGCTGCTGCTGCTGCTGTTGCTGCTGCTACTCCTGGAGGGCAGTGCGCACGCCACGAACCTTTGTGAGGCATGGCGTGGTCGAGGAGGTGTTAATTCAACCAGCAGTGGATTTTCGCCGTGCGCACAAAGATAAAAGACCCCCAGCGAAGATTACAACGGATGGCAGTGGCAAGTGCGCTTCGTGAGCAGCGCCTATTATTACCGGCACGGTGGTTTGGTCAGACACCACGCCGGACCGCCTTTGTCTTCCCAGTGCTGATGTTTTATTACGCACCGCACCGGGACCGGTTGAGGTTGAGACTCGCCACTGACGTTGCCCGTGACCGGACGTCTCACCCTGGTCGCCGGGTTCATTGCTCCGAGTGCGCGCACGACTGCAATGACTCAGCTCTGTTTTATTTGTCAAGGTCAAGGAAGAAAAATCCACGCGGCCACGGGGGAAGAGAGAGACACGCAAACTCCAAATATACAGCAGCAGGCGTCGTCAGGGTCGGGATCGAACCCACGATCTCGTGTACACCAGGCGAGGTAGTTAACATCTCCTAGACACCGTGATGATGATTACAGAGAGAGACACAGACCTCCTGTATACCAAGCGAGGTAGTTAACATCTCCTAGACACCGTGATGATTACAGAGAGAGACACAGACCTCCTGTATACCAGGAGAGGTAGTTAACATCTCATAGCCACCGTGATGATGCTTAGAGAGAGAGAGAGACACAGACCTCCTGTGTACCAGGCGAGGTAGTCAACATCTCATAGCCACCGTGATGATGCTTAGAGAGAGAGACACAGACCTCCTGTATACCAGGCGAGGTAGTTAACATCTCATAGCCACCGTGATGATGATTACAGAGAGAGACACAGACCTCCTGCATACCAGGTGAGGTAGTTAACATCTCATAGCCACCGTGATGATGATTACAGAGAGAGACACAGACCTCCTGTATACCAGGAGAGGTAGTTAACATCTCCTAGACACCGTGATGATGATTACAGAGAGAGACACAGACCTCCTGTGTACCAGGCGAGGTAGTCAACATCTCATAGCCACCGTGATGATGCTTAGAGAGAGAGACACAGACCTCCTGTATACCAGGCGAGGTAGTTAACATCTCATAGCCACCGTGATGATGATTACAGAGAGAGACACAGACCTCCTGTGTACCAGGCGAGGTAGTTAAGATCTCATAGCCACCGTGATGATGATTACAGAGTGAGACACAGACCTCCTGTGTACCAGGCGAGGTAGTCAACATCTCATAGCCACCGTGATGATGATTAGAGAGAGAGAGACACAGACCTCCTGTATACCAGTCGAGGTAGTTAACATCTAATAGCCACCGTGATGATGATGATTAGAGAGAGAGAGACACAGACCTCCTGTATGCCAGGCGAGGTAGTTAACATCTCATAGCCACCGTGATGATGGTTACAGAGAGAGACACAGACCTCCCGTATACCAGGCGAGGTAGTTAACATCTCATAGCCACCGTGATGATTACAGAGAGAGTCCAGACCTCCTGTATACCACGCGAGGTAGTTAACATATCATAGCCACCGTGATGATAATTACAGAGTGAGACACAGACCTCCTGTATACCGGGCGAGGTAGTCAACATCTCCTAGCCACCGTGACGTCCACGACTACAAGAAGGCAAAAGCAACGACCCCCCATGTAGCTCAGGAGGAGGACACGGGATGATGATGATGATTATCATCATCATGTATATACGAGGTTCAACTTCTTTCGCACCGTACGTATCCGACCGCGCTAATCGGAGACAACAAAAAGCAGTTCAAAGGAAATTCGTTTTCAATCTAGAAAACTTAGAAGTGCATGACGATGGTGGTGATTGATGTGATGAAGATGTTGATCATGACGATGCTGATGAGAATAATAATATTAATTATTATAACATTCGTCAAGTATTACCACGATGACAATCAATCCGAGTTGCCCCCTGTCCGGGATTGGAACTGCCAATGGTTGACGTTGTGTGCCGGGTGCTCACAAATGGCTTCTATGTAGTGTGTGTGTGTTAAACTTCTTTCGCACCGTACGTAGCCAGCCGTGCTAATTGCAGGTGCGGGGGAAAGACAATAAACTACACACCAACAGCAGTTCCCAAGCAATGAGTTGTCAATCTCGATGATTTAAAAGTGCGCAGTTGCAGTGGACAGAGGGCAGGGACTTGTCACCCAATTAGTGCCTCCCATGCACGCGAAACATTCGCGATTTGCGGGGCCAAATGTAGCAGCAGCAGCAACAATAACAACAACAACACATCAAAGATCGGCACAACACGACAAGTTCCCGTGTTGTTAGGGGGAGGCTGGGACCCAAACACACACAGACGCACAATTAAGGCAAAGACAAAGATCCTCCTCATAGCCTCTAACAGACTGTTGGGGCAAGTGCTGTTAGCGAGTCACCTATGAAGGGGGTGGATGGCCAGCACCACGCCCGGCCGCCTTTGTCTCCCCACTGACAATGATTTTGCACACATTCCACCCGTTCATCATTTGAGACTGAGTCGACCTTTGGGAGGCCCAGGACCGGTTCGCGATAATCGTCACTGGTGTTGGCCGTGAGCGGGATTCGAACTCGTGTCGCTGGGTTCGGAGCGCAGCGCGCGGACCGCTACACCACCGCTCCCGACGACACAGGCAAAGATCCCCCGTGTAGCCTCAACAGGTTGTGGGGGGCAAGTGCTGTACACCTCTGATGAAGGCCGCCGGCTCGGCACGTGAAGGGGGTGAGTGGCCAGCAGCACGCACAGCAGCAACAACAACAACAACCGCCGTTCGCCAACTGAAAGTTGGTGATGTCCCTCGGTACTTGTCCCAGGCTGGGTGCACTCACGAGAAGTTTGGACGACTCGCTGCTGGCAGGAGGAGGTCACGTGACAGACCGGGCACGTGCCACGGGTCGTCTGACCGAGATGACTGACCGATGCACCACCTGTGCCCCCTACTGTGCCAACTTGCAGTGTTTTAGCCACCTCGTGCTCCGTTCTTTGTTGTGAGCATCGCTCCTCTCTGCCCTGCATTGTGCTGGAGGGCGACTGCCCAGTATGTATGTACAGTATGTTGAACTTCTTTCGCACCGTACGTAGCCAACTGGTAGAGTCCTCCACGAGCCTCCTCCTCCTCCTCCATAGAGGCCGATCTTGACACGGCTGGTAACAGTCATGAACAAGCAAACACACACAAAGATCCCCCATATAGCCTTACCAGAAAATTGGGGCAAGTGCTGTTAGTGAGTATCACCTGTGAAGGCTCCATACAAAGTATTTTTTTTTTTTTACCAAATAAGGCCCACTGAGCTTTTTCAAAAACGAAGTGGCCACAAATGATAGTTTAACGAAGTTGCTAATCACGTGGAAACTTTATAACAGCCAAACACTCTAAACGAGTCGTGTTGATTCTAAATGTGGAGGGAAAAAACGGAGGACCAGGAGAAACATCGACGGGACCACGGGGAGAGAGAGAGAGACGCAAACACCAAACATACAACAGGTGTCAGGGTCGGGATGGAACCCACGACCTCCTGAATACCAGGCGAGGTAGTCATTTCACACTCAAGCACACACACACACACATAGAACACACACACACACACACATAGAACACACACACACATAGAACACACACATAGAACACCCACACATAGAACACACACACACACATAGAACACACACACACATAGAACACACACACACATAGAACACACACACCCACATAGAACACACATACACATAGAACACACACACACATAGAACACACACACACAAAGAACACACACACATAGAACACACACACACATAGAACACACACACACATATAGAACACACACACACACATAGAACACACACACACATAGAACACACACACACATAGAACACACACACAAAGAACACACACACACACACATAGAACACACACACATAGAAGACAAACACACCCATAGAACACACACACACACATAGAACACACACACACAGAACACACGCACACATAGAACACACACACATAGAACACACACACATAGAACACACACACACACACATAGTACACACACACATAGAACGCACACACACACACTTAGAACACACACACACACATAGTACACACACACACATAGAACACACACACATAGAACACACACACACATAGAACACACACACACATAGAACACACACATACACATAGAACACACACACACATAGAACACACACACACACACATAGAACACACACACACACATAGAACACACACACACACATAGAACACACACACACACATAGAACACACACACACATAGAACACACACACACACATAGAACACACACACACATAGAACACACACACACACATAGAACAAACACACACATAGAACACACACACACACATAGAACACACACACACATAGAACACACACACACACATAGAACACACACACACATAGAACACACACACACACACACATAGAACACACACACACATAGAACACACACACACATAGAACACACACACACACATAGAACACACACACACATAGAACACACACACACACACATAGAACACACACACACAAAGAACACACACACACACATAGAACACACACACACATAGAACACACACACACACATAGAACACAAACACACAGAACACACACACACACATAGAACACACACACATAGAACACACACACACACATAGAACACACACACACACACATAGAACACACACACATAGAACACACACACACACACATAGAACACACACAAACATATAACACACACACACATAGAACACACACACATAGAACACACACACACACACACATAGATCACACACACACATAGATCACACACACAGACATAGAACACACACACATAGAACACACACACACATAGAACACACACACACACATAGAACACACACACACACACATAGAACACATGCACACATAGATCACACACACATATAGAACACACACACACACATAGAACACACACACACATAGAACACACACACATATAACACACACTACACACACATACACACATAGTACACACACACACATAGAACACACACACATACATAGAACACACACACACACACACATAGAACACACACACACACACAAAGAACACACACACACACATAGAACACACACACACATAGAACACACACACACATAGAACACACACATAGAACACACACATAGTACACACACACATAGAACACACACACACACATAGAACACACACACATAGAACACACACACACACACATAGAACACACACACATAGAACACACACACACACACACACAAAGAACACACACACACATAGAACACACACACATAGAACACACGCACATAGAACACACACACACACACATAGAACACACACACACACATAGAACACACACACACATAGAACACACACACATAGAACACACACACATAGAACACACACACATAGAACACACACACACACATAGAACACACACACATAGAACACACACACACACATAGAACACACACACATATAACACACATACACACACACATATAACACACACACACATAGAACACACACACATAGAACACACACACATAGAACACACACACACACATAGAACACACGCACACATATAACACACATACACACACACATAGAACACACACACATAGAACACACACACATAGAACACACACACACACACATAGAACACACGCACACATATAACACACATACACATAGAACACACACACACATAGAACACACATACACACACATAGAACACACACATAGATCACACACATATAGAACACCACACAGACATAGAACACACACACATAGAACACACACACATAGAACACACACACACACACATAGAACACACACAAACATATAACACACACACACATAGAACACACGCACACACATAGATCACACACACACATAGATCACACACACAGACATAGAACACACACGCATAGAACACACACACACATAGAACACACACACACACACACATAGAACACACACACATAGAACACACACACACACACATAGAACACACACACACACATAGAACACACACACATAGAACACACACACATAGAACACACACACACACATAGTACACACACACATAGAACGCACACACACACACTTAGAACACACACACACACATAGTACACACACACACATAGAACACACACATACACATAGAACACACACACACATAGAACACACACACACATAGAACACACACACACACATAGAACACACACACACATAGAACACACACACACACATAGAACACACACACACATAGAACACACACACACACATAGAACACACACACACATAGAACACACACACACACATAGAACACACACACACATAGAACACACACACACATAGAACACACACACACATAGAACACACACACACACATAGAACACACACACACATAGAACACACACACACATAGAACACACACACACACACAAAGAACACACACACACACATAGAACACACACACACATAGAACACACACACACACACATAGAACACACACACATAGAACACACACACACACATAGAACACACACACACACATAGAACACACACACACACATAGAACACACACACACACACACATAGAACACGCACACATAGAACACACACACACATAGTACACACACACATAGAACACACACACACATAGAACACACACACACATAGAACACACACACACTTAGAACACACACACATAGAACACACACACACACATAGTACACACACACATAGAACACACACACACACATAGAACACACACACACATAGTACACACACACACATAGAACACACACACATAGAACAAACACACACACATAGAACACACACACACATAGAACACACACACATAGAACACACACACACATAGAACACACACACATAGAACACACACACACACAAAGAACACACACACACATAGAACACACACACATAGAACACACGCACATAGAACACACACACACATAGAACACACACACACACATAGAACACACACACACATAGAACACACTCACATAGAACACACACACATAGAACACACACACACATAGAACACACACACACACATAGAACACACACACATAGAACACACACACACATAGAATACACACACATAAAACACACATACACACACACATATAACACACACACACATAGAACACACACACATAGAACACACACACATAGAACACACACACACATAGAACACACGCACACATATAACACACATACACACACACATATAACACACACACACATAGAACACACACACATAGAACACACACACACACATAGAACACACGCACACATATAACACACATACACATAGAACACACACACACATAGAACACACATACACACACACATAGAACACACACATAGATCACACACATATAGAACACCACACAGACATAGAACACACACACATAGAACACACACACATAGAACACACACACACACACATAGAACACACACAAACATATAACACACACACATAGAACACACACACATAGAACACACACACACACATAGATCACACACACACATAGATCACACACACAGACATAGAACACACACACACACACATAGAACACACACACATAGAACCCACATACACATAGAACACACACACATATAGAACACACACACACACACATAGAACACACACACACACATAGAACACACACACATAGAACACACACTACACACACACATACACACATAGTACACACACACACACACATAGAACACACACACACACACATAGAACACACACACACACATAGAACACACACACACACATAGAACACACGCACACATATAACACACATACACATAGAACACACACACACATAGAACACACATACACACACATAGAACACACACATAGATCACACACATATAGAACACCACACAGACATAGAACACACACACATAGAACACACACACATAGAACACACACACACACACAAAGAACACACACAAACATATAACACACACACACATAGAACACACGCACACACATAGATCACACACACACATAGATCACACACACAGACATAGAACACACACGCATAGAACACACACACACATAGAACACACACACACACACATAGAACACACACACACACATAGAACACACACACATAGAACACACACACACACACATAGAACACACACACACACATAGAACACACACACATAGAACACACACACATAGAACACACACACATAGAACACACACACACACATAGTACACACACACATAGAACGCACACACACACACTTAGAACACACACACACACATAGTACACACACACACATAGAACACACACATACACATAGAACACACACACACATAGAACACACACACACATAGAACACACACACACACATAGAACACACACACACATAGAACACACACACACACATAGAACACACACACACATAGAACACACACACACACATAGAACACACACACACATAGAACACACACACACACATAGAACACACACACACATAGAACACACACACACATAGAACACACACACACATAGAACACACACACACACATAGAACACACACACACATAGAACACACACACATAGAACACACACACACACACAAAGAACACACACACACACATAGAACACACACACACATAGAACACACACACACACACATAGAACACACACACATAGAACACACACACACACATAGAACACACACACACACATAGAACACACACACACACATAGAACACACACACACACACATAGAACACGCACACATAGAACACACACACACATAGTACACACACACATAGAACACACACACACATAGAACACACACACACATAGAACACACACACACTTAGAACACACACACATAGAACACACACACACACATAGTACACACACACATAGTACACACACACATAGAACACACACACACACATAGAACACACACACACATAGTACACACACACACATAGAACACACACACATAGAACAAACACACACACATAGAACACACACACACATAGAACACACACACATAGAACACACACACACATAGAACACACACACATAGAACACACACACACACAAAGAACACACACACACATAGAACACACACACATAGAACACACGCACATAGAACACACACCCACATAGAACACACACACATAGAACACACACACACATAGAACACACTCACATAGAACACACACACATAGAACACACACACACATAGAACACACACACACATAGAACACACACACATAGAACACACACACACATAGAATACACACACATAAAACACACATACACACACACATATAACACACACACACATAGAACACACACACATAGAACACACACACACACATAGAACACACGCACACATATAACACACATACACACACACATATAACACACACACACATAGAACACACACACATAGAACACACACACACACACATAGAACACACGCACACATATAACACACATACACATAGAACACACACACACATAGAACACACATACACACACACATAGAACACACACATAGATCACACACATATAGAACACCACACAGACATAGAACACACACACATAGAACACACACACATAGAACACACACACACACATAGAACACACACAAACATATAACACACACACATAGAACACACACACATAGAACACACACACACACATAGATCACACACACACATAGATCACACACACAGACATAGAACACACACACACACACATAGAACACACACACATAGAACCCACATACACATAGAACACACACACATATAGAACACACACACACACACATAGAACACACACACACACATAGAACACACACACATAGAACACACACTACACACACACATACACACATAGTACACACACACACACATAGAACACACACACACACACATAGAACACACACACACACATAGAACACACACACACACAAAGAACACACACACACACATAGAACACACACACACATAGAACATACACACATAGAACACACACACATAGAACACACACACACATAGAACACACACACACATAGAACACACACACACATAGAACACACACACACACATAGAACACACACACATATAACACACATACACACACACATATAACACACACACACATAGAACACACACACATAGAACACACACACATAGAACACACACACACACATAGAACACACGCACACATATAACACACATACACACACATATAACACACACACACACATAGAACACACACACACACATAGAACACACACACACACATAGAACACACACACATAGAACACACACACACACACATAGTACACACACACATAGAACACACACACACATAGAACACACGCACACATAGAACACACACACACATAGAACACACACACACACATAGTACACACACACATAGAACACACACACACATAGAACACACACACATAGAACACACACATAGAACACACACACACATAGAACGCACACACATAGAACACACACACACATAGAACACACACACATAGAACACACACACACACACAAAGAACACACACACACATAGAACACACACACATAGAACACACGCACATAGAACACACACACACATAGAACACACACACACACACATAGAACACACACACATAGAACACACACACATAGAACACACACACATAGAACACACACACACATAGAACACACACACACATAGAACACACACACATAGAACACACACACACACATAGTACACACACACATAGTACACACACACACATAGAGCACACACACATAGAACACACACATAGAACACACACACACATAGAACGCACACACATAGAACACACACACACATAGAACACACACACATAGAACACACACACACACACAAAGAACACACACACACATAGAACACACACACATATAACACACATACACACACACATATAACACACACACACATAGAACACACACACATAGAACACACACACATAGAACACACACACACACATAGAACACACGCACACATATAACACACATACACACACATATAACACACACACACACATAGAACACACACACACACATAGAACACACACACACACACATAGAACACACACACATAGAACACACACACACATAGTACACACACACATAGAACACACACACACATAGAACACACGCACACATAGAACACACACACACATAGAACACACACACACACATAGTACACACACACATAGTACACACACACACATAGAGCACACACACATAGAACACACACATAGAACACACACACACATAGAACGCACACACATAGAACACACACACACATAGAACACACACACATAGAACACACACACACACACAAAGAACACACACACACATAGAACACACACTCATAGAACACACGCACATAGAACACACACACACATAGAACACACACACACACACACATAGAACACACACACATAGAACACACACACATAGAACACACACACATAGAACACACACACACATAGAACACACACACACATAGAACACACACACATAGAACACACACACACACATAGAACACACACACATAAAACACACATACACACACACATATAACACACACACACACACACATAGAACACACACACATAGAACACACACACATAGAACACACACACACACATAGTACACACACACATAGAACACACACACACACATAGAACACACACACACATAGTACACACACACATAGAGCACACACACATAGAACACACACACACACACATAGAACACACACACACATAGAACACACACACATAGAACACACACACACATAGAACACACACACATAGAACACACACACACACACAAAGAACACACACACACATAGAACACACACACATAGAACACACGCACATAGAACACACACACACATAGAACACACACACACACATAGAACACACACACACATAGAACACACACACATAGAACACACACACATAGAACACACACACACATAGAACACACACACACATAGAACACACACACATAGAACACACACACACACACATAGAATACACACACATAAAACACACATACACACACATATAACACACACACACATAGAACACACACACATAGAACACACACACATAGAACACACACACACACATAGAACACACGCACACATATAACACACATACACACACATATAACACACACACACACATAGAACACACACACACATAGAACACACACACACACATAGAACACACACACACATAGAACACACACACACATAGAACACACACACACATAGAACACACACACACACATAGAACACACACACACATAGAACACACACACACATAGAACACACACACACACACAAAGAACACACACACACACATAGAACACACACACACATAGAACACACACACACACACATAGAACACACACACATAGAACACACACACACACATAGAACACACACACACACATAGAACACACACACACACATAGAACACACACACACACACATAGAACACGCACACATAGAACACACACACACATAGTACACACACACATAGAACACACACACACATAGAACACACACACACATAGAACACACACACACTTAGAACACACACACATAGAACACACACACACACATAGTACACACACACATAGAACACACACACACACATAGAACACACACACACATAGTACACACACACACATAGAACACACACACATAGAACAAACACACACACATAGAACACACACACACATAGAACACACACACATAGAACACACACACACATAGAACACACACACATAGAACACACACACACACAAAGAACACACACACACATAGAACACACACACATAGAACACACGCACATAGAACACACACCCACATAGAACACACACACATAGAACACACACACACATAGAACACACTCACATAGAACACACACACATAGAACACACACACACATAGAACACACACACACATAGAACACACACACATAGAACACACACACACATAGAATACACACACATAAAACACACATACACACACACATATAACACACACACACATAGAACACACACACATAGAACACACACACATAGAACACACACACACATAGAACACACGCACACATATAACACACATACACACACACATATAACACACACACACATAGAACACACACACATAGAACACACACACACACACATAGAACACACGCACACATATAACACACATACACATAGAACACACACACACATAGAACACACATACACACACACATAGAACACACACATAGATCACACACATATAGAACACCACACAGACATAGAACACACACACATAGAACACACACACATAGAACACACACACACACATAGAACACACACAAACATATAACACACACACATAGAACACACACACATAGAACACACACACACACATAGATCACACACACACATAGATCACACACACAGACATAGAACACACACACACACACATAGAACACACACACATAGAACCCACATACACATAGAACACACACACATATAGAACACACACACACACACATAGAACACACACACACACATAGAACACACACACATAGAACACACACTACACACACACATACACACATAGTACACACACACACACATAGAACACACACACACACACATAGAACACACACACACACATAGAACACACACACACACAAAGAACACACACACACACATAGAACACACACACACATAGAACATACACACATAGAACACACACACATAGAACACACACACACATAGAACACACACACACATAGAACACACACACACATAGAACACACACACACACATAGAACACACACACATATAACACACATACACACACACATATAACACACACACACATAGAACACACACACATAGAACACACACACATAGAACACACACACACACATAGAACACACGCACACATATAACACACATACACACACATATAACACACACACACACATAGAACACACACACACACATAGAACACACACACACACATAGAACACACACACATAGAACACACACACACACACATAGTACACACACACATAGAACACACACACACATAGAACACACGCACACATAGAACACACACACACATAGAACACACACACACACATAGTACACACACACATAGAACACACACACACATAGAACACACACACATAGAACACACACATAGAACACACACACACATAGAACGCACACACATAGAACACACACACACATAGAACACACACACATAGAACACACACACACACACAAAGAACACACACACACATAGAACACACACACATAGAACACACGCACATAGAACACACACACACATAGAACACACACACACACACATAGAACACACACACATAGAACACACACACATAGAACACACACACATAGAACACACACACACATAGAACACACACACACATAGAACACACACACATAGAACACACACACACACATAGTACACACACACATAGTACACACACACACATAGAGCACACACACATAGAACACACACATAGAACACACACACACATAGAACGCACACACATAGAACACACACACACATAGAACACACACACATAGAACACACACACACACACAAAGAACACACACACACATAGAACACACACACATATAACACACATACACACACACATATAACACACACACACATAGAACACACACACATAGAACACACACACATAGAACACACACACACACATAGAACACACGCACACATATAACACACATACACACACATATAACACACACACACACATAGAACACACACACACACATAGAACACACACACACACATAGAACACACACACATAGAACACACACACACATAGTACACACACACATAGAACACACACACACATAGAACACACGCACACATAGAACACACACACACATAGAACACACACACACACATAGTACACACACACATAGTACACACACACACATAGAGCACACACACATAGAACACACACATAGAACACACACACACATAGAACGCACACACATAGAACACACACACACATAGAACACACACACATAGAACACACACACACACACAAAGAACACACACACACATAGAACACACACTCATAGAACACACGCACATAGAACACACACACACATAGAACACACACACACACACACACATAGAACACACACACATAGAACACACACACATAGAACACACACACATAGAACACACACACACATAGAACACACACACACATAGAACACACACACATAGAACACACACACACACATAGAACACACACACATAAAACACACATACACACACACATATAACACACACACACACACACATAGAACACACACACATAGAACACACACACATAGAACACACACACACACATAGTACACACACACATAGAACACACACACACACATAGAACACACACACACATAGTACACACACACATAGAGCACACACACATAGAACACACACACACACACATAGAACACACACACACATAGAACACACACACATAGAACACACACACACATAGAACACACACACATAGAACACACACACACACACAAAGAACACACACACACATAGAACACACACACATAGAACACACGCACATAGAACACACACACACATAGAACACACACACACACATAGAACACACACACACATAGAACACACACACATAGAACACACACACATAGAACACACACACACATAGAACACACACACACATAGAACACACACACATAGAACACACACACACACACATAGAATACACACACATAAAACACACATACACACACACATATAACACACACACACATAGAACACACACACATAGAACACACACACATAGAACACACACACACACATAGAACACACGCACACATATAACACACATACACACACATATAACACACACACACATAGAACACACACACATAGAACACACACACATAGAACACACACACATAGAACACACGCACACATATAACACACATACACATAGAACACACACACACATAGAACACACATACACACAAACATAGAACACACACATAGATCACACACATATAGAACACCACACAGACATAGAACACACACACATAGAACACACACACATAGAACACACACACACACACATAGAACACACACAAACATATAATACACACACATAGAACACACACACATAGAACACACACACACACATAGATCACACACACACATAGATCACACACACAGACATAGAACACACACACACACACATAGAACACACACACATAGAACACACACACACATAGAACACACACACATATAGAACACACACACACACATAGAACACACACACACACATAGAACACACACACATAGAACACACACTACACACACACATACACACATAGTACACACACACACACACATAGAACACACACACACACACATAGAACACACACACACACACATAGAACACACACACACACAAAGAACACACACACACACATAGAACACACACACACATAGAACATACATACATAGAACACACACACATAGAACACACACACACATAGAACACACACACACATAGAACACACACACACATAGAACACACACACACACATAGAACACACACACATATAACACACATACACACACACATATAACACACACACACATAGAACACACACACACATAGAACACACACACATATAGAACACACACACACACACATAGAACACACACACACACATAGAACACACACACATAGAACACACACTACACACACACATACACACATAGTACACACACACACATAGAACACACACACACACATAGAACACACACACACACACACATAGAACACACACACACACAAAGAACACACACACACACATAGAACACACACACACATAGAACATACACACATAGAACACACACACATAGAACACACACACACATAGAACACACAAACACATAGAACACACACACACATAGAACACACACACACACATAGAACACACACACATATAACACACATACACACACACATATAACACACACACACACACATAGAACACACACACATAGAACACACACACATAGAACACACACACACACATAGAACACACGCACACATATAACACACATACACACACATATAACACACACACACACATAGAACACACACACATAGAACACACACACATAGAACACACACACACACATAGAACACACACACACACATAGAACACACACACACACATAGAACACACACACACACATAGAACACACACACATAGAACACACACACACACACATAGTACACACACACATAGAACACACACACACATAGAACACACACACACATAGAACACACACACACATAGAACACACACACACACACATAGTACACACACACACATAGAACACACACACACATAGAACACACACACACACATAGTACACACACACACATAGAGCACACACACATAGAACACACACACACACACACACATAGAACACACACACACATAGAACACACACACATAGAACACACACACACATAGAACACACACACATAGAACACACACACACACAAAGAACACACACACACATAGAACACACACACATAGAACACACGCACATAGAACACACACACACATAGAACACACACACACACATAGAACACACACACACATAGAACACACACACATATAACACACACACATAGAACACACACACACATAGAACACACACACACATAGAACACACACACATAGAACACACACACACACATAGAACACACACACATAAAACACACATACACACACACATATAACACACACACACACACATAGAACACACACACATAGAACACACACACATAGAACACACACACACACATAGAACACACGCACACATATAACACACATACACACACACACACATATAACACACACACATAGAACACACACACATAGAACACACACAGACACATAGAACACACGCACACATATAACACACATACACATAGAACACACACACACATAGAACACACATACACACACACATAGAACACACACATAGATCACACACATATAGAACACCACACAGACATTGAACACACACACATAGAACACACACACATAGAACACACACACACACATAGAACACACACAAACATATAACACACACACATAGAACACACACACACATAGAACACACACACACATAGATCACACACACACATAGATCACACACACAGACATAGAACACACACACACACATAGAACACACACACATAGAACACACACACACATAGAACACACACACATATAGAACACACACACACACACATAGAACACACACACACATAGAACACACACACATAGAACACACACTACACACACACATACACACATAGTACACACACACACATAGAACACACACACACACATAGAACACACACACACACATAGAACACACACACACACAAAGAACACACACACACATAGAACACACACACACATAGAACATACACACATAGAACACACACACATAGAACACACACACACATAGAACACACACACACATAGAACACACACACACATAGAACACACACACACACACATAGAACACACACACATATAACACACATACACACACATATAACACACACACACACATAGAACACACACACATAGAACACACACACACACATAGAACACACGCACACATATAACACACATACACACACATATAACGCACACACACACATAGAACACACACACATAGAACACACACACATAGAACACACACACACACATAGAACACACGCACACATATAACACACATACACATAGAACACACACACACATAGAACACACACACATAGAACACACACACACACACATAGAACACACACAAACATATAACACACACACATAGAACACACACACATAGAACACACACACACACATAGATCACACACACACATAGATCACACACACAGACATAGAACACACACACACACACATAGAACACACACACATAGAACCCACATACACATAGAACACACACACATATAGAACACACACACACACACATAGAACACACACACACACATAGAACACACACACATAGAACACACACTACACACACACATACACACATAGTACACACACACACACACATAGAACACACACACACACACATAGAACACACACACACACATAGAACACACACACACACATAGAACACACGCACACATATAACACACATACACATAGAACACACACACACATAGAACACACATACACACACATAGAACACACACATAGATCACACACATATAGAACACCACACAGACATAGAACACACACACATAGAACACACACACATAGAACACACACACACACACAAAGAACACACACAAACATATAACACACACACACATAGAACACACGCACACACATAGATCACACACACACATAGATCACACACACAGACATAGAACACACACGCATAGAACACACACACACATAGAACACACACACACACACACATAGAACACACACACATAGAACACACACACACACACATAGAACACACACACACACATAGAACACACACACATAGAACACACACACATAGAACACACACACATAGAACACACACACACACATAGTACACACACACATAGAACGCACACACACACACTTAGAACACACACACACACATAGTACACACACACACATAGAACACACACATACACATAGAACACACACACACATAGAACACACACACACATAGAACACACACACACACATAGAACACACACACACATAGAACATACACACACACATAGAACACACACACACATAGAACACACACACACACATAGAACACACACACACATAGAACACACACACACACATAGAACACACACACACATAGAACACACACACACATAGAACACACACACACATAGAACACACACACACACATAGAACACACACACACATAGAACACACACACACATAGAACACACACACACACACAAAGAACACACACACACACACATAGAACACACACACACATAGAACACACACACACACACATAGAACACACACACATAGAACACACACACACACATAGAACACACACACACACATAGAACACACACACACACATAGAACACACACACACACACATAGAACACGCACACATAGAACACACACACACATAGTACACACACACATAGAACACACACACACATAGAACACACACACACATAGAACACACACACACTTAGAACACACACACATAGAACACACACACACACATAGTACACACACACATAGAACACACACACACACATAGAACACACACACACATAGTACACACACACACATAGAACACACACACATAGAACAAACACACACACATAGAACACACACACACATAGAACACACACACATAGAACACACACACACACAAAGAACACACACACACATAGAACACACACACATAGAACACACGCACATAGAACACACACCCACATAGAACACACACACACACATAGAACACACACACACATAGAACACACACACATAGAACACACACACACACAAAGAACACACACACACATAGAACACACACACATAGAACACACGCACATAGAACACACACACACATAGAACACACACACACACATAGAACACACACACACATAGAACACACACACATAGAACACACACACATAGAACACACACACACATAGAACACACACACACATAGAACACACACACATAGAACACACACACACACATAGAACACACACACATAAAACACACATACACACACACATATAACACACACACACACACATAGAACACACACACATAGAACACACACACATAGAACACACACACACACATAGAACACACGCACACATATAACACACATACACACACACACACATATAACACACACACATAGAACACACACACATAGAACACACACAGACACATAGAACACACGCACACATATAACACACATACACATAGAACACACACACACATAGAACACACATACACACACACATAGAACACACACATAGATCACACACATATAGAACACCACACAGACATTGAACACACACACATAGAACACACACACATAGAACACAAACACACACATAGAACACACACAAACATATAACACACACACATAGAACACACACACACATAGAACACACACACACATAGATCACACACACACATAGATCACACACACAGACATAGAACACACACACACACATAGAACACACACACATAGAACACACACACACATAGAACACACACACATATAGAACACACACACACACACATAGAACACACACACACATAGAACACACACACATAGAACACACACTACACACACACATACACACATAGTACACACACACACATAGAACACACACACACACATAGAACACACACACACACATAGAACACACACACACACAAAGAACACACACACACATAGAACACACACACACATAGAACATACACACATAGAACACACACACATAGAACACACACACACATAGAACACACACACACATAGAACACACACACACATAGAACACACACACACACACATAGAACACACACACATATAACACACATACACACACATATAACACACACACACATAGAACACACACACATAGAACACACACACACACATAGAACACACGCACACATATAACACACATACACACACATATAACGCACACACACACATAGAACACACACACATAGAACACACACACATAGAACACACACACACACACATAGAACACACGCACACATATAACACACATACACATAGAACACACACACACATAGAACACACACACATAGAACACACACACACACACATAGAACACACACAAACATATAACACACACACATAGAACACACACACATAGAACACACACACACACATAGATCACACACACACATAGATCACACACACAGACATAGAACACACACACACACACATAGAACACACACACATAGAACCCACATACACATAGAACACACACACATATAGAACACACACACACACACATAGAACACACACACACACATAGAACACACACACATAGAACACACACTACACACACACATACACACATAGTACACACACACACACACATAGAACACACACACACACACATAGAACACACACACACACATAGAACACACACACACACATAGAACACACGCACACATATAACACACATACACATAGAACACACACACACATAGAACACACATACACACACATAGAACACACACATAGATCACACACATATAGAACACCACACAGACATAGAACACACACACATAGAACACACACACATAGAACACACACACACACACAAAGAACACACACAAACATATAACACACACACACATAGAACACACGCACACACATAGATCACACACACACATAGATCACACACACAGACATAGAACACACACGCATAGAACACACACACACATAGAACACACACACACACACACATAGAACACACACACATAGAACACACACACACACACATAGAACACACACACACACATAGAACACACACACATAGAACACACACACATAGAACACACACACATAGAACACACACACACACATAGTACACACACACATAGAACGCACACACACACTTAGAACACACACACACACATAGTACACACACACACATAGAACACACACATACACATAGAACACACACACACATAGAACACACACACACATAGAACACACACACACACATAGAACACACACACACATAGAACACACACACACACATAGAACACACACACACATAGAACACACACACACACATAGAACACACACACACATAGAACACACACACACACATAGAACACACACACACATAGAACACACACACACATAGAACACACACACACATAGAACACACACACACACATAGAACACACACACACATAGAACACACACACACATAGAACACACACACACACACAAAGAACACACACACACACACATAGAACACACACACACATAGAACACACACATAGAACACACACACATAGAACACACACACACACATAGAACACACACACACACATAGAACACACACACACACATAGAACACACACACACACACATAGAACACGCACACATAGAACACACACACACATAGTACACACACACATAGAACACACACACACATAGAACACACACACACATAGAACACACACACACTTAGAACACACACACATAGAACACACACACACACATAGTACACACACACATAGAACACACACACACACATAGAACACACACACACATAGTACACACACACATAGAACACACACACATAGAACAAACACACACACATAGAACACACACACACATAGAACACACACACATAGAACACACACACACATAGAACACACACACATAGAACACACACACACACAAAGAACACACACACACATAGAACACACACACATAGAACACACGCACATAGAACACACACCCACATAGAACACACACACACACATAGAACACACACACACATAGAACACACTCACATAGAACACACACACATAGAACACACACACACATAGAACACACACACACATAGAACACACACACATAGAACACACACACACATAGAATACACACACATAAAACACACATACACACACACATATAACACACACACACATAGAACACACACACATAGAACACACACACATAGAACACACACACACATAGAACACACGCACACATATAACACACATACACACACACATATAACACACACACACATAGAACACACACACATAGAACACACACACACACATAGAACACACACACACATATAACACACATACACATAGAACACACACACACATAGAACACACATACACACACACATAGAACACACACATAGATCACACACATATAGAACACCACACAGACATAGAACACACACACATAGAACACACACACATAGAACACACACACACACATAGAACACACACAAACATATAACACACACACATAGAACACACACACATAGAACACACACACACACATAGATCACACACACACATAGATCACACACACAGACATAGAACACACACACACACACATAGAACACACACACATAGAACCCACATACACATAGAACACACACACATATAGAACACACACACACACACATAGAACACACACACACACATAGAACACACACACATAGAACACACACTACACACACATACACACATAGTACACACACACACACATAGAACACACACACACACACACATAGAACACACACACACACATAGAACACACACACACACAAAGAACACACACACACACATAGAACACACACACACATAGAACATACACACATAGAACACACACACATAGAACACACACACACATAGAACACACACACACATAGAACACACACACACATAGAACACACACACACACATAGAACACACACACATATAACACACATACACACACACATATAACACACACACACATAGAACACACACACATAGAACACACACACATAGAACACACACACACACATAGAACACACGCACACATATAACACACATACACACACATATAACACACACACACACATAGAACACACACACACACATAGAACACACACACACACATAGAACACACACACATAGAACACACACACACACATAGTACACACACACATAGAACACACACACACATAGAACACACGCACACATAGAACACACACACACATAGAACACACACACACACATAGTACACACACACATAGAACACACACACACATAGAACACACACACACATAGTACACACACACACATAGAGCACACACACATAGAACACACACATAGAACACACACACACATAGAACGCACACACATAGAACACACACACACATAGAACACACACACATAGAACACACACACACACACACACAAAGAACACACACACACATAGAACACACACACATAGAACACACGCACATAGAACACACACACACATAGAACACACACACACACACATAGAACACACACACACATAGAACACACACACATAGAACACACACACATAGAACACACACACACATAGAACACACACACACATAGAACACACACACATAGAACACACACACACACATAGAACACACACACATAAAACACACATACACACACATATAACACACACACACACACATAGAACACACACACATAGAACACACACACATAGAACACACACACACACATAGTACACACACACATAGAACACACACACACACATAGAACACACACACACATAGTACACACACACACATAGAGCACACACACATAGAACACACACACACACATAGAACACACACACACATAGAACACACACACATAGAACACACACACACATAGAACACACACACATAGAACACACACACACACAAAGAACACACACACACATAGAACACACACACATAGAACACACGCACATAGAACACACACACACATAGAACACACACACACACATAGAACACACACACACACACACATAGAACACGCACACATAGAACACACACACACATAGTACACACACACATAGAACACACACACACATAGAACACACACACACATAGAACACACACACACTTAGAACACACACACATAGAACACACACACACACATAGTACACACACACATAGAACACACACACACACATAGAACACACACACACATAGTACACACACACACATAGAACACACACACATAGAACAAACACACACACATAGAACACACACACACATAGAACACACACACATAGAACACACACACACATAGAACACACACACATAGAACACACACACACATAGAACACACACACACATAGAACACACACACATAGAACACACACACACATAGAATACACACACATAAAACACACATACACACACACATATAACACACACACACATAGAACACACACACATAGAACACACACACATAGAACACACACACACATAGAACACACGCACACATATAACACACATACACACACACATATAACACACACACACATAGAACACACACACATAGAACACACACACACACATAGAACACACACACACATATAACACACATACACATAGAACACACACACACATAGAACACACATACACACACACATAGAACACACACATAGATCACACACATATAGAACACCACACAGACATAGAACACACACACATAGAACACACACACATAGAACACACACACACACATAGAACACACACAAACATATAACACACACACATAGAACACACACACATAGAACACACACACACACATAGATCACACACACACATAGATCACACACACAGACATAGAACACACACACACACACATAGAACACACACACATAGAACCCACATACACATAGAACACACACACATATAGAACACACACACACACACATAGAACACACACACACACATAGAACACACACACATAGAACACACACTACACACACATACACACATAGTACACACACACACACATAGAACACACACACACACACATAGAACACACACACACACATAGAACACACACACACACAAAGAACACACACACACACATAGAACACACACACACATAGAACATACACACATAGAACACACACACATAGAACACACACACACATAGAACACACACACACATAGAACACACACACACATAGAACACACACACACACATAGAACACACACACATATAACACACATACACACACACATATAACACACACACACATAGAACACACACACATAGAACACACACACATAGAACACACACACACACATAGAACACACGCACACATATAACACACATACACACACATATAACACACACACACACATAGAACACACACACACACATAGAACACACACACACACATAGAACACACACACATAGAACACACACACACACATAGTACACACACACATAGAACACACACACACATAGAACACACGCACACATAGAACACACACACACATAGAACACACACACACACATAGTACACACACACATAGAACACACACACACATAGAACACACACACACATAGTACACACACACACATAGAGCACACACACATAGAACACACACATAGAACACACACACACATAGAACGCACACACATAGAACACACACACACATAGAACACACACACATAGAACACACACACACACACAAAGAACACACACACACATAGAACACACACACATAGAACACACGCACATAGAACACACACACACATAGAACACACACACACACACATAGAACACACACACACATAGAACACACACACATAGAACACACACACATAGAACACACACACACATAGAACACACACACACATAGAACACACACACATAGAACACACACACACACATAGAACACACACACATAAAACACACATACACACACATATAACACACACACACACATAGAACACACACACATAGAACACACACACATAGAACACACACACACACATAGTACACACACACATAGAACACACACACACACATAGAACACACACACACATAGTACACACACACACATAGAGCACACACACATAGAACACACACACACACATAGAACACACACACACATAGAACACACACACATAGAACACACACACACATAGAACACACACACATAGAACACACACACACACAAAGAACACACACACACATAGAACACACACACATAGAACACACGCACATAGAACACACACACACATAGAACACACACACACACATAGAACACACACACACATAGAACACACACACATAGAACACACACACATAGAACACACACACACATAGAACACACACACACATAGAACACACACACATAGAACACACACACACACACATGGAATACACACACATAAAACACACATACACACACACATATAACACACACACACATAGAACACACACACATAGAACACACACACATAGAACACACACACACACATAGAACACACGCACACATATAACACACATACACACACACATATAACACACACACACATAGAACACACACACATAGAACACACACACATAGAACACACACACATAGAACACACGCACACATATAACACACATACACATAGAACACACACACACATAGAACACACATACACACACACATAGAACACACACATAGATCACACACATATAGAACACCACACAGACATAGAACACACACACATAGAACACACACACATAGAACACACACACACACATAGAACACACACAAACATATAATACACACACATAGAACACACACACATAGAACACACACACACACATAGATCACACACACACATAGATCACACACACAGACATAGAACACACACACACACACATAGAACACACACACATAGAACACACACACACATAGAACACACACACATATAGAACACACACACACACATAGAACACACACACACACATAGAACACACACACATAGAACACACACTACACACACACATACACACATAGTACACACACACACACACATAGAACACACACACACACACACATAGAACACACACACACACATAGAACACACACACACACAAAGAACACACACACACACATAGAACACACACACACATAGAACATACACACATAGAACACACACACATAGAACACACACACACATAGAACACACACACACATAGAACACACACACACATAGAACACACACACACACATAGAACACACACACATATAACACACATACACACACACATATAACACACACACACATAGAACACACACACACATAGAACACACACACATATAGAACACACACACACACACATAGAACACACACACACACACATAGAACACACACACATAGAACACACACTACACACACACATACACACATAGTACACACACACACATAGAACACACACACACACACATAGAACACACACACACACACACATAGAACACACACACACACAAAGAACACACACACACACATAGAACACACACACACATAGAACATACACACATAGAACACACACACATAGAACACACACACACATAGAACACACACACACATAGAACACACACACACATAGAACACACACACACACATAGAACACACACACATATAACACACATACACACACACATATAACACACACACACACATAGAACACACACACATAGAACACACACACATAGAACACACACACACACATAGAACACACGCACACATATAACACACATACACACACATATAACACACACACACACATAGAACACACACACATAGAACACACACACATAGAACACACACACACACACATAGTACACACACACATAGAACACACACACACATAGAACACACACACACATAGAACACACACACACATAGAACACACACACACACATAGTACACACACACACATAGAACACACACACACATAGAACACACACACACACATAGTACACACACACACATAGAGCACACACACATAGAACACACACACACACACACATAGAACACACACACACATAGAACACACACACATAGAACACATACACACATAGAACACACACACATAGAACACACACACACACAAAGAACACACACACACATAGAACACACACACATGAACACACGCACATAGAACACACACACACATAGAACACACACACACACATAGAACACACACACACATAGAACACACACACATAGAACACACACACATAGAACACACACACACATAGAACACACACACACATAGAACACACACACATAGAACACACACACACACATAGAACACACACACATAAAACACACATACACACACACATATAACACACACACACACACATAGAACACACACACATAGAACACACACACATAGAACACACACACACACATAGAACACACGCACACATATAACACACATACACACACACACACACACATATAACACACACACATAGAACACACACACATAGAACACACACAGACACATAGAACACACGCACACATATAACACACATACACATAGAACACACACACACATAGAACACACATACACACACACATAGAACACACACATAGATCACACACATATAGAACACCACACAGACATTGAACACACACACATAGAACACACACACATAGAACACACACACACACATAGAACACACACAAACATATAACACACACACATATAACACACACACACATAGAACACACACACACATAGATCACACACACACATAGATCACACACACAGACATAGAACACACACACACACATAGAACACACACACATAGAACACACACACACATAGAACACACACACATATAGAACACACACACACACACATAGAACACACACACACATAGAACACACACACATAGAACACATACTACACACACACATACACACATAGTACACACACACACATAGAACACACACACACATAGAACACACACACACACAAAGAACAAACACACATAGAACACACACACACATAGAACATACACACATAGAACACACACACATAGAACACACACACACATAGAACACACACACACATAGAACACACACACACATAGAACACACACACACACACATAGAACACACACACATATAACACACATACACACACATATAACACACACACACATAGAACACACACACATAGAACACACACACACACATAGAACACACGCACACATATAACACACATACACACACATATAACGCACACACACACATAGAACACACACACATAGAACACACACACATAGAACACACACACACACATAGAACACACGCACACATATAACACACATACACATAGAACACACACACACATAGAACACACATACACACACACATAGAACACACACATAGATCACACACATATAGAACACCACACAGACATAGAACACCACACAGACATAGAACACACACACATAGAACACACACACATAGAACACACACACACACACATAGATCACACACACACATAGATCACACACACAGACATAGAACACACACACATAGAACACACACACACATAGAACACACACACACACACATAGAACACACACACATAGAACACACACACACACACATAGAACACACACACACACACATAGAACACACACACACATAGAACACACACACTACACACACTACACACACTACACACACACATACACACATAGTACACACATAGAACACACACACACATAGAACACACACACACACATAGAACACACACACACACATAGAACACACACACACACATAGAACACACACACATACAAATACACACCAGCCCTCATACATCACCGCTCGCACCTCTTCATTTGACTGTTTTTTACGTTCGCGTTATTAATTAACTTAATTAGCGGCGCACCTTCCTGGCCCCTAGGGGTGACTCACCTGGGGACACGCAAGATAAATGTCACCAAAGTAGGGGGGGGGGTTCCCCCATGGCCCCTCCCTTCACTGCCCCCCCCCACTTTAGTTCCGCAGTAACCAAGGGGAACACAAATGAGCAATTAACGTTCAGACGCAGACAAAGACCCCCACCGCCTCGTGTAGCCTGCAGGGGCAAGGGCTGTGAGCGAGAGCCTATGAAGGAAGGCCGGCTCCACGCCCGGCCGCCTTTGTCTCCCCAGTGACGATGTTCACTACACACCGCACCAGGTACTACTTTGAGGCTGAGTCGACCTAGGGGAGGGCCCGGGACCGGTTCAGATAATCGTCACTGGGTGTTGGCCGTGAGCGGGAATCGAACCCGAGTCGCCAGGTTCATAGCGCAGCGCGCTAACCGCTACACTACCGCTCCCCACTACACAGACACACACACAGACACACACAGACACGGGCAGACACACACAGAGACACACACAAACACAGACACAACAACAACAACAAGCGCCATTCGCCATTACGTGGCGGTGACGTCATCACGATGCTTGTGCCAGGCTATGTGCACCTTGACGCCACGTGAAGTGTCGAACGCCCGCTGGCAGGAGGTCACGAGGCAGACCCAGGTGCCACGGGTCGACTGACTGAGATGACTGGCTGATGCACCACCTGTGCCCCCTACTGTGCCAACCTGCTGTGCTTTATCCACCCGGCGCTCCGCCCGTTGTTGTGAGCGTCGCTCCTCCGCCCTCCGTTGTTGTTGGAGGGCGACTGCCTCCAACTGCCCAGCAGCGTCCTTCACGAGCCTCTTCCACAGAGGCCGATCTTGACACCGCTGGTACCAGTCATCGGTAAGTCCACTCAGCTCCACGTCCTCCTGTACCACATCACTCCATCTCTTCTCTAGCCCTTGCCGCGCCCGTTTAGCCCCCTCGATCCGGCCGAACAAAAGCTGTTTCGGCATGCAGTGGCTGGGCATGCGGGCTACATGACCCAGCCAACGCAGCCTTGCCTGCCGGAGGAGCTCACCGATGGGACCGTGCCCAGATTTGTCCACGTTTCGCAAGCGATGAGAAGGGAGGGAATGACCGTGGCCGAGAAGACCTGCAGCTTAGTGTGGAGCGACATACCAGGTAGCTTCCAAACAGCGTTACGAAACCAATGAAAAGATATTGCCGCTCGACTGATTCGGAGTGAGACCTCTGCTGTTAAACTGGAGCCGGTCATAAGCACACTGCCCAGGTATGGGGAACTCTCCACTCTCTCCACAACTGCCCCATCACCGATTGGGAGTTGTGTGGGTGGGTTGCCCGATGGTACAAAATACCCAGGCAGGTGCTTAGTTTTGGTGGGGCTGATGGTAAGGCCCCATCTCTTAGTTGCACGGTCCAGTCTCAGCAGCAGCGTCTCCAACTCCTCCTCTGAATGAGCAGCTATTACCACATCATCAGCATACATAACGTGGTTGAGCAATAGGGAGCCATCCCTTGACCGCACACGGGCATCGATCAGCCTCCTATTATATCTGTACCAAATGGAGATTCCCCCGGTACAGCTATTGAAGGCTTCACAAACTACGTGGTCAAAATAGATGTTAAATAAAGTGGGAGCCAGAGGACATCCCTGTCGTACCCCAAGGTGTACAGGGAATGGCTCGGACTCCCGGCCAAATAGTTTTACCCGGGCCCGCTCACCATCATAAAGGTCCTTAATGATCGTGAGCAGAGGGTCAGGGACTCCAAAAGTACGAAGAACAGCCCAGAGCCCAGGCCTACTGATGGTATCATAGGCCTTGACCAGGTAAATAAAGCAGAGATGTAGGTCTTCTTGGAATTCCATACACCTCTGCTGTAGCAGACGGACAGGAAATATGGCATCGCTGGAGGACCGCCCTTTCCAGAAACCGCATTGGGGCTCCGCAATCCTCTCCTTAGCGTGCCTGGCAAGGCGATATTGAATAATCCTTGCCAGGACCTTTCCCGGCACACTGAGGAGTGAGATGCCCCTGTAGTTGTTACAGTCTGTGCGGTCCCCCTTCTTAAAGATGGGGACCACCAGAGCATCCTTCCAATCCTGCGGAACCCGTCCAGTGGTCCAGACTGTTGTTATGATGTCATATAGGGAAGTCTGTGCACAAACGCCACCCTACCTCAGCATTTCGCCTCGGAGATCATCTCTTCCCGGTGCCTTTCCTGGTCTAAGATTCCGGATCGCCTTCAGTACTTCCTCAACAGATGGCACCTCAGGCCAGCCACTCACAGGGGGTGACTTCTTCCAATATTTGAGGCACCGCAGCCTCAGCAGGGTCATCTCCACTTTGTGCCACGGTGTTTTCCTGACTGAGGGATTTCCCCTCACAGAAATGCTCAGTAAATCTGCAAACCTATTCCTGGGGGTCGGAGATTGGATCACCGTTTTTTCCCCTAATGATGGTAATAGGTGTGGCGCTGCAGCTTATTTTTTTGATGGAGTTAAATAGAGATTTGTGATCGCGGGACACTGAGGCAGACTCCATCTCCTCAGCAACCCGCGACCACCACCCATACTTGGAGCGCCTCACGGCTCTCCGAACCTCCGAGCGAAGGCTGCGGTAAGCCTCCTCATTCTCAACTATGCTGAACACCTCCTCTGTCAGCCAGGTTCTCTGGGGAGGTCTGGACCGCGTTCCCAAAGCAGCCATTGCAGCTGCATGAGTCACAGTCCTAAACCTCGCCCATTTACCCTCGACATCAGGAGGAGTGGGGGACGATGCCAACCCCAGCGGCAAGCGATGATTAAATTCTCGCTTGCAACTTTCATCAGCTAACTGAAACCAGGTCACTTTAGGTTGGAATGGGGTCCTGGGTGTACACCCACTACCGGAGTGGAAGAATGGCAGGCGCATCTTACAGATGACTAGTCGATGGTCAGAGGGCAGATCAGCTCCACGGTAGGACCTGGTGTCAAGGACATGGGCTCGCATTCGCTGGTCCGTCACTATGTAGTCCAGCAGATGTTCTTGCTTGGACCCGGCATGCATCCATGATGTTGTGTGGATGCGCCGATGCCGGAACAGCGTGTTGGTAATTACAAGCCCATGGGCTGCACAAAAATCTAGCAGCCTCCTACCGTTGTTATTGAGCTGATCTGGCCCATGCCCTCCAATCACTCCAGACCAGGTGCCTGCATCATGACCAACTCGGGCATTGAAGTCACCCAACAAGTTGACTCTATCCCGAGGGGCCACTTTAGCCAGCACCTGTTGCAGGAGGCCATAGAAGGCATCTGACTTATCGGCTTTGGCTGCATCCTTCCACGGATGTTCGTCTTCGGTGGGGGCATAAGCAATCACGACCACCACTCCTCGCCTCTGGTTGATGGGAAGGCGAGCCCAAAGTAGCCTGGGGCTTACAACTTCCCACACCTCACCGCCATGCCCCCTTCATTCTTTTGTTCGTGGTAATTTTTTTAAGGTGGAGGGGTTACCAGCCCCTCGCACCCGTCCAGAGCCCCCGTTTAGCCACTGTGGTGGTCACAGACGCCATAAGGGGAGAGGCCAATTCCGATTGGCCCTCTCCCCACAGCACTGTCCACGACGGAGTTGCCCGTCCGTCACCGCGAGGACAGACACACACACACACAGACACACACAGAGACACACACACAGACACACAGACACGGGCAGACACATCGCACGCCGGCTTGACTTGCTCCAATCATCCGTGAACAATTCTGAGGTGGATCTCTGTCTCGAGGTTCGCGCTGCGCTACGAACCCGGCGACCCGAGTTCGATTCCCGCTCACGGCCAACACCACCAGTGACGATTATCTGAACCGCTCCTGGGCCTCCCCTAGGTCCACTCAGCCTCAAATGAGTTACCCGGTGCGGTGTGTAGTAAACATTGGCACTGGGGAGACAAAGGCGGCCGGGCGTTGGGCTGGCCACCCACCCCCTCGTGTGCCGCAGTGCCGGCAGCCTTCGTAGGTGCTGCTCGCAAACAGCACTTGCCCCAACAGTCTGTTCGGGCTATACGGGGGATCTTTGTGTCTATGTGTGTGATATCACGCGCGTGCGTGCGCGCGTGAGTGTGACTCACACTCCTGTCACCACGCTTCCTCCCCACATCCTCACACGGCCCCCAACACCCACAAGAGTGAGAAAGTTAAAGGAGAATGGGGGGGTTGGGGGTGCTATCTCCCTCTCCCCCCCCCCACTCTCTCTCCACCACTACCAGCAGCACGGAGTCCCAATTAATGTCGCTTCGTGCCTCGCGCCTCCAGATGACTGCTCTCGGACTTCGCCTGCTGGGTCGCTCACACAGCCACCAACAACCACCGCAAAGACAAAGATCCCCCGTATAGCCTTAACAGACTGTAGGGGCAAGTGCTGTTAGCGAGCACCTACGAAGGCCGGAACGGTACACGAGGTGGTGGGTGGCCAGCAACCACGCCCGACCGCCTTTGTCTCCCCAGTGGCGATGTTTACACACCGCACCAGGTACTCATTTAAGGCTGAGTCGACCTAGGGGAGGCCCAGAACCGGTTCAGATAATCGTCACTGGTGTTGGCGGTGAGCGGGAATCGAGCCCGGGTCGTTGGGTTCATAGCGCAGCGTAGCGCTAACCGCTACACTATCGCTCCCCACCTTATGCACGCACACGCATAGCCACACACACATGGCCACACACACAAGCACTACACACACACATAGCCACACACACAAGCAGTACACACACACATGGCCACACACACAAGCACTACACACACACAAGCACTACACACACACATAGCCACACACACAAGCACTACACACACACAAGCACTACACACACACAAGCACTACACACACACAAGCACTACACACACACAAGCACTACACACACACATAGCCACACACACAAGCACTACACACAACAACAACAACCGCCATTCGCCACTAAGTGGCGGTGACGTCACCACGACGCTTGTGCCAGGCTATGTGCACCCTGAGGCCACGTGAAGTGTCGAACGCCCGCTGGCAGGAGGTCACGGGGCAGACCCAGGTGCCACGGGTCGACTGACTGAGATGACTGGCTGATGCACCACCTGTGCCCCCTACTGTGCCAACCTGCTGTGCTTTAGCCACCCGGCGCTCCGCTCGCTGTTGTGAGCGTCGCTCCTCCGCCCTCCGTTGTTGTTGGAGGGCGACTGCCTCCAACTGCCCAGTAGCATCCTTCACGAGCCTCCTCCACAGAGGCCGATCTTGACACCGCTGGTACCAGTCATCGGCAAGTCCACTCAGCTCCACGTCCTCCTGTACCACATCACTCCATCTCTTCTCTAGCCCGTGCCGCGCCCGCTTAGCCCCCTCAATCCGGCCAAACAAAAGCCGTTTCGGCATGCGGTGGCTGGGCATGCGGGCTACATGACCCAGCCATCGCAGCCTTGCCTGCCGGAGGAGCTCACCGATGGGACCCTGCCCAGATCTTTCAAGGATTTGTGAGCTCCTCACACAATCCAGTCTGGTTAAACCCAGGATGGATCGTAGGCAGGTCAGCCTAAATGTTTCTAACCGGCGAAGATGTTCCATTAGGGGGGTCCACGTTTCGCAAGCGTAGAGAAGGGAGGGAATGACCGTGGCCGAGAAGACCTGAAGCTTAGTGCGGAGCGACAGACCAGGTAGCTTCCACACAGCGTTACGCAACCGATGAAAAGATATTGCCGCTCGACTGATTCGGAGTGAGACCTCTGCTGTTAAACTGGAGCCAGACATAAGCACACTGCCCAGGTATGGGAAACTCTCCACTCTCTCCACAACTGCCCCATCACCGATTGGGAGTTGTGGGGGTGGAGTGTCCGATGGTACAAAATACCCAGGCAGGTGCTTAGTTTTGGTGGGGCTGATGGTAAGGCCCCACCTCTTAGTGGCACGCTCCAGTCTCAGCAGCAGCGTCTCCAACTCCTCCTCTGACTGAGCAGCTATTACCAAGTCATCAGCATACATAACGTGGTTGAGCAATAGGGAGCCATCCCTTGACCGCACCCGGGCATCGATTAGCCTCCCATTATATCTATACCATATGGAGATTCCCCCGGTACAGCTATTGAAGGCTTCACGAACTACGTGGTCAAAATAGATGTTAAATAATGTGGGAGCCAGAGGACATCCCTGTCGCACCCCAAGGTGTACAGGGAATGGCTCTGACTCCCGGCCACGTAGTTTTACCCGGGCCCGCTCACCATCATGAAGGTCCTTAATGATCGTGAGCAGAGGGTCAGGTACTCCAAAAGCACGAAGAACGACCCAGAGCCCAGGCCTACTGATGGTATCATAGGCCTTGACCAGGTCAATAAAGCAGAGATGTAGGTCTTGTTGGAATTCCCTACACCTCTGCTGTAGCAGACGGACAGAAAATATGGCATCTGTGCAGGACCGCCCTTTCCTGAAACCGCATTGGGGCTCCGCAAGCCTCTCCTCAGCGTGCCTGGCAAGGCGATGCTGAATAATCCTTGCCAGGACCTTTCCCGGCACACTGAGGAGTGAGATGCCCCTGTAGTTGTTACAGTCTGTGCGGTCCCCCTTCTTAAAAAGGGGGACCACCAGGGCATCCTTCCAATCCTGCGGAACCCGTCCAGTGGTCCAGACTGTTGTTATGATGTCATATAGGGCAGTCTGTGCACAAACGCCACCCTCCCTCAGCATTTCGCTTGGGAGATCATCTCTGCCCGCTGCCTTTCCTGGTCTCAGACTCCGGATCGCCTTCAATACTTCCTCAGCAGATGGCACCTCAGCCAGCCACTCACAGGGGGTGACTTCATCCAATATTTGAGGCACCGCAGCCTCAGCAGGGTCATCCTCACTTTGTGCCACGATGTTTTCCTGGCTGTGGGATTTTCCCTCCCCCAGGACCTCACAGAAATGCTCAGCAAATCTGCGAACCTGTTCCTGGGGGTCGGAAATTGGATCACCGTTTTTTCCCCTAATGATGGTAATAGGTGTGGCGCTGCAGGTTACTTTTTTGATGGAGTTAAATAGCGATTTGTGATCACGGGCCACTGAGGCAGACTCCATCTCCTCAGCAACCCGCGACCACCACCCATCCTTGCAGCGCCTCACGGCTCTCCGAACCTCCGAGCGAAGGCTGCGGTAAGCCTCCTCATTCTCTGACGTGGGATTCTGTAGCCGATGACAGTGGGCCTGTCGCTTTTTCTCAACCATCCTGAACAACTCCTCTGTCATCCAGGGTGTCTGGGGAGGTCTGGACCGCGTACCCAAAGCAGCCATTGCAGCTGCATGAGTCACAGTCCTAAACCTCGCCCATTTACCCTCGACATCAGGAGGAGTCGGGGACGATGCCAATCCCAGCCGCAAGCGATGATGAAATTCTCGCTTGCAACTTTCATCAGATAACTGAGACCAGGCCACTTTAGGTTGGAATGGGGTCCTGGGTGTACACCCACCACCGGAGTGGAAGAATGGCAGGCGCATCTTACAGATGACTAGTCGATGGTCAGAGGGCAGATCAGCTCCACGGTAGGTCCTGGTGTCAAGGACATGGGCTCGCATTCGCTGGTCCGTCACTATGTAGTCCAGCAGATGTTCTTGCTTGGACCCGGCATGCATCCATGATGTTGTGTGGATGCGCCGATGCCGGAACAGCGTGTTGGTAATTACAAGCCCATGGGCTGCACAAAAATCTAGCTGCCTCCTACCGTTGTTATTGAGCTGATCTGGCCCATGCCCTCCAATCACTCCAGACCAGGTGCCAGTATCATGACCAACTCGGGCATTGAAGTCACCCAACATGATGACTCTATCCCGAGGGGCCACTTTAGCCAGCACCTGTGACAGGAGGTCATAGAAGGCATCTGACTCATCGGCTTTGCCTGCATCCCTCCACGGATGTTCATCTTCGGTGGGGGCATAAGTAACCACGACCACCATTCCTCGCCTCCGGTTGATGGGAAGGCGAGCCCAAAGTAGCCTGGGGCTTACAGCTTCCCACACCTCACCGCCACGCTCCCACGCCCCCTTCATTCTTTTGTTCAAAAGAAGACCCACACCCTGTTGTTTGGCAGTCTGCTGCCCCGAGTAGAGGACTGTCCACCCCTCATGGTGGCAGGAGCCAGAGCCGGTCCACCGGACCTCCTGAATGCCGCATAGATCCAGGCGGTACCGGTCCAGCTCCCGACAGAGGAGTGGCAGCCTCTCCTCTGCAGTGAGCGTTCGAACATTCCACGTGGCCACCCGTAGTGGCTTTTCGTTGTTTCTGGAGTAGCCCCGAGGGTAGGTATTCAATCTCCTGGCTCCGCCAATTGGGGTTTGGCCAGGAGACGTCATAGACGCAAGGCCCTCCGGGGCCTCCGGCACAAGCTTAGTTGTTACATATTTCACTTTAATTCGTGGTTTTGTGGTAATTAATTGAAGGTGGAGGGGTTACCAGCCCCTCGCACCCGTCCAGAGCCCCCGTTTAGCCCCTGTGGTGGACACATATGCCATGAGGGGAGGAGCCAATCAAAATTGGAACTCCCCCCACAGCACTGTCCACGACAGAGTTGCCCGTCCGGCACCGCGAGGAGGTAGGGGGTTGTTTTGCCGGACACACTACACACACACACATAGCCACACACACAAGCACTACACACACACACATAGCCACACACACAAGCACTACACACACACATAGCCACACACACAAGCACTACACACACAAGCACTACACACACACATAGCCACACACACAAGCAGTACACACACACATGGCCACACACACAAGCACTACACACACACATGGCCACACACACAAGCACTACACACACACACATGGCCACACACACAAGCACTACACACACACATAGCCACACACACAAGCACTACACACACACATGGCCACACACACAAGCACTACACACACACAAGCACTACACACACACACATAGCCACACACACAAGCACTACACACACACATAGCCACACACACAAGCACTACACACACACAAGCACTACACACACACACATAGCCACACACACAAGCACTACACACACACATGGCCACACACACAAGCACTACACACACACATAGCCACACACACAAGCACTACACACACACATAGCCACACACACAAGCACTACACACACACACAAGCACTACACACACACAAGCACTACACACACACAAGCACTACACACACACATAGCCACACACACAAGCAGTACACACACACACATGGCCACACAGACAAGCACTACACACACACAAGCACTACACACACACACATAGCCACACACACAAGCAGTACACACACACACATAGCCACACAGACAAGCACTACACACACACACATGGCCACACACACAAGCACTACACACACACATATCCACACACACAAGCACTACACACACACATAGCCACACACACAAGCACTACACACACACACATAGCCACACACACAAGCACTACACACACACACATGGCCACACAGACAAGCACTACACACACACATAGCCACATGCCCATCACAAAGACAGCCCCACACACACATATCCCGTCTTCACTCACGCCTATTTACACACATTCACACATATATTGGATTTTAGCGAAAAAAATATATCTGAGAATCATCTCACGACACAGCTGTCACTTGTCACACGTCACACACACACACACACCCTAAATATAGACACACACACAAGACAAAGATCCCCCGTGTAGCCTCAACAGACTTGTTGGGGCAAGTGCTGTAAGCGAGCACCATCGAAATTCGGCACGGCACATGAGGCGGTGGGTGTGCAGCACCACGCCTGGCCGCCTTTGTCTCCCCAGTGGCGATGTTGACTACACACCGCACCAGGTGCTCATTAGAGGCCGAGTCGACCTAGGGGAGGCCCCCGGATTAGCTCAGATAACGGTTACTGATATTGACCGTGGGTAGGAATCGAACTCGGGTTGCGAGGTTCGTATGGCAGTGCGCTAACCGCTGCGCCACCGCTCCCTGCCCCACACACACGCACACTGACACAAACGTGGTACACACACGCACACTGACACACATTTGGTACACACACGCACGCACTGACACACATTGAGTACACACAACGACATTCGGCTGAACAAAAGTTGTTTAGGCATGCGTTGGCCGGGCATGCGGGATACATAACCCAGCCAACGCAGCCTTGCCTGCCAGAGCAGTCCAGATGCTTCAAGGATTTGTGAGCTCCTCACACAATCCAACCTGGTTAATCTCAGGATGGATCGTAGGCAGGTCAGCCTAAATGTTTCTATCCATCAGGGGGTCCACGTTTCGCAAGCATAGAGAAGAGAGGGCATGACCTTGGTCGACCCGAAGCTTTGTGTGGAGTGACAGACCAGGTAGCTTCCACACAGCGTTACGCAGCCGATGAAAATATAATGCCGCTCGACTGATTCTGAATGAGACCTCTGTTGTCAAACCGGAGCAAGTCATGAGCACACTGCCCAGGTATGAAAAACTCTCAATTATCTCCACAACTGCCCCATCATCAATGAGTAGTTGTGGGAGTTGAGTGTCTGATGGTACAAAATACCCAGGCAGATGCTTCGTTTTGGTGAGGCTGATGGTAAGGCCCCACCTCTTAGTGGCAAGCTCCAGGTTCAGCAGCAGCACCTCCAACTCCTCCTCTGAGTGAGCAGCAATTACCAGATTATCGGCTTACATAACGTAGTTAACCAATAGGGAGCCATCCCTTGACCGCACCCGGGCATCGATCAGCCTCCCATTGTATCTGTACCAGATGGAGATTCCTCCGGTACAGCCATAGAAGACTTCACAAACTGCGAGGTCGAAAAATAGATGTTAAATAATGTGGGAGTCAGAGGACATCCCTGTCGCACCCCAAGGTGAACAGGGAATGCTCCGACTCCCGGCCACGTAGTTTTTCCCGGGCCTGCTCACCATCATGAAGATCCTTAATGATTTTGGGCAAAGAGTCAGGGACTCCGAAAGCACGAAGAACAACCCATAGCCCAGGCCTATTGATGGTACCATAGGCCTTGACCAGATCAATATAGCAGAGACGTAGGTCCTGTTCGAATTCCCTACACCTCTGCTGCAGCAGACGAACAGGAAATACAGCATCTGTGCAGGACTGCCCTTTTCTGAAACCACATTGGGGCTCCGCAAGCCTTTCCTCTGGGTGCCTGGCAAGGCGATGTTGAATAATCCTTGCCAAGACTTTTCCCGGCACACTGAGGAGGGAGATGCCCCTTAAAGAGGGGGACCACCAGGGTATCCTTCCCATCCCACCGAACCCGTGCAGTGGTCCAGACTGTTGTTGTTATTGTAACATAGGGCAGTACGCACACAAACGCCGCACTCCCTCAGCATTTCGCTTGGGAGGTCATCTTTGTCCGGCAAGAACAACTCCCTGACTCCCTCGGTGGTGCTGGACGGTGACGCTGTGGTGGATACCAGCAATGCCATGGAGGGAAAGCCAATTCCAAAATCGGCCATTCCCCTCATGGCGCTGGAAGCCAATACAGACGCGAATGGGGGCTCTGGACGGGTGCGAGGCACTGGTAACCCCTCCACCTTCAATTCAAGTACCGCATAAACACGCAGTAGAAATCTAACCAAGCTTGTGCCCGAGACCCCCGGTGGGAACAGGCGTCTGTGACGTCTCGTGGCTAAATCAAATTTGGGGGAGACAGGAGACTGAGTGCTGACTTCGGGGGTTTATACAGAAACAGCAAAAAGCCACTGCGAGTGGCCGGGTGGAATGTACAACAACAACAACCGCCATGCGCCATGACGTGGCGGCGACGTCACCACGACGCTCGTGCCAGGCCATGTGCACCTTGAGGCCACGTGAAGTGTTGAACGCCCGCCGGCAGGAGGTCACGAGGCAGACCCAGGTGCCACGGGTCGACTGAGATGACCGAGATGACTGACTGATGCACCACCTGTGCCCCCTACAGTGCCAATTTGCTGTGCTTTAGCCACCCGGCGCTCCGCTCGCTGTTGTGAGCGTCGCTCCTCCGCCCTCCGTTGTTGTTGGAGGGCGACTGCCTCCAACTGCCCAGTAGCATCCTTCACGAGCCTCCTCCACAGAGGCCGATCTTGACACCGCTGGTACCAGTCATCGGCAAGTCCACTCAGCTCCACGTCCTCCTGTACCACATCACTCCATATCTTCTCTAGCCCGTGCCGCGCCCGTTTAGCCCCCTCGATCCGGCCGAACAAAAGCTGTTTCGGCATGCGGTGGCTGGGCATGCGGGCTACATGACCCAGCCAACGCAGCCTTGCCTGCCGGAGGTGCTCACCGATGGGACTTTGCCCAGATCTTTCAAGGATTTGTGTGCTGTTCGCGAGCACCTATGAAGGCCAGACACACACTTATACACACACGTACACACACACGTACACATACGTACACACACGTACATGTACACACACACGTACATGTACAACAACAACAACAACCGCCATTCGCCACTAAGTGGCGGTGACGTCACCACGACGCTTGTGCCAGGCTATGTGCACCGTGAGGCCACGTGAAGTGTCGAACGCCCGCTGGCAGGAGGTCACGGGGCAGACCCAGGTGCCACGGGTCGACTGACTGAGATGACTGGCTGATGCACCACCTGTGCCCCCTACTGTGCCAACCTGCTGTGCTTTAGCCACCCGGCGCTCCGCTCGCTGTTGTGAGCGTCGCTCCTCCGCCCTCCGTTGTTGTTGGAGGGCGACTGCCTCCAACTGCCCAGTAGCATCCTTCACGAGCCTCCTCCACAGAGGCCGATCTTGACACCGCTGGTACCAGTCATCGGCAAGTCCACTCAGCTCCACGTCCTCCTGTACCACATCACTCCATCTCTTCTCTAGCCCGTGCCGCGCCCGCTTAGCCCCCTCAATCCGGCCAAACAAAAGCTGTTTCGGCATGCGGTGGCTGGGCATGCGGGCTACATGACCCAGCCATCGCAGCCTTGCCTGCCGGAGGAGCTCACCGATGGGACCCTGCCCAGATCTTTCAAGGATTTGTGAGCTCCTCACACAATCCAGTCTGGTTAAACCCAGGATGGATCGTAGGCAGGCCAGCCTAAATGTTTCTAACCGGCGAAGATGTTCCATTAGGGGGGTCCACGTTTCGCAAGCGTAGAGAAGGGAGGGAATGACCGTGGCCGAGAAGACCTGAAGCTTAGTGCGGAGCGACAGACCAGGTAGCTTCCACACAGCGTTACGCAACCGATGAAAAGATATTGCCGCTCGACTGATTCGGAGTGAGACCTCTGCTGTTAAACTGGAGCCAGTCATAAGCACACTGCCCAGGTATGGGAAACTCTCCACTCTCTCCACAACTGCCCCATCACCGATTGGGAGTTGTGGGGGTGGAGTGTCCGATGGTACAAAATACCCAGGCAGGTGCTTAGTTTTGGTGGGGCTGATGGTAAGGCCCCACCTCTTAGTGGCACGCTCCAGTCTCAGCAGCAGCGTCTCCAACTCCTCCTCTGACTGAGCAGCTATTACCAAGTCATCAGCATACATAACGTGGTTGAGCAATAGGGAGCCATCCCTTGACCGCACCCGGGCATCGATTAGCCTCCCATTATATCTGTACCATATGGAGATTCCCCCGGTACAGCTATTGAAGGCTTCACGAACTACGTGTTCAAAATAGATGTTAAATAATGTGGGAGCCAGAGGACATCCCTGTCGCACCCCAAGGTGTACAGGGAATGGCTCTGACTCCCGGCCACGTAGTTTTACCCGGGCCCGCTCACCATCATGAAGGTCCTTAATGATCGTGAGCAGAGGGTCAGGTACTCCAAAAGCACGAAGAACGACCCAGAGCCCAGGCCTACTGATGGTATCATAGGCCTTGACCAGGTCAATAAAGCAGAGATGTAGGTCTTGTTGGAATTCCCTACACCTCTGCTGTAGCAGACGGACAGAAAATATGGCATCTGTGCAGGACCGCCCTTTCCTGAAACCGCATTGGGGCTCCGCAAGCCTCTCCTCAGCGTGCCTGGCAAGGCGATGCTGAATAATCCTTGCCAGGACCTTTCCCGGCACACTGAGGAGTGAGATGCCCCTGTAGTTGTTACAGTCTGTGCGGTCCCCCTTCTTAAAAAGGGGGACCACCAGGGCATCCTTCCAATCCTGCGGAACCCGTCCAGTGGTCCAGACTGTTGTTATGATGTCATATAGGGCAGTCTGTGCACAAACGCCACCCTCCCTCAGCATTTCGCTTGGGAGATCATCTCTGCCCGCTGCCTTTCCTGGTCTCAGACTCCGGATCGCCTTCAATACTTCCTCAGCAGATGGCACCTCAGCCAGCCACTCACAGGGGATGACTTCATCCAATATTTGAGGCACCGCAGCCTCAGCAGGGTCATCCTCACTTTGTGCCACGATGTTTTCCTGGCTGTGGGATTTTCCCTCCCCCAGGACCTCACAGAAATGCTCAGCAAATCTGCGAACCTGTTCCTGGGGGTCGGAAATTGGATCACCGTTTTTTCCCCTAATGATGGTAATAGGTGTGGCGCTGCAGGTTACTTTTTTGATGGAGTTAAATAGCGATTTGTGATCACGGGCCACTGAGGCAGACTCCATCTCCTCAGCAACCCGCGACCACCACCCATCCTTGCAGCGCCTCACGGCTCTCCGAACCTCCGAGCGAAGGCTGCGGTAAGCCTCCTCATTCTCTGACGTGGGATTCTGTAGCCGATGACAGTGGGCCTGTCGCTTTTTCTCAACCATCCTGAACAACTCCTCTGTCATCCAGGGTGTCTGGGGAGGTCTGGACCGCGTACCCAAAGCAGCCATTGCAGCTGCATGAGTCACAGTCCTAAACCTCGCCCATTTACCCTCGACATCAGGAGGAGTCGGGGACGATGCCAATCCCAGCCGCAAGCGATGATGAAATTCTCGCTTGCAACTTTCATCAGATAACTGAGACCAGGCCACTTTAGGTTGGAATGGGGTCCTGGGTGTACACCCACCACCGGAGTGGAAGAATGGCAGGCGCATCTTACAGATGACTAGTCGATGGTCAGAGGGCAGATCAGCTCCACGGTAGGTCCTGGTGTCAAGGACATGGGCTCGCATTCGCTGGTCCGTCACTATGTAGTCCAGCAGATGTTCTTGCTTGGACCCGGCATGCATCCATGATGTTGTGTGGATGCGCCGATGCCGGAACAGCGTGTTGGTAATTACAAGCCCATGGGCTGCACAAAAATCTAGCAGCCTCCTACCATTGTTATTGAGCTGATCTGGCCCATGCCCTCCAATCACTCCAGACCAGGTGCCAGTATCATGACCAACTCGGGCATTGAAGTCACCCAACATGATGACTCTATCCCGAGGGGCCACTTTAGCCAGCACCTGTGACAGGAGGTCATAGAAGGCATCTGACTCATCGGCTTTGCCTGCATCCCTCCACGGATGTTCATCTTCGGTGGGGGCATAAGTAACCACGACCACCATTCCTCGCCTCCGGTTGATGGGAAGGCGAGCCCAAAGTAGCCTGGGGCTTACAGCTTCCCACACCTCACCGCCACGCTCCCACGCCCCCTTCATTCTTTTGTTCAAAAGAAGACCCACACCCTGTTGTTTGGCAGTCTGCTGCCCCGAGTAGAGGACTGTCCACCCCTCATGGTGGCAGGAGCCAGAGCCGGTCCACCGGACCTCCTGAATGCCGCATAGATCCAGGCGGTACCGGTCCAGCTCCCGACAGAGGAGTGGCAGCCTCTCCTCTGCAGTGAGCGTTCGAACATTCCACGTGGCCACCCGTAGTGGCTTTTCGTTGTTTCTGGAGTAGCCCCGAGGGTAGGTATTCAATCTCCTGGCTCCGCCAATTGGGGTTTGGCCAGGAGACGTCATAGACGCCTGGCCCCCCGGGGCCTCCGGCACAAGCTTAGTTGTTACAACTTTAATTCGTGGTTTTGTGGTAATTAATTGAAGGTGGAGGGGTTACCAGCCCCTCGCACCCGTCCAGAGCCCCCGTTTAGCCCCTGTGGTGGACACATATGCCATGAGGGGAGGAGCCAATCAAAATTGGAACTCCCCCCACAGCACTGTCCACGACAGAGTTGCCCGTCCGGCACCGCGAGGAGGTAGGGGGTTGTTTTGCCGGACGTGTGTGTGTACATGTACACACACACGAACACACGCATAGCCACATGCGCAAAGACGGGGGGGGGGGCTGGGGAGGGTCTGCGAGGAGCCAGGGGCCTGGGGGGGGGGGGCTTGGGGATGGGGGGGGGCTGGGGGGGGCCCTGGCAGCTCGTGGCTCGAGCGCGCGCATCTCTACTGAGCCCCCCGGACTCACGGGGGGCTCCCCCCCCCGTACCTCCACCGCCCCCCCCGGGGCCCCCCGTGAGATAATGAGAGTAATTAATGAGCGCTCGTGACGAGTCGTCGGAGGGGGGGGGGGGCTGTTAGAGTGAGGCGCAGCCACGGGGTGAGAGAGATGGGGGGGGGGATTGTTTGTGTGTCTGTGTCTGTGTGTTTGTCTCTGTGTGTTTGTCTCTGTGTGTGTCTGTGTCTCTGTGTGTGTTTGTCTCTGTGTGTGTGTGTTTGTCTCTGTGTGTGTGTGTTTGTCTCTGTGTGGTTGTCTCTGTCTCTGTGTGTGTGTGTTTGTCTCTGTGTGTGTGTCTCTGTGTGTGTCTGTGTCTCTGTGTTTGTCTCTGTCTCTGTGTGTGTGTCTCTGTCTCTGTGTGTGTTTGTCTCTGTGTGTGTTTGTCCGTCTGTCTCTGTGTGTGTTTGTCTCTGTCTCTGTGTGTGTTTGTCTCTGTGTGTGTGTTTGTCTCTGTGTGTGTGTGTTTGTCTCTGTCTCTGTGTGTGTGTTTGTCTCTGTGTGTGTGTTTGTCTCTGTGTATGTTTGTCTCTGTTTCTGTGTGTGTTTGTCTCCGTGTGTGTTTGTCTGTGTATGTTTGTCTGTGTGTGTTTGTCTCTGTATGGTTGTCTCTGTATGGTTGTCTCTGTCTCTGTGTGTGTGTTTGTCTCTGTCTCTGTGTGTGTCTCTGTCTCTGTGTGTGTGTGTCTCTGTGTGTGTTTGTCTGTCTGTCTCTGTGTGTGTGTTTGTCTGTCTGTCTCTGTGTGTGTGTTTGTCTCTGTGTGTGTTTGTCTGTCTCTGTGTGTGTTTGTCTCTGTGTGTGTGTTTGTCTCTGTCTCTGTGTGTTTGTTTGTCTCTGTGTGTGTGTTTGTCTCTGTCTGTGTGTGTGTGTGTTTGTCTGTGTGTGTGTGTTTGTCTCTGTGTGTGTTTGTCTGTCTGTCTCTGTGTGTGTTTGTCTGTGTGTGTGTATTTTTGTCTCTGTGTGTGTGTGTGTTTGTCTCTGTCTCTGTGTATGTTTGTCTCTGTGTGTGTTTGTCTCTGTGTATTTTTGTCTCTCTGTGTGTATATTTTTTTCTCTGTGTGTTTGTCTCTGTGTGTGTTTTTGTTTGTCTTTGTCTCTGTCTCTGTGTTTGTCTCTGTGTGTGTGTTTGTCTCTGTCTCTGTGTGTGTTTGTTTGTCTCTGTGTGTGTATGTTTGTCTCTGTGTGTTTGTGTATGCTTGTCTGTGTATGTATTTGTCTCTGTTTGTGCGTGTGTTTGTCTCTGTGTGTGTGTGTATGCTTGTCTGTGTGTGTCTCTGTCTGTGTGTGTGTGTTTGTCTCTGTGTATGTTTGTCTGTGTGTGTGTTTGTCTCTGTGTGTTTGTCTCTGTGTGTATGTATTTTTGTCTCTGTGTGTGTGTTTGTCTCTGTGTGTATGTTTGTCTCTTTCTGGGTGTGTGTGTATGTTTGTCTCTGTCTCTGTGTGTATGTGTCTCTGTCTCTGTGTTTCTGTATGTTTGTCTCTGTGTGTGTGTTTGTCTCTGTGTGTGTGTTTGTCTCTGTGTGTATGTTTGTCTCTGTGTGTGTGTTTGTCTCTTTGTGTGTGTTTGTCTCTGTGTGTGTTTGTCTCTTTGTGTATGTTTGTCTCTTTCTGGGTGTGTGTGTCTGTGTTTGTCTCTGTGTGTGTTTGTCTTTGTGTATGTTTGTCTCTGTGTGTGTGTGTTTGTCTCTGTGTGTGTTTGTCTCTGTGTGTGTTTGTCTCTGTGTGTATGTATTTTTGTCTCTGTGTGTATGTTTGTCTCTTTCTGGGTGTGTGTGTATGTTTGTCTCTGTCTCTGTGTGTATGTGTCTCTGTCTCTGTGTTTGTCTATGTTTGTCTCTGTGTGTGTGTGTTTGTCTCTGTGTGTGTGTGTGGGTGTTTGTCTCTGTGTGTGCGTTTGTCTCTGTCTCTGTGTTTGTGTGTGTTTGTCTCTGTGTGTATGTTTGTCTCTGTGTGTGTGTGTTTGTCTGTGTGTGTGTGTTTGTCTGTGTGTGTGTGTTTGTCTGTGTGTGTTTGTCTCTGTGTGTGTGTTTGTTTGTCTCTGACAATGCACTATCAAAGTAATGAGGGCTCGGGGTAAGCATCTACATCATTAGACCGCCTTTGCCAGTACCACAATACAACAATAGTGTTTTTAACCTTTTTTTCTGGCACAAAACTGAAACCTTTTAACAAGCAATCATGTGTGCATTAACCACGATGCTTGTGGTCAAAATGCAAACAACAAACACTCTAATAATATATGATGCATTGTCCTTGAAACTGATTGGTCCACACCACAGACGGCTTTCTTTTGAGCCTCGTCTCAATTGGTGCTAAACCAGAGGACGCCAAAAGGCGTACAGCTCAAAGACAATGCCACTATCAAAGTAATGAGGGCGCTAACCACTCGCGCCACCGCTCCCCCCCTCTCTTGCTCCGTCGCGACCTTCACGGGCGGTGCCGCTCGCAGGCAGCACTTGCCCCAGCAGTCTGTTGAAGGGCTATACGGGGGACCTTTGTCTGTGCGTGAGCGTTGGAGGGGTGACCGGATCTGCAGTGGCTCCCATCACGATGATTAATGACTTCATGCAGACGCGGAGAGACCCCCACGTGGGATCCACGCTTCCTCGCGTCACGCCACCCACCGGGACCATTCGTGGTCGGGTTCACGCGACGTCACCACCATCATCATCATCTGCATCATCACGGCTACCACCTCAATCCCCATCATTTCTACGAATACCAGTACCACCATCAACATCACCACTACCATCACCACCATCACAATGACCATCTCCATCATCACCATCATCATCATCACCACTACCATCACCACCATCACAATGACCATCACCATCATCACCACCATCATCATCATCACTACCAATATCATCATCGGCACCTTCATTATCATCATCACCACCACTACCATCACTACCACCTCAATCTCCATAATTTATATGAACACCACCACCACCATCATCACCACCATCACCATCACTATTCCAAATATGACCATGATCATCATCACGTAATGTTAAATACCATCATCATCATCATCAGTACGACTCAGTGAGCGAACGCTGGGTGGCAGCGGCGATCGAATCGCCAGTCTGAAACCATCGACGCTGGCGTTGCGTAACCATCTCTTTCGTCGACTCCAGCACTTCTCAAATCCCCTTGGCCCACGGACCGCTCAACCGATGCAAACGTTTCTGTGAAGCACACATACCCCCCCCTCCTACCCCCTGGTGACGAAGTGCATTCACTTCTCTATCTATATGTGCGGCACGTCGAACTTTCTTCCGTACCATACGTCGCCAACCACGCTCATCGGAGGCGCGAGGAGAGGACAACAAACTACTTACTCTTTGGTTCTATTGGGTAAAGTCACGTTGAAGGGAAACAACAAAATAATAAAATATATATAAAACAATAAAAAATTCTCACGACGTTTCGACCAACGTGACTTTACCGAAAAAACTAAGAATATGAATTACTGCAGTCACGAAAGCTTTAAATCAAAATTTAAACTACATACTCTTTGGTTCTATTGGGTAAAGTCACGTAGGTGAAAATAAATTAACAAAAAAATCACGACTGTCTGTTCTCCAGACAGTCTCGTCCCTTCACCTGATGAAGGCCGCTTGTGTTGTGGCCGAAACGTCGTGAGAATTTGTTATTTTATTTTCACCTACGTGACTTTAGCCAATAGAACCAAAGAGTATGGATCCTAGCAGTCACGAAAGCTTTAAATCTAAAACTACACACTGAAAGGAGTTGTAAGGATGATGAGTCACAATTAAAGCGTTCGTGACTGCGATGATTCATCTTCTTGGTTCTTTTGGTAAAGTCACCACGTGGAACGGGAATAAAATAATAAAATAAAATGAGACGATTAAATTCTCACGACGTTTCGGCCACAACACAAGTGGCCTTCTTCAGGTGAAGAGACGGGTCTGTCGGGAAGACAGAGCTTGAGTGAACGCTGATATGCAAGGACCGCGTCTATTAAGCTGTGTGGGCGGAGTTAAAATGTGAATGTGCGTGTTACCTGCATCACCTCCGGAGAGGAGGAGGGAGGGAGCTGGGAACACAGACAGAGAGGAAACAAGAAAAGGGGCAACAGCCAAGGTGCGCTGTTGTGTCCTGAGTCGTCTTATGACTATGCTGTAAACTGGACTACTATATAATACAATATTATACCTTCAAATCTAAACTACATGGTAAAATATCATATCATAGACAAATTCCACCTTTGAATTATACAATGCGTTACGTTACACTACCCTATACTTTACATTATAAACTATTAGACTTGTGATATTACACTATGTCTTATTCTATGAACCCGACGATATACCACACTGATGTATATTCATTATGCAATTACGATGCTATATATTTCCTAATGAGTTATGTTAAACATTACAATGTTATACTATTAATTATTTTACTACATGTTATAAACCATACCATTGACCGTGGTGTGAGAAGTATTAAGAGGCAGTGCCGGCACTGCCTCTTAATACTTCTCACACCACGGTCATAAGGCAATATATAGCATCGTAATTGCGTAATGAATAGACATCTGTGTGGTATATAGTTGGGTTCATAGAATAAGACATAGTGTAATATCACAAGTCTAATAGTTTATAATCTAAAGTATAGGGTAGTGTAAAGTAACCCATTACACGATCCTTGCATATCAGCGTTCATTCAAGCGCTGTCTTCCGGACAGACCTGTCTCTTCACCTGAAGAAGGCCACTTGTGTTGTGGCCGAAACGTCGTGAGAATTTTATTGTCTTATTTTATTTTATTATTTTATTCCCATTCTACGTGGTGACTTTACCGAAAGAACAAAGAAGATAATGAGTCCTGTCAATCTCGATGATGATGGTGATGATGGTGATGATGATGGTGATGATGATGGTGATGATGATGGTGATGATGATGGTGATGATGATGATTTAAAAGAGCCGTGGCTCCGTAGTGGCTTCCTAATATCGGAAGGGAAGAGCGTTCCAGACGGCCGCAGAAGGAGCGCCTCTGAAAGCGCCGTGCAATGTTGATGATGCGGTGATGATGATGATGATGAGGTGACCGCCATGGCAAGAAAATCCTCAGGCAGGATGACCGGAAGAATTTAATAATACCATTGTTATACTATTCAGGAATACAAAATGCGATTCTATGGGTCTCTATGTAGGTCTATGGGTCCCTAATGAGGGTAATCGATGCTTTTTGTGGGTTAGATCACGGTAAATATAAATGTGTTGTGAAACTTGCCACCACCCTAAACAAAATGTGGACAATTCGTTACTAGTTCTGCACTCACTGGTTGTGTCTTGGAGAATTATATCATCCACGACACCGTCAAACCCACCACTACACCGTCAAACATACAACTACACCGTCAAACCCACAACTACACCGTCAAACCCACAACTACACCGTCAAACCCACAACTACACCGTCAAACCCACAACTACACCGTCATACCCACAACTACATCGTCAAACCCACAACTACACCGTCAAATCCACCACTACACCGTCATACCCACAACTACACCTTACACCCACAACTACACCGTCAAACCCACAACTACACCGTCAAACCCACCACTACACCGTCAAACCCACCACTACACCGTCAAACATACAACTACACCGTCAAACCCACAACTACACCGTCAAACCCACAACTACACCGTCAAACCCACCACTACACCGTCAAACATACAACTACACCGTCAAACCCACAACTACACCGTCAAACCCACAACTACACCGTCATACCCACAACTACATCGTCAAACCCACAATTACACCGTCAAATCCACCACTACACCGTCAAACCCACAACTACACCGTCAAACCCACAACTACACCGTCATACCCACAACTACACCGTCAAACCCACAATTACACCGTCAAACCCACAACTACACCGTCAAACCCACAACTACACCGTCAAACCCACAACTACACCGTCAAACCCACAACTACACCGTCAAACACACAACTACACCGTCATACCCACAACTACACCGTCAAACACACAACTACACCGTCAAACCTACAACTACACCGTCATACCCACAACTACACCTTACACCCACAACGACACCGTCATACCCACAACTACACCGTCAAACCCACAACTACACCGTCAAACCTACAACTACACCGTCAAACCCACAACTACACCGTCAAACCCACAATTACACCGTCATACCCACAACTACATCGTCAAACCCACAATTACACCGTCAAACCCACAACTACATCGTCAAACCCACAACTACACCGTCAAACCCACAACTACACCGTCAAACCCACCAATACACCGTCAAACCTACAACTACACTGTCAAAACCACAACTACACCGTCAAACCTACAACTACACCGTCAAACCCACAACTGCACCGTCAAACCCACAACTACACCGTCAAACCCACAACTACATCGTCATACCTACAACTACACCGTCAAACCCACAACTACACCGTCAAACCTACAACTACACCGTCAAACCCACAACTACACCGTCAAACCTACAACTACAACGTCTACTAATTGGCTGTGTCGGGTGGTGGTGGCGGGTTTAACGACACATGTATATCTATGGGTCTCTATGTGAGTCTATGGGTCTCTATGTGTGAGTCTATGGGTCTCTATTTGTGCCTATGGGTCTCTGCATGAGTCTATGGGTCTCTATGTGTGTCTATGGGTCTCTGTGCGAGTCTATAGGTCACTATGTGTGTCTATGGGTCTCTATGTGTGTCTATGGGTCTCTATGTGTGTCTATAGGTCTCTGTGTGTGTCTATGGGTCTCTTTGTGAGTCTATGGGTCTCTATGTGAGTCTATGGGTCTCTATGTGAGTCTATGGGTCTCTGTGTGTGTCTATGGGTCTCTGTGTAAGTGTATGGGTCTCTGTGTGTGTCTATGCGTCTCTATGTGAGTCTATGGGTCTCTGTGTGAGTCTATGTGTCTCGATGTGTGTCTATGGGTCTCTATGTGTGTCTATGGGTCTGTGTGTGTGTCTATGGGTCTCTGTGTGTGTCTATGGGTCTCTATGTGAGTCTATGGGTCTCTATGTGTGTTTATGGGTCTCTATGTGTGTCTATGGGTCTCTGTGTGTCTATGGGTCTCTGTGTGTGTCTATGGGCCTCTATGTGAGTTTATGGGTCTGTGTGTGTGTCTATGGGGACGGCTGGAGCCCGGATTTGAACCCATGCTCTCAGCATCTCCGACCTCCGACCGCCGTGTGGCCTCCTCCTTGTTGGATATAATTTTTTTGTTATCACAAATAATGAATACATTTGCAATTAGAGTGTTTGGTGTGACGATGTCCACCAGCTTAATTATTTATTTAACCAGGGTTCCCGTGATAATGAGTGCGATGGAAACTGGGACAGGGCGTCCTTAATTGGGGTCATGACCCCTCCCTCCTCCCGCGTCCACGTGTCTCTCTGCGTCACAGGGGAGGGCGTGGGGACGGCTGTGGCAATCGGAGCCACAAAAGATGCGCAGAGACCCAGAGGTCTACATAGAGACCCATAGACCTACAGAGAGACCCAGAGATTTACATAGAGACCCATAGATCTACATAGAGACCCAGAGACCTACATAGAGACCCATAGACCTACATAGAGACCCAGAGATTTACATAGAGACCCATAGACCTACATAGAGACCCAGAGACCTACATAGAGACCCATAGACCTACATAGAGACCCAGAGGCCTACATAGAGACCCATATACCTACATAGAGACCCAGAGATTTACATAGAGACCCATAGACCTACATAGAGACCCATAGACCTACATAGAGACCCATAGACACACATAGAGACCCATAAACCTACATAGAGACCCATAGACCTACATAGAGACCCATAGACCTACATAGAGACCCAAAGGCCTACATAGAGACCCATAGACATACATAGAGACCCAAAGGCCTACATAGAGACCCAGAGGCCTACATAGAGACCCAGAGACCTACATAGAGACCCAGATACCTATATAGAGACCCAGAGGCCAATATAGAGACCCAAAGACCTACATAGAGACCCAGAGACCTATATAGAGACCCAGAGGCCTACATAGAGACCCAGAGACCTACATAGAGAACCAGAGGCCTACATAGAGACCCATAGACACACATAGAGACCCATAGACATGCATAGAGACCCAGAGGCCTACATAGAGACCCATAGACCTACATAGAGAACCAGAGATTTACATAGAGACCCATAGACACATATAGAGACCCAGAGGCCTACATAGAGACCCAGATACATACATAGAGACCCAGAGGCCTACATAGAGACCCATAGACCTACATAGAGACCCAGAGATTTACATAGAGACCCATAGACCTACATAGAGACCCAGAGGCCTACATAGAGACCCATAGACATACAGAGAGACCCAGAGATTTACATAGAGACCCATAGACCTACATAGAGAACCAGAGACCTACATAGAGACCCATAGACCTACATAAAAACCCAGAGATTTACATAGAGAACCATAGACCTACATAGAGACCCAGAGATTTACATAGAGACCCATAGGCCTACATAGTGACCCAGAGGCCTACATAGAGACCCATAGACCTACAGAGAGACCCAGAGATTTACATAGAGACCCATAGACCTACATAGAGACCCAGAGACCTACATAGAGACCCATAGACCTACATAAAAACCCAGAGATTTACATTGAGACCCATAGACCTACATAGAGACCCAGAGATTTACATAGAGACCCATAGACCTACATAGAGACCCAGAGACCTACATAGAGACCCATAGACCTACATAGAGACCCAGAGGCCTACATAGAGACCCATATACCTACATAGAGACCCAGAGATTTACATAGAGACCCATAGACCTACATAGAGACCCATAGATCTACATAGAGACCCATAGACACACATAGAGACCCATAAACCTACATAGAGACCCATAGACCTACATAGAGAACCAGAGATTTACATAGAGACCCATAGACACATATAGAGACCCAGAGGCCTACATAGAGACCCAGATACCTACATAGAGACCCAGAGGCCTACATAGAGACCCATAGACCTACATAGAGACCCAGAGATTTACATAGAGACCCATAGACCTACATAGAGACCCAGAGGCCTACATAGAGACCCATAGACATACAGAGAGACCCAGAGATTTACATAGAGACCCATAGACCTACATAGAGAACCAGAGACCTACATAGAGACCCATAGACCTACATAAAAACCCAGAGATTTACATAGAGAACCATAGACCTACATAGAGACCCAGAGATTTACATAGAGACCCATAGACCTACATAGTGACCCAGAGGCCTACATAGAGACCCATAGACCTACAGAGAGACCCAGAGATTTACATAGAGACCCATAGACCTACATAGAGACCCAGAGACCTACATAGAGACCCATAGACCTACATAAAAACCCAGAGATTTACATTGAGACCCATAGACCTACATAGAGACCCAGAGATTTACATAGAGACCCATAGACCTACATAGAGACCCAGAGACCTACATAGAGACCCATAGACCTACATAGAGACCCAGAGGCCTACATAGAGACCCATATACCTACATAGAGACCCAGAGATTTACATAGAGACCCATAGACCTACATAGAGACCCATAGATCTACATAGAGACCCATAGACACACATAGAGACCCATAAACCTACATAGAGACCCATAGACCTACATAGAGACCCATAGACACACATAGAGACCCATAGACCTACATAGAGACCCATAGACCTACATAGAGACCCAACGGCCTACATAGAGACCCAGAGGCCTACATAGAGACCCAGAGACCTACATAGAGACCCAGATACCTATATAGAGACCCAGAGGCCAATAAAGAGACCCAAAGACCTACATAGAGACCCAGAGACCTATATAGAGACCCAGAGGCCTACATAGAGACCCAGAGACCTACATAGAGACCCAGAGGCCTACATAGAGACCCATAGACACACATAGAGACCCATAGACATGCATAGAGACCCAGAGGCCTACATAGAGACCCATAGACCTACATAGAGAACCAGAGATTTACATAGAGACCCATAGACACATATAGAGACCCAGAGGCCTACATAGAGACCCAGATACCTACATAGAGACCCAGAGGCCTACATAGAGACCCATAGACCTACATAGAGACCCAGAGATTTACATATAGACCCATAGACCTACATAGAGACCAAGAGGCCTACATAGAGACCCATAGACATACAGAGAGACCCAGAGATTTACATAGAGACCCATAGACCTACATAGAGAACCAGAGACCTACATAGAGACCCATAGACCTACATAAAAACCCAGAGATTTACATAGAGAACCATAGACCTACATAGAGACCCAGAGATTTACATAGAGACCCATAGACCTACATAGTGACCCAGAGGCCTACATAGAGACCCATAGACCTACAGAGAGACCCAGAGATTTACATAGAGACCCATAGACCTACATAGAGACCCAGAGACCTACATAGAGACCCATAGACCTACATAAAAACCCAGAGATTTACATTGAGACCCATAGACCTACATAGAGACCCAGAGATTTACATTGAGACCCATAGACCTACATAGAGACCCAGAGACCTACATAGAGACCCATAGACCTACATAGAGACCCAGAGGCCTACATAGAGACCCATATACCTACATAGAGACCCAGAGATTTACATAGAGACCCATAGACCTACATAGAGACCCATAGATCTACATAGAGACCCATAGACACACATAGAGACCCATAAACCTACATAGAGACCCATAGACCTACATAGAGACCCTTAGACACACATAGAGACCCATAGACCTACATAGAGACCCATAGACCTACATAGAGACCCAACGGCCTACATAGAGACCCAGAGGCCTACATAGAGACCCAGAGACCTACATAGAGACCCAGATACCTATATAGAGACCCAGAGGCCAATAAAGAGACCCAAAGACCTACATAGAGACCCAGAGACCTATATAGAGACCCAGAGGCCTACATAGAGACCCAGAGACCTACATAGAGACCCAGAGGCCTACATAGAGACCCATAGACACACATAGAGACCCATAGACATGCATAGAGACCCAGAGGCCTACATAGAGACCCATAGACCTACATAGAGAACCAGAGATTTACATAGAGACCCATAGACACATATAGAGACCCAGAGGCCTACATAGAGACCCAGATACCTACATAGAGACCCAGAGGCCTACATAGAGACCCATAGACCTACATAGAGACCCAGAGATTTATATAAAGACACATAGACCTACATAGAGACCCAGAGGCCTACATAGAGACTCATAGACATACAGAGAGACCCAGAGATTTACATAGAGACCCATAGACCTACATAGAGAACCAGAGACCTACATAGAGACCCATAGACCTACATAAAAACCCAGAGATTTACATAGAGAACCATAGACCTACATAGAGACCCAGAGATTTACATAGAGACCCATAGACCTACATAGTGACCCAGAGGCCTACATAGAGACCCATAGACCTACAGAGAGACCCAGAGATTTACATAGAGACCCATAGACCTACATAGAGACCCAGAGACCTACATAGAGACCCATAGACCTACATAAAAACCCAGAGATTTACATTGGGACCCATAGACCTACATAGAGACCCAGAGATTTACATAGAGACCCATAGACCTACATAGAGACCCAGAGACCTACATAGAGACCCATAGACCTACATAGAGACCCAGAGGCCTACATAGAGACCCATATACCTACATAGAGACCCAGAGATTTACATAGAGACCCATAGACCTACATAGAGACCCATAGATCTACATAGAGACCCATAGACACACATAGAGACCCATAAACCTACATAGAGACCCATAAACCTACATAGAGACCCATAGACACACATAGAGACCCATAGACCTACATAGAGACCCATAGACCTACATAGAGACCCAACGGCCTACATAGAGACCCAGAGGCCTACATAGAGACCCAGAGACCTACATAGAGACCCAGATACCTATATAGAGACCCAGAGGCCAATAAAGAGACCCAAAGACCTACATAGAGACCCAGAGACCTATATAGAGACCCAGAGGCCTACATAGAGACCCAGAGACCTACATCGAGACCCAGAGGCCTACATAGAGACCCATAGACACACATAGAGACCCATAGACATGCATAGAGACCCAGAGGCCTACATAGAGACCCATAGACCTACATAGAGAACCAGAGATTTACATAGAGACCCATAGACACATATAGAGACCCAGAGGCCTACATAGAGACCCAGATACCTACATAGAGACCCAGAGATTTACATAGAAACCCATAGACCTACATAGAGACCCAGAGGCCTACATAGAGACCCATAGACCTACAGAGAGACCCAGAGATTTACATAGAGACCCATAGACCTACATAGAGAACCAGAGACCTACATAGAGACCCATAGACCTACATAAAAACCCAGAGATTTACATAGAGACCCATAGACCTACATAGAGACCCAGAGATTTACAGAGAGACCCATAGACCTACATAGAGACCCAGAGACCTACATAGAGACCCATAGACCTACATAGAGACCCAGAGGCCTACATAGAGACCCATAGACCTACATAGAGACCCAGAGATTTACATAGAGACCCATAGACCTACATAGAGACCCATAGACCTACATAGAGACCCATAGACACACATAGAGACCCATAAACTTACATAGAGACCCATATACCTACATAGAGACCCATAGACACACATAGAGACCCATAGACCTACATAGAGACCCATAGACCTACATAGAGACCCAGAGGCCTACATAGAGACCCAGAGGCCTACATAGAGACCCAGAGACCTACATAGAGACTTGCGTAGACTCCCGTAGGGTTATACAGGACCCAGAGACCTACATGGAGACTCAGAGACCAAAATAGACACCCAGAGACCTACATAAAGACCCAGAGACCTACATAGAGACTCCCGTAGACTCCCGTAGGGTTACACAGGACCCAGAGACCTACATAGAGACCCAGAGACCAACATAGAGACCGAGAGGCCTACATAGAGACTCCCGTAGACTCCCGTAGGGTTACACAGGACCCAGATACCTACATAGAGACCCAGAGACCTACATAGAGACTTGTGTAGACTTTCGTAGACTCCCGTAGGGTTACACAGGACCCAGAGACCTACATAAAGACTCGCGTAGACTCCCGTAGAATCACGTAGGGTTACACAGGATCCATAGACCTGCATAGAGACCCAGAGACCTACATAGAGACCCAGAGACCTACATAGAAACTTGCGTAGACTCCCGTAGAATCACGTAGGGTTACACAGGATCCATAGACCTACATAGAGACCCAGAGACCTACATAGAGACCCATAGACCTACATAGAGACCCAGAGGCCTACATAGAGACCCATATACCTACATAGAGACCCAGAGATTTACATAGAGACCCATAGACCTACATAGAGACCCATAGATCTACATAGAGACCCATAGACACACATAGAGACCCATAAACCTACATAGAGACCCATAGACCTACATAGAGACCCTTAGACACACATAGAGACCCATAGACCTACATAGAGACCCATAGACCTACATAGAGACCCAACGGCCTACATAGAGACCCAGAGGCCTACATAGAGACCCAGAGACCTACATAGAGACCCAGATACCTATATAGAGACCCAGAGGCCAATAAAGAGACCCAAAGACCTACATAGAGACCCAGAGACCTATATAGAGACCCAGAGGCCTACATAGAGACCCAGAGACCTACATAGAGACCCAGAGGCCTACATAGAGACCCATAGACACACATAGAGACCCATAGACATGCATAGAGACCCAGAGGCCTACATAGAGACCCATAGACCTACATAGAGAACCAGAGATTTACATAGAGACCCATAGACACATATAGAGACCCAGAGGCCTACATAGAGACCCAGATACCTACATAGAGACCCAGAGGCCTACATAGAGACCCATAGACCTACATAGAGACCCAGAGATTTATATAAAGACACATAGACCTACATAGAGACCCAGAGGCCTACATAGAGACTCATAGACATACAGAGAGACCCAGAGATTTACATAGAGACCCATAGACCTACATAGAGAACCAGAGACCTACATAGAGACCCATAGACCTACATAAAAACCCAGAGATTTACATAGAGAACCATAGACCTACATAGAGACCCAGAGATTTACATAGAGACCCATAGACCTACATAGTGACCCAGAGGCCTACATAGAGACCCATAGACCTACAGAGAGACCCAGAGATTTACATAGAGACCCATAGACCTACATAGAGACCCAGAGACCTACATAGAGACCCATAGACCTACATAAAAACCCAGAGATTTACATTGGGACCCATAGACCTACATAGAGACCCAGAGATTTACATAGAGACCCATAGACCTACATAGAGACCCAGAGACCTACATAGAGACCCATAGACCTACATAGAGACCCAGAGGCCTACATAGAGACCCATATACCTACATAGAGACCCAGAGATTTACATAGAGACCCATAGACCTACATAGAGACCCATAGATCTACATAGAGACCCATAGACACACATAGAGACCCATAAACCTACATAGAGACCCATAAACCTACATAGAGACCCATAGACACACATAGAGACCCATAGACCTACATAGAGACCCATAGACCTACATAGAGACCCAACGGCCTACATAGAGACCCAGAGGCCTACATAGAGACCCAGAGACCTACATAGAGACCCAGATACCTATATAGAGACCCAGAGGCCAATAAAGAGACCCAAAGACCTACATAGAGACCCAGAGACCTATATAGAGACCCAGAGGCCTACATAGAGACCCAGAGACCTACATAGAGACCCAGAGGCCTACATAGAGACCCATAGACACACATAGAGACCCATAGACATGCATAGAGACCCAGAGGCCTACATAGAGACCCATAGACCTACATAGAGAACCAGAGATTTACATAGAGACCCATAGACACATATAGAGACCCAGAGGCCTACATAGAGACCCAGATACCTACATAGAGACCCAGAGATTTACATAGAAACCCATAGACCTACATAGAGACCCAGAGGCCTACATAGAGACCCATAGACCTACAGAGAGACCCAGAGATTTACATAGAGACCCATAGACCTACATAGAGAACCAGAGACCTACATAGAGACCCATAGACCTACATAAAAACCCAGAGATTTACATAGAGACCCATAGACCTACATAGAGACCCAGAGATTTACAGAGAGACCCATAGACCTACATAGAGACCCAGAGACCTACATAGAGACCCATAGACCTACATAGAGACCCAGAGGCCTACATAGAGACCCATAGACCTACATAGAGACCCAGAGATTTACATAGAGACCCATAGACCTACATAGAGACCCATAGACCTACATAGAGACCCATAGACACACATAGAGACCCATAAACTTACATAGAGACCCATATACCTACATAGAGACCCATAGACACACATAGAGACCCATAGACCTACATAGAGACCCATAGACCTACATAGAGACCCAGAGGCCTACATAGAGACCCAGAGGCCTACATAGAGACCCAGAGACCTACATAGAGACTTGCGTAGACTCCCGTAGGGTTATACAGGACCCAGAGACCTACATGGAGACTCAGAGACCAAAATAGACACCCAGAGACCTACATAAAGACCCAGAGACCTACATAGAGACTCCCGTAGACTCCCGTAGGGTTACACAGGACCCAGAGACCTACATAGAGACCCAGAGACCAACATAGAGACCGAGAGGCCTACATAGAGACTCCCGTAGACTCCCGTAGGGTTACACAGGACCCAGATACCTACATAGAGACCCAGAGACCTACATAGAGACTTGTGTAGACTTTCGTAGACTCCCGTAGGGTTACACAGGACCCAGAGACCTACATAAAGACTCGCGTAGACTCCCGTAGAATCACGTAGGGTTACACAGGATCCATAGACCTGCATAGAGACCCAGAGACCTACATAGAGACCCAGAGACCTACATAGAAACTTGCGTAGACTCCCGTAGAATCACGTAGGGTTACACAGGATCCATAGACCTACATAGAGACCCAGAGACCTACATAGAGACCCAGAGACCTACATATAGACCCAGAAACCTTCATATAGACTTGCGTAGAATCACTTAGGTTTACACAGGACCCAGAGACCTACATAGAGACCCAGAGACCTTCATAGAGACTTGTGTAGAATCACGTAGGGTTACACAGGACCCAGAGACCTACATAGGGACCCAGATACCTACATAGAGACTCCCGTAGAATCAGGTAGGGTTACACAGGACCCAGAGACCTACATAGATACCCAGAGACCAACATAGTGACCCAGAGGCCTACATAGAGACTCCCGTAGACTCCTGTAGGATTACACAGGACCCAGAGTCCTACATAGAGACTCCTGTAGAATCAGATAGGGTTACACAGGACCCATAGACCTACATAGTGACCCAGAGACTTGTGTAGTGATGCAGTCCGGGGACAGGAATAATTGGAGGGACCTTTCTTTACTTTTGCTCACAATGCTGACTAAACACACCCTACGTGGGTGCACACTATTTTATATTATATATATATTACACACAACCGTCTACTGTTGGTGGCACTATCGATAGCTAGTACAGTTGGCAGGCTGTCTAGCTAGTGGTGCCCGGCGATGGTGAATACGGCAGCGGCAGTGGTGACGAACAGCCGCACGGCGAGGGCATCCACCTGCAGCAACATCCCCAAGCTCTTGCTCAGGGCTCCCTCTCATACTCCTGGCGTGGACTTGCTCCACCCTGGCCACGCCCCCCTTCTGGAACTTGCTAGCAGGTTCCCGGGACTTCCCGATGGACCCCTTCCTGAGCTTTCCCATAGTTGTCGTTCCCCCCGTATCTACTGTCGTCTGCTGATGTGTGCACTGCCATCCGCTGTCAGTGCCACTTTCTGTTAGCAGCCAGCCGTCCCAGCTGACGTTAACATCATAGCAACAAGGGATTTAGGGCAAAGAACGTCCGCAAAACATCAACACAACTACAGGGGAGAATAGCGCAGAACATCCGTAACACGAATACGTAACAAAAAAAACGAACAGCGAAGGTAAGGGGAGCACGACAGTCAACCGAAGCATAAGGTCGTGCTGTACCCACGAGCATCGGGGAGCAAACCCAGTTCAACCGTGACCCGCGTCGACAACACCATCGGACGGCGTTGGCACCCATCACATCATGACGGGGAGGGGGACGATCAGCGGAACGAAATTCTCTTGGAGCGAGTCCTCGACTCCGGTCTCCCACCACGAGCGGGGTCACACACACTGGGGATCGCAGGGAGATCACGCAAATGGCCTAAAGGGCGCGGCCCTTCTCTGGGAGTCGTAGATGGCGACGGGGCTTCCGCATGCGGTCCTACCGACGGAGCTGATGTGGAAGGCTCCGTGGGCGTCATGCCGGGGTCCTGTGGGCGGCACAACGCAATCCTTCTAAAGCACCACCGCCGGGCTTGATTGCCCCGGCTCGTCAGACACATCAGACACCAGCCGCTCTGGAGATGAGCTATCTACACGGGTTTGAACAAATGGCTTCGACCACGACGGGTGTACAAGCCAGCGGCCGACCTGAATGCGAACACACTGTGGCCTCTTGACCTCGACCGCCTCAAGAGGCACCCGCCATGGCCGGTGTAATTTAGGGGACGTACCCAGGGGTAGTTGCAGACAGTGCAGCCATGCTCTGTCCCAAGTTTTCCATGGGAGCCCGGAGCCCCACGAGTTTCTCATTCGCGGACTGCCGCTCGGCCAAGGTTCCCGCGCCTCCGTCAATCACCTGAGCGTGACGTGAATGGGCGTGGCCATGACGTCCCTCTCTGTACCTGAGGCCAAGCCCAATTGAGCTTCCATGGGGAGATCGCCCTCCGTCCCTCCCATACATGAGATAAAATGGGGAGAATCCCGTTGAGGCGTGAGGGGCCATTCTACATGCGGCAAGGACACCGTGGATGTGCAAATCCCAATGCGACTGCATTCATTGACCCCCTAGCACAGCATCGATGTTAGAGTCCTGTGCAGGCGATCTGCCATCCCGTCTGTCTGACGATGGTAGGGCGAAGTCCTAATTTTTTTTTGTACCTAGGGAGTCGCACACCTCACGTAACGATTTATAAGAGAAATCCCGCCCCTGCTCTGTGAGAAGTTGTTCAGGGGCCCCATTATCCATGAGGCAGCCGTGCAAAAATGCATCTGAAATGGATGCGGCTGACTGGTCAGACAGAAGCCAAGCCATCGGCCACCAGGAAAGATATCCCACACCGTTATTGACTGTAACGGAGGCTGAGCCTGCCTCGATGGTGGTTTGGCGGGCGTGTGCAGTCGGTGCAACCTTTAACCAGGTGGTATACGTCGTCCGTCATACCCGGCCAATAGAAGCTCCGTTTCAACGTGAGCAATGTTTTACGGACTCCGAGGTGCATTAGTTTCTCATGCACCACCCGTGTGAGCTTACCCTGCAGGTCAGTGGACACCGCCATACAATAGCTCTGCAGCTGCTCATCCCATCTCATCAAAAGCCCTTCATGAAGGACTATCAGGGAGATCCCTGCTGGGACAGTTTTACTGCCTCTAGTACCCACGCGGCACCGCAATTTTAACAATGAGACGTCCTCCGTCTGAAGCCGTCCCAACTCGGCATGTGTGAGACCCGGCATGCCATCGCTTGGCGCAGCCACCGCAGCTGGAGCTGCGACGCCACCACAACTTGAGGCGAACCACCTGGCGATGGCTCACACTGGCACGCACCCATATAACACGCACACTGGTCACTCGGTGCCAGGCGGGACAGCGCATCTGTGTTGCAGTGCCGCACATCCTTCCTGTGGATGACAATGAAGGAATATTCGTGCAGTATTTAAAGCCAGCGAGACAGCTGTCCTGAAGGCTGGTCAATATGCAGGGAGTATTGGAGGGCTGCGTGCTCAGTGCACACAACAAAGTCCCGTCTATAAAGGTGTGGTCTATACTGTTGGACGAAATGAACCACGGCCAACAGTTCCCTGCGCGTCACACAGTAGCGCTGTTCAGCGGGGACAGCCCACAGCTACCATAGGCCACAACTCTCTCTGTGCCGTTCACGACCTGGGACAGCGCAGCACCTATCCCAGTGTTGCTGGCATCCGCGTCCAAAACAAAGGACAGAGATACATTTGGGTAGCCGAGAGGTGGCACGTTGGCGAAGCCATCACGCCATATGACAAATGCGGCCTCCTCCTCCTGCCCCCACCGAAACCTCTAGCCCTTAGCAGTCAGCACGTGGAGTGGTTTGGCGATCGTTGCAAACCTCGGGACAAATCGGCGATAGTAGGAGACAAACCCGAACCTCACCCACCGACTTGGGGGTTGGCCATGTGCGCACACAGTTTTATCAGGATCCGTGGCTATCCCGGACGCACTAAAAATGTGGCCCAGATGCCGCACAGATGGCACTTTTGCGGTTTGAATTTGAGATTGGCTGCCCGCACTTTAACAAACACCGACCGCAATCAGCGCGAATGCTCCTCGAATGTGCGTCCGAACACAATGACGTTGTCCAGGTAAAATAGACACGAGTCCCATTGGAGACCTGCCAAGGCCAATTCAATCAGCCACTGAAACGTGGCTGAAGCCGAATGCAGCCCCATGGGAAGACGGTTAAATTGGAATGACCCTTGTGGTGTTCGTAACGCGGTCTTAGGCCTAGATTCCTCATCCAGTGGCAGACAACAAATCGAGGTTGAAAGAACTGCGCACATCCAGATGCTAGGTACCGGGGAGACTGAGTCCCTTGCGGGTTTCAGCAAGAGACGGTGCAAAAGAATGGACGCACACAACAACTAGCGCCACCGTCATTCACCACTCAAGTGGCGGTGACGTCACAACGGCGCCTGTACCAGGCGAGGTGCACTCCGAGGCCACGTGAACTGTCGATGGCTCTCCGCTGGGACAGACCCAGGTGCCGTGGGTTGACTCACTGAGACGGCTGGCAGATGCACCAGCTATGCTCGCCACTGTGCCATCTCGCTGCGTTTTATTGCTCCGGCCCTCCACTCGTTGTTGTGAGCGTTGTTCCTCTGCCCTCCATTGTTGTTGGGAGGGCGACTGCCTACAACTGCCCAGTAGCAGCGTCCTTCACGGACTTCCTCCACAGAGGCCGATCGTGACACCGCTGGTGCCGGTATTCGGCAAGTCAACTCTGCTCTACACATTGCACACAAAGACAAAGATCCCCCGTATAGCCTGTAACAGACTGCAAGGGCAAGTGCTGCTAGCGAGCACCTATAAAGGCCGGCACGGCACACGAAGGGGTGGGTGGAAAACCTCACGCCGGGCCGCCTTTGACACCCCAGCGGCGATGTTTACACACCGCACCAGGTACTAATTTTAGGCTGAGTCGACCTAGGGGAGGCCCACGACCGGTTCGTAGCACGTCACACACACGCACACGATGTATATATTAATATATTATATGTTACTGCAATGCACATGAGCAGCCCCATGCTTCATCTGCGGCTCTCACTGACCCCTGTGTCGCTCACACACCTCTCGCAGGGTCTCGAGATTCTTCTTCGGGAGGGTAATGCTGCTGCTGCTGCTGTTGCTGCTGTTGCTGCTGCTGTTGTTGCTGCTGTTGCTGCTGTTGCTGCTGCTGCTGCTGCTGTTGCTGCTGTTGCTGCTGCTGTTGCTGCTGTTGTTGCTTTTGCTGTTGCTGCTGCTGTTGCTGCTGTTGCTGGTGCTGTGTGACTCCAATTGAGTAGGCGTTGCAGGTCCATACGCCCTTTTTGCCAGGATGCTAGTAACAGGTCCCTGCAGGGTGGGCTGGTAGGAACATTGGAATTTTTCACTTCGTTAAAGTATTGAAAGGGGACGGACGGACGGACACATTAATCTATTGCAAGCTGGTACACTCAGTTTACAACTTCGTTCCTACCAGTAAAAAAATAGAATATGTGTAGGCCAATCAGTTTAATAGGCAAGGCATATATTATCAGAACATGTCTCTCTGCATGTGCACCACGATTACTGTGTGGTTAATGCGGTACTTGATTATCTGAAAAAGGTTTCGATTTGGTGTTTGAACGTCTTAACACCTCCTGGTTTAGTGCCAGAGAGGGTTTAAACCTATTCTTACCTCTTTACATCGTTTGAAGGTTTATTGTTAACTACGGGAGGAAATCGGAGCCCGAGTCAGGAGTCGAACCTCGCCCACCTTCTTGATCTTTGATCTGGTCGCGAGCGTTACCACTGCACCACCACCGCCAGCACCACCATTGCCTGCAACTGCGTTGTCAATATCACATCGGGTTACATAGGACCCATAGACCTTGCATAGAGACCCATAGAATCACATAGGATTACCTAGGACCCATATACCTACATAGACAATCAGCGACTTGCCTCGAGACCCATAGACCTACATAGGGTTACATAATACCATTGACCTACACAGAGAACCAGATACTTGCATAGCGATCCACATAGGAGCCATAGACTTACATAGAGACCCATGAACTTGCATGGAGACCCATATTATCACATAGGGTTACATTGGACCCATAGACTTACATAGAGACCCAGACACTCTTATAATCTCGCACGAGTGTTACCATCACTACCAGCACCCTGCCACCCAATCATTGCCTGCAACTGCGTTGGGGACTTCTGCGTGTGCGTGTGTGGGGAGCGGTGGTGCAGCGGTTAGCGCTGCGCTGCGCTACGAACCTGGAGCCCTGAGTTCGATTCCCGCTCACGGGCAACACCAGTGACGATCATCTGAACTGGTGCTGAGTCTCCTTCTAGGTCGACTCAGCCTCAAATGAGTAGCTGGTGCAGTCATGTAAACATCGCCACTGGGGATACAAAGGCGGCCGGGCATGGTGCTGCCTACCCAACCCCCTGGCGTGTCGTTCCGGCCTTCATTGGTGCTGCTCACTAACAGCACTTGCCCCAACAGTCCGTCAAGGCTACACGTGGGATCTTTGTGGTTGTTTCCGAGGTGCAGTCAACGCATGGCACCCTGGTCTGTCCCGTGACCTCCTCCTCCTCCTCCTGCCAGCAGCGAAAGCCGTCCACCCTCCACGTGACGGGGGCCTCGAGGACCTGCACCTAGCCTGGCACGACCGCCACTTAGCAGCAAACTGCTGCTGCCGATGTCGTCGTCGTTGCTTGGGTTTAGCAGAGAGAGAGCGCGAGCGAGCTACGAGAGAAGAGACGGGCGACCAGGATGCTCCAGATGCACCCCCCCGATGCGATGGGGGGACATCAATCAGACGGTGGCGTCCGCGCGAGCGCCCCTAATGGGCTAATTATGAGCGCTGAGACACCCGGAGGGGGGGCGAGGGGGGGGGGGACGTGGGGGGGGGGGGCGAGGGGGGGAGGCGCGAGGGGGGGGGGCGAGGGGGGGAGTAGCGGGGGATGACACCAGAACGGCAAATATCACTCGGAGCTCCACGCATTTGGTTCGGGATTGATGATTGCGGCTGCTGCTGCCGCTGCAGTTGATTGCGAGATGAAATTAACAAATTGAGCGTCACACTTGGCAAATCCACTGCTGGATGAAGGCCTCAAAGCCACGCCCCCTCCCCATTCCACCTCCCCCCTCCACTCGGGTCCGCCCGATTCGCTCCCCGACACTCACGCAGACAGCAGCAACGCCACGTGGCCGTGACGTCACCGCGGTGCTCGTGCCACGCTAGGTGCACCTTGAGATCTACAGGTGTAGCACACCCACACACCCACACACCCATACACCCCCCCCCCCCCACACACACACACACACCCATACACCCACACACACCCACACACCCCCCCCCCACACACACACACACCCATACACCCACACACACCCACACACCCCCCCACACACACACACCCATACACACCCATACATACCCACACACCCACACACACCCACACACCCACACACACCCACACACCCCCCCACACACACACACCCATACACACCCATACATACCCACACACCCACACACACACCCACACACCCACACACACAACAACAACCGCCATTCGCCACTAAGTGGCGGTGACGTCACCACGACGCTTGTGCCAGGCCATGTGCACCTTGAGGCCACGTGAAGTGTCGAACGCCCGCTGGCAGGAGGTCACGGGGCAGACCCAGGTGCCACAGGTCGACTAACTGAGATGACCGAGATGACTGGCTGATGCACCACCTGTGCCCCCTACTGTGCCAACCTGCTGTGCCTTAGCCACCCGGCACTCCGCTCGTTGTTGTGAGTGTCGCTCCCCCGCCCTCCGATGTTGTTGGAGGGCGACTACCTTCAACTGCCCAGTAGCGTCCTTCACGAGCCTCCTCCACAGAGGCCGATCTTGACACCGCTGGTACCAGTCATCGGCAAGTCCACTCAGCTCCACGTCCTACTATACCACATCACTCCATCTCTTCTCTAGCCCGTGACGCGCCCGTTTAGCCCACTCGATCCGGCCGAACAAAAGCTGTTTCGGCATGCGGTGGCTGGGCATGCGGGCTACATGACCCAGCCAACGCAGCCTTGCCTGCCGGAGGAGCTCAGCGATGGGACTTTGCCCAGATTTTTCAAGGAATTGTGAGCTCCTCACACAATCCAGTATGGTTAAACCCAGGATGGATCGTAGGCAGGCCAGCCTAAATGTTTCTAACCGGCGAAGATGTTCCATTAGGGGGGTCCACGTTTCGCAAGCGTAGAGAAGGGAGGGAATGACCGTGGCCGAGAAGACCTGAAGCTTAGTGCGGAGCGACAGACCAGGTAGGTTCCACACAGCGTTACGCAATCGATGAAAAGATATTGCCACTCGACTGATTCGGAGTGAGACCTCTGCTGTTAAACTGGAGCCGGTCATAAGCACACTTCCCAGGTATGGGAAACTCTCCACTCTCTCCACAACTGCCCCATCACCGATTGGGAGTTGTGGGGGTGGAGTGTCCGATGGTACAAAATACCCAGGCAGGTGCTTAGTTTTGGTGGGGCTGATGGTAAGGCCCATACACACACACACACCTACACACACACACCCACACACTCACACACACACCCACACACACACACCTACACACAAACACCCACACACACCTACACACACACACCCACACACACACACCCACACACACACCCACACACACACACCTACACACACCCACACACACACCCACACACACACCTACACACACACCTACACACACACACACCCACACCCACACACCTACACACACACACACACCTACACACACCCACACACACACCCACACACACACCTACACACACACCTACACACACACCCACACACACACACTAATGTCCTTGAACTTCGGTCCCGGGCTCAGACCAGACGCACTTATCGGGCCAATGAAGTTCATTAGAGGCGAGGTCGGGATTCATTAGCGGGCTCGGTGCGACTGCTCTTCGTGCCCATTGGCTGAGCGGCGCACGCCACCAATTAAACCCCGAGGGTGGGTGATTGATGGGCGGCCGCGCATCGCCCCCGTGCATCCATCATGTGTCTCGTTAATTGATTAATTAGCGCCCCCCCTCGTCCCACCTCACCCCCCCGATAGCCCTCGGCTCGCGAGCCTCTGGGTGGTGATCGGTGGGGCAGTGATTGCTGCGCTGCGTGATGATACCGCCCCCCGGGCGAGCAGGGCTCAAATCCCGCTCACGTTCTGTCGCCAATCTCGACGATGAATGTCCGAACCGAGCCCTTGGCCTCTTCTTCTTTCGTCCCTTCCGTCCGGCTGCTGAAGTCGACGCAGAATCGACGACGACGACGACAACAACAACAACAACGAGACACGCAAACTCAAAATGTACGACAGGAATCAGAGTCGGGATCGAACCCGCGACCTCCTGTGCACCAGGCGAGGTAGTTAACATCTCCGAGCCACCCTAGCGCACATTCCGGTGGTCAAGCCAGCAGATAGCCACATCAGCAGAAGCAGTAGTGGAGTGTATCGCCGTGATGTCTCCGTGGGTCTACGCGTGTCTATGGATCTCTGTGGGTCTCTATGAGCCTGAGTCTCTGGATCTGAGTCTCCATGCATCTCTGAGTCTCTTCTTCTTTCGCATAGGCTGATGTCGCTACAGAGACAACAACTACAATCTCACACTCAGGTGGCCAAGCCACCAGATCGCGGTGTCAGGCACAGTGGAGTGTATCGCCGTGATGATGACTCCTTCGTATTTCTGGATCGGACATTGCCCATAGACTTACATTGCACATAGACTAACACTGCACGTAGACTAACACTGCACATATATCGACTTACATTGCCCATAGACTAACACTGCACATAGACTAACACTGCACATAGACTAACACTGCACATAGACTAACACTGCACATAGACCGACTTACATTGCCCATAGACTAACACTGCACATAGACTAACACTGCACATAGACTAACACTGCACATAGATCGACTTACATTGCCCATAGACTAACACTGCACATAGACTAACACTGCACATAGACTAACACACACATAGACTAACACTGCACATAGACCGACTTACATTGCCCGTAGACTAACACTGCACATAGACCGACTTACATTGCCCATAGACTCACATTGCCTTGTTCTTATTGTCGCGCGGCTGCTGATGTAGATGCAGAGGCAACAACAACAACAACAATGACTACAACAACAACAACAACTGGTACAATGTCACATGCAGGAGGGCAACGCAGCAGACAGCCGCGTCAGCAGGAGCAGTAGCCGAGTGGCTCGCCGTGACGTCGTATTCGTGGCTTGGGGCCTCGCTGCGTCGCCGCTACTGGAGGGAGTTTTAAAGTTTCCTTTAGTGCATCGTCAGCTGCCGTCCGCCGTCTACTTCTGCTGCCACGATTGATGCAGTTGATGATGCGGCTCAGGGTACGGACCCTGAGCAGCGTCGTGGAAGAGATTTGGAGTCGAAGGCATCAGCCGGCACGCGACCCACCGCGTCCTTGAGTGAGAATGTCACGAGCGATGCCATCACGGCGATCATCGATCTCCCCGTCCTCCTGAGCAGCAGCAACAACGAGAACACACGCCTGGGGCACCACACCTAGGTCGACTGGGCCTTAAATGTCTTCATCTGCTGCGGTGTGTAAACGTCAGCCATGGGAGGACAAGTGGCTAGACAGGAGGTGTTTTCGCTTCTAAAGTCTGGACTGTAATGGATAATTAGTAACGGATTAATAATAGTATTGTTATTCGGTGACTCATTATAAGCAGGGTCCTTCCAGGTGATCGTGGTAGGGGGAGATGTTGGCGCTGCTGCTGCTGCGTGATGCCAGTGGATCCTTGGGGGATGTGGGTTTGGACTCAATAGCAGTTCCACGGTGGGTGTGGGTTTAGCTATTGGAAGAGGAAACCCCATGCAGAACAGGGGGATACACGAGAGAAAGGCAATGCAAAGATCCCCATATAGCCTTGGCAGACTGATAGGGCAAGCACTGTTAGCGAGTGGCCCCTTATGGAGGTCGGCACGGCACACGAGGCGGTGGGTGGCCAGCACCACGCCTAGCCGCCTTTGTCTCCCCAGTAGCGATGTTTACACATCGCACCAGGTACTCATTTGAGGCTGAATTGACTTCGGTGCGGCCCAGGACCGGTTCAGATAATTGTCACAGGTGTTGGGAATCGAACTCGGGTCGCCGGGTTTCGTGATCTCGGGAAAATCCGCGGGACGCGATCTCTAGAGTTGATTCCGCTCCGAAACCCCCCTTACACCACCCACCCGATCCATCACGCCAAATTGATTGTAAACTCCCCTTAATTTTAGTGCGTAAATAATGGATCGCTTTTGATATAAACACATCTGCCTTTAAAAAAAAAGTGCCTTCCGCGCTAATTGCCGACAATAGACCTACCTCCACGGTAATAAATATTCATCCTCCCTCCCTCCCTCTCTCCCTCCCCTCCCTCTCTCCCTCTCTCCCTCCACTCCCTCTCTCCCTGTCTCCCTCCACTCCCTGTCTCCCTCCACTCCCTCTCTCCCTCCACTCCCTCTCTCCCTGTCTCCCTCCACTCCCTCTCTCCCTCCACTCCCTCTCTCCCTGTCTCCCTCCACTCCCTCTCTCCCTCCACTCCCTCTCTCCCTCCACTCCCTCTCTCCCTGTCTCCCTCTACTCCCTGTCTCCCTCCACTCCCTCTCTCCCTCCACTCCCTCTCTCCCTGTCTCCCTCCACTCCCCCTCTCCCTCCACTCCCTCTCTCCCTCCACTCCCTCTCTCCCTGTCTCCCTCCACTCCCTCTCTCCCTCCACTCCCTCTCTCCCTGTCTCCCTCCACTCCCCCTCTCCCTCCACTCCCTCTCTCCCTGTCTCCCTCCACTCCCTCTCTCCCTCCACTCCCTCTCTCCCTCCACTCCCTCTCTCCCTGTTTCCCTCCCCTCTCTCCACTCCCTCCACTCCCTATCTCCCTGTCTCCCTCCACTCCCTCTCTCCCTCCACTCCCTCTCTCCCTGTTTCCCTCCCCTCTCTCCACTCCCTCCACTCCCTATCTCCCTGTCTCCCTCCACTCCCTGTCTCCCTCCACTCCCTCTCTCCCTCCACTCCCTCTCTCCCTGTCTCCCTCCACTCCCTCCCCTCTCTCCACTCCCTCCCCTATCTCCCTCCACTCCCTCTCTCCCTTCATTCCTCCACTGCCTCCCTCGCTCCAAATTCTCTCCCTCTACTCCCTCCACTCCCCCCTACCTCCACTCCCTCCTTTTTTTACGATCAGTAGAAGCAGAAATATGCTTGGTTATTCGACACTTTGCTTCGTTCATCATGACGTTTGTTGTTGTTGTTGTTGTGTTTTTGTTTGAGTTTGTGCCCTTTTTTAAAAACAAAGATATCACGCGGTTTTCCCGTGTAACATGAATCCCATTGTGTGCTGCTGCGTTCATATACACAAACAAGAACAAATCACCCATCACAAGATCCCTGCATTAGTCACATTACGCAAAGCACCCCCGGTAGTCCAACTTGACAAACAGGACACGACACCCCATGTTGACTGAGCGTACCGAAATTCCAGCCAAATTCCGGCAGAAACCAGGGCCTTGATGACGCGGCAGTGGCTGGGGAAGCCGCTTCCTTCAATTGCGCATTTCCTGGCCCTATAGATGGCCAGTTTGGCGTTGTTCATGATGAAGTTCGTCAACCCCTCGATGTCCTTGGTACCCTCGTTCCCCCTATATCCAAAAATAAGAATCGTGGAGGAGAAATGAAGATTGAATTTCAGTAGACTATCGCATAACAGCTTATAGAGTGAGTCTAAGCTTTTGCAGTGCACGTATTGATGCGCCACTGTTCAGAGCTCACCACAGAAAACGCGTTCTTGATTTGTCTCTGTGAAAAGCGCCAGGAATGTGTTCGTGGTCAGAGTCCCATGGGCAATGCTCCAGCTAAGATCACCGTGGCGCTTGTACGATGGATTTTAGTGAAACAGCTCCCAATGAGGCCTCAAGCGATCACTGCAGGGCATCGCGTCCCTCCAAGCCTAGCCTTTGCGTGACGTTATTATTATTTGTTGATGGTGGAAATTGGACCATTTGGGCGAACAGATTCCCCTGCACTACATCTGAGAAGTACCCTCTCCTGGTCATTCCCTCACGTGTGTACCCCGGTGCTGCTGTGAAAAAGAGAGTTGAGTTTGCTTCCTTGCTGGGACCACATTCAGTGTTGGTGACACTGGGCCACCGCTAGCCGACTCGTCACCAGCACTCACAGCAGGTGCACTCCCCTCTGTTGTTGAGAAGGAATTTCACACTTCATTGACAAACTTTGCAGCGAGTCTCACCGAGTGCATCTTGGTCATTGTAGCTATCTCGGCAGGGAGAAGCCACTGCCCCTCCGTGCCTGGTCTCACCAAATCGCCCACCCTCGTGAGACGTGCGTCCACTACGCGTTTCTCCATGGCAGGGCCCACAACAGAGAGGGTAGTGCCGTGTTGGGGTTCTGGAACAGCGGCTCGTGAGCTAACTCTGATGCTGACCGGGGTGTATTCAGTCGGGCAGTAACAAGGAGACTCCAGATATGTAGGATACTCCTGTAGAAGTGGGGAATCTGTGTGAGTGGACTACCCGTAATGTCCATTAAGAAGAGCTGCTTGCTGGACTGAAGGCCCCCGAGGTTATTCAGAAACAAAAGATGCTGTGGAGCACCACACGGGTGATGGGGCTGTGTAGAGAAACCTCTGTACGGCTTGTAAGTGAAAGGTAGAGAGCTGGCTACGTACACACACCAGACCTTGCCCGCCCTCCCGCAGTGGCAAGGCCAAGACGCCAGCGGCCACGCGGTGCTTCCTAAGTGACCAGAAGAAGGCAGCTATCAGTCTCTGAAGTTTGGCTATCAGGTATGCGGGTGGAGTGAGGGAAAACAAGCGGTGTCACACGGTTGATGCAACCAACTGTTTTGCTTCACGTTATTGTCTTGGCCAACTCAGGGAACTGGGCTTCGTCTCACTTCCCCACAAGCAGCCCACTGAACTTCTCCCAGTTCGTCCTGGAGGACGATGCACATGCGTAGACCTCTTGACGCTCGTGTAGGTGTAGGTGTTTGATGTCGTCAAATCTTTGTAAAAACAGGAGAATGTAATCGGCATACGCTGTGAGAGTCACTCCCATACTGGGCTCCTTTAAAGTCAATTCTGTGAGTCGGAGTCAAAGTAGACGCAGAAAAGTCTCCAGCACGAGGGCTGGAGCTGTCCTGACATAGGACAGCCTTCGCCTGATACCTCTTCTGAAGTCTATAGGAGCAATTCGTCCACCATTGACATTGACTAGGCACTGGGCCATGTTGTAGAGCAACCCAATTAACCCTATGAAGCTAGTCCCAAAACCAAAAGCTCATAGAGTGCCAAGTTGATACTGGTGATCAACAATGTCAAAGGCTTTATTTTGATCAAGGGAGAGAAAGGCAAGTGGACAGTCCAAATGCTCTGCCAAACTGATCAAATCTCTGATTAGGAAAATCCCATCATCGATGGTCCTCCCTGGAACAGTGTATGCCTGGTCATTGGCAATAACCTCAGCCAACACCTTCTTAAGCCTTGCAGACGCAGCTTTCGCGAAAATCTTATAATCTGTGCTCAGCACGGAGACTGCACACCCATTTTTCAGGTGTCTGAGGTCACCCTTTTTTGGGAATCAGTGTGAGCACGGCTCTCCTCCAGGAGTGAGGCATCACGTTCGTCTCCACTGCTTCATCTAAAACGGCTTTGCAATCCTGGCGTATGGAGTGCCAAAAATGGTGATAAAACTTTCCCGTCAGCCCATCAATCCCTGGGGATTTGTTCCTGGCCAGGGCACTCACTGCCATATCCAGGTCACTTTGTTTGACCAATTCTTCTAGAAGGCCCCTGTCCTCTTCACCTAAAGTAGGCAGGTCCTTCCAGATTTCATTCTGGGCCACTGTGGACATATGCTCTGGAGAAAAGAGATTTCTATGGTACTGTGCTACTGTTAAAGCTATTTTATTATTGTTTGCAACAAGGACCCCTTTGTCATCAAATCAACTCTCCATAGCTTTGCACCTACAATTCTGCTTTCCTAATGACAAGAAGAGTATTGAATTGAGCTAGAGTCCATATCCAGGGTATATTTAAAACCAGAGCCTATGAATGCCCCTCTTGCCTTTTCTTTCTGCAAACCTTTTAGATATTCAGCGGTCTCTACACATTCCTGTAGTAGGCCTGGATTGTCTGCTTCGATGTGAAGCTTGAGATTTTTCTTCAGGTGTCCTGCACTTAGTCTTGGGTTTTGCAAGGAGATTCGTCCCACCTCTAGGGGAATCTGGGATGGCGTACACCCCGTCTTTGCCACCAGTGCACTCCATATCTCTCCCTGGCATGGGTGCGATGTCCGACTCCAACTCTGGGATATCTTTAAAAGGACTGACTTCATCCCCACTTGACTCTGGAGATAATGAAGCTGAATCCTCCATGCATTTTCTCTTCAGAGGTAAGACTGTTAATGACGGCTGGGTAGCTGGCTGAGCCTCAGTCTCCATGGCAGTAGCCGGAGTTGGAGCGGGGTTCACTGCCATCTCTCCTGAGTCACCCGTTGGGTGTTTTTCTTTATCACCATTTTTCACAGTCCCTTCGCTTGTGGGTTGGGCATTTGCCATCTTGGGGCAGTGTTTTTTATTTATTAATATGCCCCTGCAATAACACAGCCTCTGGGCTCTTCCTCCATTTATGACCGTAAAGGAGCCCCTCCACAAGCTGCCCACTGGGCACCAGCATGCAGGCCCCCTGCCTTCTAAAGACTAGACGTGCCTCAAGGCGGGATTTTTGCAGCCCAAAGGCACACGCTGTAGGTTGGCAGTTAGTGTGCCGAACTTAGCCAAGTTATCTTTTATGTTTTTATAATGTAGGGGGGGGGGGGGGAGGGGGGCGTTGGATGCGATCACGCATACCGATGGCGATGACAGTGGCTCCAAGGTGAGGTGCCAATCGTTTACCATCAGCCCCTTCTCCACGGCGGCGTTTGCCATTTTCTCAGACTCCATGAAGAAAACCTGCCTTTCCGCTCATCTTGGAGGCGTGCTTCATTGAGCCTTCAGGCACGACGGCGCCCAGCGCTTCCACGTAGACGTGAATCGGGACATGGGTGGAATCCGGGCAGCGGATTGTAGACTCGCGTGGAGGCGCCAGCTGCTGTGGGCGCCTTGCAGGCCCCGGAGACCGGCCTAACGTAGACGCGGTCGCCTTCGTATTCGTTATTACTGGTCAGGAGGGCATTTTCACGCGTGTCACGGATATGTCACACACGACTACTAAACAAAACCTCTCCATTTTCAGAATCCAGGAAAAGTAATAATAAAAATAACGATATAAATAAAAATGGTCTATCCTGTGTTATGATCACCTCTTAATACGATTACTTATATTCACCCAGAGCGCTATTGGAGAGAGGGTAACATTATTTGTATTCCTCAGCAGTTTACTAAAAGAGAAGGAAACAGAAAAATGTGTAAAAAGAAGCGTCCCAACAAAATGATAAAAACGTGAGCACACTCAAGAGTGCTAACACGGGTGTGCTCACGTGCAACCACAGCAGGCAAAAGGACAAAAAAATCACCAAAAAATATCACGAAAGCAAAAAAAAACCCCTCAAAAATCGAAGTAAAACTGAGTAAACGTGCAATTATGAAATCAAGTGTAAGACATTCAACGAGGGGATTGTGCAGTGAGCAAAGACGCCAATACACTGCAGAGAACGCAGGAGCACGCTGAACAGTGAAACAAACAGAAGAATAAACAAAGATAGAAACAAAACGGAGTCTCAACAAATAGACAAATTATCACAATGTGTATAGAGCAAGATAATTACTTAATGGGACCTCCTTTGCCAGTACCAAAATATGATAATAGGGGTTACCCCTTTCATCTGACAACAATACAGGTGTTAAGATGTTAAAACACCAAACTGAAACCTTTTACCAAGCAATCATGTCTGCATTAACCACAATACTTGTGGTCAGAATGCAATCAAGAAACATACTTTGATAATATATGCATGGTCTTTGAAACTGATTGATCCACACCAGAGACAGCTTTCTTTTGAGCCTCGTCTCAAACGGCTGTACGCCTTTTGGTGTCCTCTGGTCAAATAAAATAAAGTTGTAGAGGTAAGGGCAGGAGCTCTGCGTGAACACGTCTCTCACTCCCTCTCTCTCTACCACTCACTCAACCTCCACTTCCTCCCCTCCACTCCACTCCCTCCCCTTCCCTCCACTCCCTCCCCTCCACTCCCTTCACTCCACTCACTCCCCTCCACTCCCTCCCCTCCACTCCCTCCCCTTCTCTCCACTCCCTCCCCTCCCCTCCACTCCCTCCCCTCCCCTCCACTCCCTCTAACTCCCCTCCCCTCCACTCCCTCCCCTCCCCTCCACTCCCTCCCCCTCCACTCCCTCCCCTCCCCTCCACTCCCTCCCCCCTCCCCTCCACTCCCTCCCCTCCCCTCCACTCCCTCCCCCTTCCCTCCACTCTCTCCCATTCTCCTCCCTCCCCTCTCTTCCACTCCCTCCCCCTCCCCCTCCCCTCCCCTCCCCTCCACTCCCTCCCCCTTCCCTCCACTCTCTCCCATTCCCCTCCCTCCCCTCTCTTCCACTCCCTCCCCCTCCCCTCCCCTCCACTCCCTCTCCTCTTCACCCCTCCACTCCCACCCCCTCCCCTCCACTCCCTCCCCTGTCCTCCACTCCCACCCCCTTCCCCTCCACTCCCTCCCCTGTCCTCCACTCCCACCCCCTTCCCATCCACTCCCGGTCTGCCTCTGTGTCCTCCAGCCGCACACAAGCGCTGACACGCGGTCTCGGGGGGGGGGGGGGGGTGCTGGAGGGAGGAGAGGGGGTGACAGCCCCCCCCGGGGAACGCGAAGAGACGGCGAGTCACGAGGAGTCGCCCGGAGTCAAGGAAGACGCTGAAACCAGCACCAGCAGCTGGAGCAGAAGCAGGAGCAAGCAGCAGTATCAGCAGTATCAGCAGTATCAGCAGTATCAGCAGTAGCAGCAGTAGCAGCAGGAACAACAACAATAAGCAGCAGGAACAACAGCATCAAGCAGCAGGAACAACAACAGCAAGCAGCAGGAACAACAACAGCAAGCAACAGGAACAACAGCAAGCAGCAGGAACAACAACAGCAAGCAACAGGAGCCACAACAGCAAGCAACAGGAACAACAACAGCAAACAGCAGGAACAACAACAGCAAGCAACAGGAACAACAACAGCAAGCAGCAGGAACAACAACAGCAAGCAACAGGAGCCACAACAGCAAGCAACAGGAACAACAACAGCAAACAGCAGGAACAACAACAGCAAGCAACAGGAACAACAACAGCAAGCAGCAGGAACAACAACAGCAAGCAACAGGAACAACAACAGCAAGCAACAGGAACAACAACAGCAAGCAGCAGGAACAACAACAGCAAGCAACAGAAACAACAACAGCAAGCAGCAGGAACAACAACAGCAAGCAACAGGAACAACAACAGCAAGCAACAGGAACAACAACAGCAAGCAGCAGGAACAACAACAGCAAGCAACAGAAACAACAACAGCAAGCAACAGGAACAACAATTGCAAGCAGCAGGAACAACAACAGCAAGCAACAGGAACAACAACAGCAAGCAGCAGGAACAACAACAGCAAGCAACAGGAACAACAACAGCAAGCAGCAGGAACAACAGCAAGCAGCAGGAACAACAACAGCAAGCAACAGGAACAACAACAGCAAGCAGCAGGAACAACAACTGCAAGCAACAGGAACAACAACAGCAAGCAACAGGAACAACAACAGCAAGCAACAGGAACAACAACAGCAAGCAGCAGGAACAACAACAGCAAGCAACAGAAACAACAACAGCAAGCAGCAGGAACAACAACAGCAAGCAACAGGACCAACAACAGCAAGCAACAGGAACAACAACAGCAAGCAGCAGGAACAACAAAAGCAAGCAACAGAAACAACAACAGCAAGCAACAGGAACAACAACAGCAAGCAGCAGGAACAACAACTGCAAGCAACAGGAACAACAACAGCAAGCAACAGGAACAACAACAGCAAGCAACAGGAACAACAACAGCAAGCAGCAGGAACAACAACAGCAAGCAACAGAAACAACAACAGCAAGCAGCAGGAACAACAACAGCAAGCAACAGGACCAACAACAGCAAGCAACAGGAACAACAACAGCAAGCAGCAGGAACAACAAAAGCAAGCAACAGAAACAACAACAGCAAGCAACAGGAACAACAACAGCAAGCAGCAGGAACAACAACAGCAAGCAACAGAAACAACAACAGCAAGCAACAGGAACAACAACAGCATGCAGCAGGAACAACAACAGCAAGCAACAGGAACAACAACAGCAAGCAACAGGAACAACAACAGCAAGCAACAGGAACAACAACAGCAAGCAGCAGGAACAACAACAGCAAGCAACAGGAACAACAACGGCAAGCAACAGGAACAACAACAGCAAGCAGCAGGAGCCACAACAGCAAGCAACAGGAACAACAACAGCAAGCAACAGGAACAACAACAGCAAGCAGCAGGAACAACAACAGCAAGCAACAGGAACAACAACAGCAAGCAACAGGAACAACAACAGCAAGCAACAGGAACAACAGCAAGCAACAGGAACAACAGCAAGCAACAGGAACAACAACAGCAAGCAACAGGAACAACAGCAAGCAGCAGGAACAACAACAGCAAGCAACAGGAACAACAACAGCAAGCAACAGGAACAACAACAGCAAGCAACAGGAACAACAACAGCAAGCAACAGGAACAACAACAGCAAGCAACAGGAACAACAACAGCAAGCAGCAGGAACAACAACAGCAAGCAACAGGAACAACAACAGCAAGCAACAGGAACAACAACAGCAAGCAACAGGAGCCACAACAGCAAGCAACAGGAACAACAACAGCAAACAGCAGGAACAACAACAGCAAGCAACAGGAACAACAACAGCAAACAGCAGGAACAACAACAGCAAGCAACAGGAACAACAACAGCAAGCAACAGGAACAACAACAGCAAGCAACAGGACAACAACAGCAAGCAACAGGAACAACAACAGCAAGCAGCAGGAACAACAACTGCAAGCAACAGAAACAACAACAGCAAGCAGCAGGAACAACAACAGCAAGCAACAGGAACAACAACAGCAAGCAACAGGAACAACAACAGCAAGCAGCAGGAACAACAACAGCAAGCAACAGAAACAACAACAGCAAGCAACAGGAACAACTATAGCAAGCAGCAGGAACAACAACAGCAAGCAACAGGAACAACAACAGCAAGCAGCAGGAACAACAACAGCAAGCAACAGGAACAACAACAGCAAGCAGCAGGAACAACAACAGCAAGAAACAGGAACAACAACAGCAAGCAACAGGAACAACAACAGCAAGCAGCAGGAACAACAACAGCAAGCAACAGGAACAACAACAGCAAGCAGCAGGAACAACAGCAAGCAGCAGGAACAACAACAGCAAGCAACAGGAACAACAACAGCAAGCAGCAGGAACAACAACTGCAAGCAACAGGAACAACAACAGCAAGCAACAGGAACAACAACAGCAAGCAACAGGAACAACAACAGCAAGCAGCAGGAACAACAACAGCAAGCAACAGAAACAACAACAGCAAGCAGCAGGAACAACAACAGCAAGCAACAGGACCAACAACAGCAAGCAACAGGAACAACAACAGCAAGCAGCAGGAACAACAAAAGCAAGCAACAGAAACAACAACAGCAAGCAACAGGAACAACAACAGCAAGCAGCAGGAACAACAAAAGCAAGCAACAGAAACAACAACAGCAAGCAACAGGAACAACAACAGCAAGCAGCAGGAACAACAACAGCAAGCAACAGGAACAACAACAGCATGCAGCAGGAACAACAACAGCAAGCAACAGGAACAACAACAGCAAGCAACAGGAACAACAACAGCAAGCAGCAGGAACAACAACAGCAAGCAACAGGAACAACAACAGCAAGCAACAGGAACAACAACAGCAAGCAGCAGGAGCCACAACAGCAAGCAACAGGAACAACAACAGCAAGCAACAGGAACAACAACAGCAAGCAGCAGGAACAACAACAGCAAGCAACAGGAACAACAACAGCAAGCAGCAGGAACAACAACAGCAAGCAACAGGAACAACAACAGCAAGCAACAGGAACAACAACAGCAAGCAACAGAAACAACAACAGCAAGCAGCAGGAGCCACAACAGCAAGCAACAGGAACAACAACAGCAAGCAGCAGGAACAACAACAGCAAGCAGCAGGAACAACAACAGCACGCAGCAGGAACAACAACAGCAAGCAACAGGAACAACAACAGCAAGCAACAGAAACAACAACAGCAAGCAGCAGGAGCCACAACAGCAAGCAACAGGAACAACAACAGCAAGCAGCAGGAACAACAACAGCAAGCAGCAGGAACAACAACAGCACGCAGCAGGAACAACAACAGCAAGCAACAGGAACAACAACAGCAAGCAGCAGGAACAACAACAGCAAGCAACAGGAACAACAACAGCAAGCAACAGGAACAACAACAGCAAGCAACAGAAGCAACAACAGCAAGCAGCAGGAGCCACAACAGCAAGCAACAGGAACAACAACAGCAATCAGCAGGAACAACAACAGCAAGCAGCAGGAACAACAACAGCAAGCTGCAGGAGCCACAACAGCAAGCAACAGGAACAACAACAGCAAGCAACAGGAACAACAACAGCAAGCAACAGGAACAACAACAGCAAGCAGCAGGAACAACAACAGCAAGCAACAGGAACAACAACAGCAAGCAACAGGAACAACAACAGCAAGCAGCATGAACAACAACAGCAAGCAGCAGGAGCACCAACAGCAAGCAACAGGAACAACAACAGCAAGCAACAGGAACAACAACAGCAAGCAACAGGAACAACAACAGCAAGCAGCAGGAACAACAACAGCAAGCAACAGGAACAACAGCAGCAGGCAGCAGGAACAACAACAGCAAGCAACAGGAACAACAACAGCAAGCAACAGGAACAACAGCAGCAGGCAGCAGGAACAACAACAGCAAGCAACAGGAACAACAACAGCAAGCAACAGAAACAACAACAGCAAGCAGCAGGAGCCACAACAGCAAGCAACAGGAACAACAACAGCAAGCAGCAGGAACAACAACAGCAAGCAACAGGAACAACAACAGCAAGCAACAGGAACAACAACAGCAAGCAGCATGAACAACAACAGCAAGCAGCAGGAGCACCAACAGCAAGCAGCAGGAACAACAACAGCAAGCAACAGGAACAACAACAGCAAGCAGCAGGAACAACAACAGCAAGCAACAGGAGCACCAACAGCAAGCAGCAGGAACAACAACAGCAAGCAACAGGAACAACAACAGCAAGCAACAGGAACAACAACAGCAAGCAACAGGAACAACAACAGCAAGCAGCAGGAACAACAACAGCAAGCAACAGGAACAACAACAGCAAGCAGCAGGAACAACAACAGCAAGCAACAGGAACAACAGCAGTAAGCAGCAGCTGTAAGCAGCAGCAGTATCAAGCAGCAGCATCAGCAAGCAACATCAGCAAGCAACAGCAGCAGCAGCCAGCAGCAGACAGCAGCAGATATCAGTAATAGTAATAATTATAATGCAAACGCATAATGCGCATTCCATTCTCGCATCCCGAAGCGCAATGCATTGCAAGCAGGAAACAAAAACAGAACCACGGGCAACCGAGCAACATGAAAGAGGGAATGCCACTTTAAAGAGATGGGCTTTCAAAGCACACTAATATATGCCTCTGGTGCAAGCTGCAATGTGGCCAGCATCTGTATGCCGATGTGTGGAGGTCTGGTGCTGCTTCAGCTCGCCACGACGAGAGGGCTTCAGCAGACAGAGAGAGAGTTCGTGTGTCAGAGAGAGAGAGAGAGGAGAGAGAGAGTTCGTGTCAGAGAGAGAGAGTTCGTGTCAGAGAGAGAGAGAGGAGAGAGAGAGAGTTCGTGTCAGAGAGAGAGAGTTTGTGTCAGAGAGAGAGTTCGTGTCAGAGAGAGAGAGAGTTCGTGTCAGCAGAGATAGTTCGTGTCAGAGAGAGAGTTTGTGTCAGAGAGAGAGAGTTTGTCTCAGAGAGAGAGAGAGTTTGTGTCAGAGAGAGCGAGTGTGTGTCAGAGAGAGAGTTTCAGAGAGAGAGTTTGTGTCAGAGAGAGAGAGTTCGTGTGTCAGAGAGAGAGTTTGTGTCAGAGAGAGAGAGAGAGTATGTGTCAGAGAGAGAGAGTTTGTGTCAGAGAGAGAGAGAGTTCGTGTGTCAGAGAGAGAGAGTTCGTGTCAGAGAGAGAGGTCGTGTCAGAGAGAGAGTTCGTGTCAGAGAGAGAGTTCTTGTCAGAGAGAGAGAGTTCGTGTCAGAGAGAGCGAGTGTGTGTCAGAGAGAGAGTGCCAGAGAGAGAGTTTGTGTCAGAGAGAGAGAGTTCGTGTGTCAGAGAGAGAGAGTTTGTGTCAGAGAGACAGTTCGTGTCAGAGAGAGAGAGAGTGTGTGTCAGAGAGAGAGTTTGTGTCAGAGAGAGAGTTCGTCTCAGAGAGAGAGAGAGTTCGTTTGTCAGAGAGAGAGAGTTCGTGTCAGAGAGAGCGAGTGTGTGTCAGAGAGAGAGTTTCAGAGAGAGAGTTTGTGTCAGAGAGAGAGAGTTCGTGTGTCAGAGAGAGAGAGTTTGTGTCAGAGAGAGAGAGTTCGTGTCAGAGAGAGAGTTCGTGTCAGAGAGAGAGAGAGTGTCAGAGAGAGAGTTCGTGTCAGAGAGAGAGAGAGTTTGTGTCAGAGAGAGAGTTCGTGTCAGAGAGAGAGAGAGTGTCAGAGAGAGAGAGTTTGTGTCAGAGAGAGAGAGTTCGTGTCAGAGAGAGAGTTTGTGTCAGAGAGAGAGTTCGTGTCAGAGAGAGAGTTCGTGTCAGAGAGAGAAAGTTCGTGTCAGAGAGAAAGAGTTTGTGTCAGAGAGAGAGAGAGAGAGTTCGTGTCAGAGAGAGAGTTCGTGTCAGAGAGAGAGTTTGTGTCAGAGAGAGAGTTCGTGTCAGAGAGAGAGAGAGGAGAGAGAGAGAGTTTGTGTCAGAGAGAGAGTTCGTGTCAGCAGAGAGAGTTCGTGTCAGAGAGAGAGTTCGTGTCAGAGAGAGAGTTCGTGTCAGAGAGAGAGTTCGTGTCAGAGAGAGAGAGAGGAGAGAGAGAGTTCGTGTCAGAGAGAGAGTTCGTGTCAGAGAGAGAGTTCGTGTCAGCAGAGAGAGTTCGTGTCAGAGAGAGAGTTCGTGTCAGAGAGAGAGTTCTTGTCAGAGAGAGAGTTCGTGTCAGAGAGAGAGAGAGGAGAGAGAGAGTTCGTGTCAGAGAGAGAGGAGAGAGAGAGAGGTGAGAGGACACGCTTCATTTGAGCTCCCCGTGGTAACTTTACAAATCTAACATACCCTCTTCTAATTAATTTATTTTTTCAAATTTTTACTCAGCAGGAGTAAGTATTCTGCCTTTTGCACACACAAGTAGTACTTTTTGTGTGTTGCTCTATTTTTCTTTACTTTTTTAAAGCTTAACAGTTCAGGGTGAGGCCATAGCCTTTTGAAACTCGGTGGTGTTTTGTAGGCGATGGGCTCAATCCCATAGTTAATTAAAGCATCGTTTTCATTCCTTACAGCTATTTTTTATACTCTACTTATTGTTCCTTTATTCTTCTGCTTATGTTTAAATCTCAGTTTACGAATGTCAAACTATTTGAGATTTGTTATAACTTGTATTTTGTGTGAGCCACGTGGAGACATCTGCACTGTAGCGCAGATATTTAACACACAGCGTTTTTTTTTAGTTTGCCTCCACGTGTGTGCAAGGACTCTAAGTTATATTTATTTAACGATGAGTGAATGCATTTAATAAACAATTTTTTTCTAAACAGTTGATTTGTTTGAAAAATACATTCATTTATTTAACACTCAAATTTATAATTAGATCTCACTGTAAATGTATTTATTTACTGCTTCATAATTTATTCAATAAAAATAGTTTATTGAATAAATAAATATATCTCGTTCCTTTCGTTTTTTCTTTCATTATTTTCTAAAAACGAGGATTCTTTATTTATTCATCCTCAGTTTACATTCTCTCACGGGGAGCTCTGTATAGAAGCGCAACACCACAGTCAGGCAGAATTTGAAGGTACGAGGAACAGAATGGCCACCTACGCAAAGGTCGCAGCTGCCAATCTGCCTGGCGTCACGAGGCCCCCCACTAGAGCCTCTGCTCCAAGGCCAGCCCCCCCCAAGCGCGCAGCGACCACTGCCGCTGCGCGAGAACGGAATCCGCCGCTACGCCTCGAGCTCCGTCACGATCGAGGCGTACGTCGAGGCCCCGGCCGCAATCGTCCCACCAGCCACCGTCGCCCACGCCTCGAAGGTCAGCGGGAAAGCCGTCTTCTTCCTGACGACGAAGAAGGTGGCCGATGCGGCCGTCGAGAAGGGGGTGACCGTGGGGGGACTCCACGTCCGGCTGGAACCCGTCGCTTCGGTGGCGGCGCGAATAGTCGTTTCGAACGTGCCGCCCTACGTCCCCGACGAGGCCGTGTTGGAGCACGTGTTGGAGCACGTGTTGGAGCACGTGTTGGAGCACGTGTTGGAGCACGTGTTGGAGCACGTGTTGGAGCACGTGTTGGAGCACGTGTCCAAGCTGGGCACCGTCGTGGTGCCAGTGCGAGCCCTGTCACTGGGGTGCAGAGACGCTGCTCTGAATCACATTTTATCTTTCAAGAGGCAGGTGCACGTCCTGCTAACTCCCGGACAGCAGGAAGAGGGCTCTTTTGTCAAGGTCTATGCAGGCATTGCCCATAGACTGTTTTATGCCAAGGATTGCATCAGATGCAATCTCTGCAAAGAAGAGGGGCACCTCCGAAGGGATTGCCCTAAACCGACGATGGCGAGGGTCGGAGAAAAAAGCGGGGAGGAGGGAGGCAGAGCAAAGGGGGCAAAGCAGCAAGAGCCCTCATTGCAACAAGGCCCCCAACAGCCCACACCGGACCCGCCAGCCACGCAGCCTCTTACACCTGAGGTCGTGGCCCCAACTTCGCCGCCTCATGTGACAAATCGCAAGAGGAAGAATACAGAAGGACCCGGATCTCAAGGGTCAGATTCAGAGGAGGAACCCCTCCCAGACCTCGAACAGGAAGAAGCGGTGAAACCCCCCACACCAGGGGAGGAAGCAGAACAGCTGCCAGACGCCAAAGACGCGGTGTTCGCCTTCCCGGACGCCATGCCGAGTGACGCGCGGGCGGCGAGGAAGAAACCCGCCAAGAGGAAGAAGCAGCGTGCGTCTGGGGAAGGGTTTCCACAGCAGGAGACCATGGACGATGAAGGCGACATCGCCACGCAAATCGACCCGTCTACTGTGGTCATAGAGGCTCACTCCCCACCAGCTATACATGAAGCCCTTGACCAAGAGGAAGACGTTGGCAGAGAGACACTCACCAAGGGCAAGGACGAAATGGATGGGAATGAGGAGGAAGGTCCCCGTCCCACTGCTGACCAAAAACCAGCGGAAGAGACACCGGGCCATCCACCCGAAGAGCCTGAGCAGAAGCCATCCCAGGCCATCCCTGACACTGGGGGAGAGGACGCCGCTGGGCCGTGCGCCAGCCCAGCCGCTGCAGCTCTTCAAGCGGAGCCGGACGCTGAGGAAATCGACTCAGATCGGGACGACTGCTTCAGCGTGGGGAGCGAGAGCAGCCAGGGGTCTACACTCCTTGACCCTCAGAATCCCCTGGTCTCCCCGGAAGATCTCTGGAAATTCCTCGACGAGACCAACGTGAGGAAGGACAGAGCGGACATTGCATTGGCTCGATGGAAGGACAGCAAGGCAATAAAGGCCTCTGCGACTCAAGCCGAGAGACGCCTCGCCAAGCGGGGACTTGAGTCCCGGGGCAAGGAGAGGGCAAGGCTGAGATATTTACGCAAACAAATTACAAGATGGGAGGCCACGGAGGAAAGGAACAAGCAATGCCTGTGTACATCGGCTCCCTGAACGTGAACGGGTGCAGGGAGGCAGTGCGTAGGTTTTCCGCAATGTCTCTTGCGAGGAAACACGCTGCCTCTGTCTTCTTCATTCAGGAGACGCATCTCACGGTCGAGGACGAGGATGACTGGAGGAAGGAGTGGGGAGGGGACTCCTTCTACAGCCACCTTGACAACACCTCCTGTGGAGTCGCGACCCTGTTTGCAAAATGGTTTCATCCCGAGCTCATCACCCACACCGAAGTGGTGAAGGGAAGGCTGCTCGCGTTAACGGTCAGGGTGGGCGATGTCACCACCCACCTGCTGAACGTGTACGCGCCTGTGACCAACAAGGAGAAGATCCCGTTTCTGCACCTCCTGAGGAGGCACCTGGCCGGGATCCCGGACGACGAGTGCGTGATTGTGGGTGGCGACCACAACTGCACACTCGGCACCCTGGATCGTTCGGGGGGGGCAGCCGGGGGGAGTTTGGCCGACGAGGGAAATCCAGGGACTCCTGGAGGACGCCGCCTTGGTGGATGTGTGGCGCAGACATCACCCGGACCCACGCCAGTTCACGTGCACGAGGACGAGGCGCGATGGCTCGGTGACGAAGTCCAGGCTCGACAGATTTTACATCTCTAAGAGCTTTGTGACGTGCGCCATAACGTCTGGCACCAGGGCGGCACCCTTCACGGACCACAACCTCATCGTGCTCCGTGTCAGGCTGGAGAGGGCCCGTGAGGGCGCGTCCCACTGGCGTTTTAACAACTCGCTGCTGGAGGATGGTGCCTTCATAGAAATGTTCGAGGACTTCTGGGAACAGTGGCGAAAAACCTAAACGCAGTTCGACTCTCTGGCCCAGTGGTGGGATATGGGCAAAGTGCACACCAGGCTGTTGTGCCAACAATACACCTGGGGGAGCACCAGACTGAAGAACGCGGACATCACCGACATGGAAGCCCGAGTCCTCGATTTGGAGGTCGCCTCGCCGAGGACAGCGACCCTGCTCTTCTCCGAGCATACGAGGAGAAGAGGGAGCGTCTCAAAGGGCTACAGGAGGAGCAGACGAGGGGAGCGTTTGTGCGATCCCGGGTGAAGCTCATCACCGACCTCGACACGGGATCCCCGCTTTTCTACTCCCTCGGGAGGCAGAACGGGAGACGCAGATCCATGGAGTGCCTCTTTGATGGTGACGGTGTCCTGGCGCACGAACTCCAGAAGAAGTCGACCATCATCTGAGCCTGTTCTCCCATGAAGAGACATCGGGAGCGGCCCAGGCGGAGGCATGGAGCGGTCTACCCACCTTGGGGGAAGAAGGGAAAGAGCTGCTGGAGCAAAAGCTCACCAGGAATGACCTTGACGCAGCTGTAAGAGGACTGGCCCCAAATAAATCCACAGGGTTAGACGGGCTAACAGGGGAGTTTTACGCCGTGTTTTGGCCATCCCTGCATGGAGGACTACAGAGAGGTGCTGGAGGAAGCCTCAGTCACCGGGGTGATGCCTCAGTCTTGGAGGAGGGCGGTGCTCACTCTGCTTCCCAAGAACGGAGACCTGAGGCGCCTACAAAACTGGCGTCCGGTGTCCCTCCTGAACACAGACTACAACACATTGACGAAGGCTCTCTCCCTGCGACTGAAAGGGGTGATTGCACAAGTCGTAAATGGGGACCAGTCCTACACCATCCCCGGACGAACCATCCACGACGGCATCTTCCTGGTCAGGGACCTCATCGCGGTGTCCCAGAGGTTAGGCATCCCAATCGCGTTTCTGGCTCTTGACCAGGAAAAGGCTTTTGACAGAGTGGACCACAAGTACCTGCTGGGAACCCTCAACACCTTTGGCTTTGGGGATGCCTTTGTCCGAACGATCCGCCTACTCTACACCAAGGCGGAGTGCGTGATCAAGATCATCGGCGCCCTCACTGCCCCGGTCAAATTCGAGCGAGGAATGAGACAGGGATGCCCATTGTCGGGCCAACTTTATGCCCTGGCTTTAGAGCCTTTCCTGAGTTTCATAAGGCGGAGACTCAGCGGCCTGGTGCTCATGGTACCAAGCGTCAAATTGGTCCTGACGGCATACGCCGACGACGTCCTCCTCATCCTGCACACCCTTGATGATCTCGCCCTGCTGCATGAGTGCCAGGAGGTCTTTTCGAAAGCCTCCTCATCAAAAATGAACTGGCAAAAGTGCAGCGGCCTGCTGGTTGGAGCGTGGGACATGACCGAGTGTCCCAAGAAGGCAAAAGCCATCAATTGGAGCACAACATCGCTGCACCACCTGGGAGTGTTCCTCAGACCAGAGGAGGAACCACCGCAGAGGAACTGGATCGAGCTGGAGGAGAAGGTGATGGAGCGGCGGGGCACCTGGAGTCGCCTGTGCAAGTTCCTCACCTTCAGGACAAAGACGTTGGTGGTGAACCAGCTGGTGACGTCCATGCTGTGGCACCGGCTTTTCTCCCTGCACCCCCCCCCCCCCATGAGCCTCGTCAACGCACTTCAGAATCAAGTGCTCGACTTCTTCTGGTCGGGTGGAGGACACCGAGGTCGTGGCTGGGGTCCTGGCCCTGCCACTGGACGAGGGCGGTCACGGGCTGGTGTGCGTGTGGAGTCGGCTGGCCACCTTCCAACTGCAGGCCACGCAAAAGTTCCTGAATGCCGCTCCTCCACCGGCCTGGAGCGTCACGGCCTCCTTCCTCCTGAAACAGCTGGGGGGTCTGCAGTGCTCCAAACAACTATTCTACATGGACCTGCAGGGCCTCCCACTGGGACAGCTGCCACCCTTCTACAGAAGCGTCCTGCAGACATGGAGCTCCCTCACCGTCAGGAGGCTGAACCAGCCGCGATCTGCCGAGGATCTGGTCTTCGAACCGATCCTCAGGAACCCACAGACAAAGCTGCCATCCACCACCGCCGCCACCCCAGGCATGGAGAGGCGCCTCGCCAACGCGCGGCTCACCAGGATGGGAGATCTCGTGGAGCCTGATACACGGGGCCGGTGGCTCGGACCAGCAGACGTGGCCGCAAAGACAGGGGGGCTGCAGTCGCTCAGGGTGGCTGCCCGGATCCTGGCCAAAGCCAACGGGACCTTCTCAGCGGCAGCGGGGAGAATGCCCCCCATCGGCATTGGGGATGAGGAGGCCCCTCTCGGTCCCCCTCCACCTCCACCTCTGTGAGTGCCTACACAATCCAGTCCGGTTAGACACTGGATGTCCAGATCGTTCAAGGATTTGTGAGCTCCTCGCACAATCTAGTCCGGTTAGACACTGGATGTCCAAATCGTTCAAGGATTTGTGAGCTTCTCACACAATCTAGTCTGGATAGACACTGGATGTCCAGATCGTTCAAGGATTTGTGAGCTCCTCGCACAATCTAGTCCGGTTAGACACTGAATGTCCAGATCGTTCAAGGATTTGTGAGCTCCTCACACAATCTAGTCCGGTTAGACCCTAGATGTCCAGATCGTTCAGGGATTTGTGAGCTCCTCACACAATCCAGTCCGGTTACACCCTGGATGTCCAGATCGTTCAAGGATTTATGAGCTCCTCATACAATCTAGTCTGGTTAGACACTGGATGTCCAGATCGTTCAAGGATTTGTGAGCTCCTCACACAATCTAGTCCGGTTAGACACTGGATGTCCAGATCGTTCAATGATTTGTGAGCTCCTCACACAATCCAGTCCGGTTAGACACTGGATGTCCAGATCGTTCAAGGATTTGTGAGCTCCTCACACAATCTAGTCCAGTTAGACCCAGGATGGATCGTAAGCAGGCCAGCCTAAATGTGTCTAACCGGCGCAGATGTTCCATTAGAGGGGTCCACGTTCCGCAAGCATAGAGAAGGGAGGGCATGAGCGTGCACATTTTACACACCCAGACACATCGACAAAGTGGTGATGGCGCTGTGCTACGAACCCAGCGAGCCAAGTTAGATTGACCCTCGCCGTCAACTCCAGTATCGATTATCCGAACCGGTCCTGGGCCTCCCCAAGGCCAACTCAGCCTTAAATGAGTCCCTGGTGCGATGTAGTAACCATCGCCACTGGGGAGACAAAGACGGCCGGGCGTGGTGCTGGTCACCCCCCACCCCCCGCGTGCCATGCCGGCCTTCATAGGTGCTGCTCGCTAGCAGCACTTGCCCCAGCCGTCTGCTCAGGCCACACGGGGCACTTTTGTCTTTGGTGGCGCTTTGCTCGCGTTATTAATTTAAGGATCTCCGCCCCGGATCGCCTCTTTGTTATAATTATGGTGTCTCCATTATTTTCCGCTCATTAATTCCGCGGGGTGATTTGTTATTGGGCCACATCCGCTGTAAGTCGCAAATTAACGACTCCCGTAGAGAAAAGGCCAAGAAGCTGCCACCACCACCACAACCACCACCACCACCCCCACCACCACCACCCCCACCACCCGCACCACCACGGCCACCACCACCACCTCCATCTCCACCACCATGCCCACCACCACCACCACCACCCTCACCACACCCACGGCCACCACCACCCCCACCACCACCATACCCACCACCACCCCCACCCCCACCACCCCCACCACCACCACCACGGCCACCACCACCATCTCCATCTCCACCACCATGCCCACCACCACCACCACCACCTCCACCACACCCACGGCCACCATCACCCCCACCACCATCACCACCCCCACCACCTCCATCACCACCCCCACCACCAACACCCCCAAAGCCACCACCACCCCCACCACCACCCCCAAAGCCACCACCACCACCATCACCATCTCCACCAACACCACCACACCCACGGCCACCACCACCCCCACGACCATCACCATCCCCACCACCTCCATCACCACCACCACCACCACCAAAAACCAAAACCCCCACCCCCACCCCCACCACCACCCCCAAAAGCCACCACCACCCGTAACCACCACCACCACCACCACACCCATGGCCACCACCACCCCCACCACCACCACCACGGCTACCACCACCTCCAAAGCCACCACCACCCCCACGACCCCCACCACCATCACCATCTGCACCACCATGCCCACCACCACCCCCACCACCACCCCCACCACCACCACCACCCCAACCACCACCCCCACCACCACCACCCACACCACCACCACCCCCAAAGCCACCACCACCCCCACCACCACCACCACCCCCACTACCACCACCACCACCACCCCCACCACCATAACCACCACCACCACCCCCACCACCATAACCACCACCACCCCCACCACCATAACCACCAGAACCCCCACGGCCACCCCCACCCCCACCACCACCGCCACCACCCTTCACCTCCTCCTCCACTCCGCACACCACGCGTGACACCCATAACCTCTTCCGCTAGCAACAGCGCTCCCTCCCTCCCTCCCGCTCCGCGTGTCGGCTGATTGCGCTTCTCGTCGACGCTGATGGCGATTCGCGTTCAGGACGAGGCCCGCTTTGAACCCGACGCGCTACGCCGGACTAATGTTGTTGTGGGGCAGGCATCATAGCCTCGTCCCGCCCCCACCTGTCTGTGAGTGTCCGTGTGTGAGTGTCCGTGTGTGAGTGTGTCCGCGTGTGTTTCCGTGTGAGTGTCTACGTGTGTGTGTCCGCGTGTGAGTGTGTCCGCGTGGGAGTGTGTCCGCGTGTGAGTGTGTGTGAGTGTCCGCGTGTGAGTGTCCACGTTTGAGTGTCCACGTGTAAGTGTCCGCTTGTGAGTGACCGCGTGTGTGTGAGTGTCCGCGTGTGTGAGTGTGTGTATGTGTCCGCGTGTGTGTGTCCACGTGTGTGTGTCCGCGTGTGTGTGTGTAGCGGTTAGCGCGCTGCCCTACGAACCCGGCCAGCCGAGTTCGATTCCCGCTCACGGCCAACGCCAGAGACGAGTAACTGAACCGGTCCTGGGCCTCCCCTAGGTCGACTCAGCCTCAAATGAGTACCCGGTGCGGTGTGTAGTAAACATCGCCGTTGGGGAGACAAAGGCGGCCGGGCGTGGTGCTCGCCACCCACCCCCTCTTGTGCCGTTCCGGCCTTCATAGGTACTGCTACTCGCTAACAGCACTTGCCCCAGCAGTCTGCTAAGGCTACACGGGGGAACTTTGTCTTTGGCCGTGTGTGAGTGTCGTTCCAGTGTTATTCGGGTCCCATTCGTGTGTGCTGCTCAAATATTAATGCGCCGTCACAGTCCACTCAGGGCCCGGCTGCGCGCCCATGATGATGATGCCCTCAGCCGTCTCCGCCTGCTTCTTCTGTTCCTGCCTGAGAGTGTCCGCGTGGGGCGAGTGCACGGGGAGCGGTGGCGCAGCAGTTAGCGCGGTGCCGCGACGCGCACACCCGCCACAAGCCCGGGTTCGATTCCCGCTCGGGGCCAACACCGGTGACGATTAACTCAATTCGGTCCTGGGGCCTCCCCTAGGTCGACTCAGCCTAAAATGAGTTGCCTGGTGCGGTGTGTAAACATCCCGACTGGGGAGACAAAGGCGGCCGGGCGTGGTGCTGGCCACCCACTCCCTCGTGTGCCGTAGCCGGCCTTCGTAGGTGCTGCTACTCGCTAACGGCACTTGCCCCTGCGGTCTGGCGAGGCTACACGGGGGATCTTTGTCTGGGTGCGTTTGTGACTGCATTTTGTTGACTAAAAGTAATCCCATCGGTCGTCACCAGCACAGTTTGCACTGTGCATGTGTGCACATATTATTATACACCTCCAATTAGCGCGGATGGCTACGTACGGTGCGAGAGAAGTTCCACATGCATACGCAAGCCAAATAACGATTCATGATTTTATTTTCAGGAGGGCTCCTCCCACAGCGGGGTTAATGCGAGTGGCCGCTGGGGAGACAAAGGCGGCCGTGCTTGTCGTGACGGTCTCTCTCACTCCACTCTCTCGGTGGGGGGCGGTGAGACGGTGGGGGTGGGGTGGTAACATCACTCGACCCGTGCCACGGGGTCGACTGGTGGCTCTCCGTCTGCATTTTATTATTTCCTTTCATTTACAGCGATGCCTTTGATTCTTATCGCCGCCACTACCAACGCGAGGAGGCTAAGGCGCCTGGGATAATGATGATGAGGCGAGTGTGTCTGTGTGTGTGTCTGTGTGTGTGTGTCCGTGTGTGTGTATGTGTGTGTGTCTGTGTGTGTCTACCTCCAATTGGGGTTTGGAGGTAGACACACCCGGCGCTCCGCTCGTTGTTCTGAGCGTCGCTCATCCGCCCTCCGTTGTTGTTGGAGGGCGACTACCTCCAACTGCCCAGTAGCATCCTTCACGAGCCTCCTCCACAGAGGCCGATCTTGACACCGCTGGTACCACTCATCGGCAAGTCCACTCAGCTCCACGTCCTTCTGTAACACATCACTCCATCTCTTCTCTAGCCCGTGCTGCGTCCGCTTTGCCCCCTCAATCCGGCCAAACAAAAGCTGTTTCGGCATGCGGTGGCTGGGCATGCGGGCTACATGACCCAGCCATCGCAGCCTTGCCCGCCGGAGGAGCTCACCGATGGGACCTTGCCCAGATCTTTCAAGGATTTGTGAGCTCCTCACACAATCCAGTCTGGTTAAACCCAGGATGGATCGTAGGCAGGCCAGCCTAAATGTTTCTACCGGCGAAGATGTTCCATTAGGGGGGGGGGGGGGTCAACGTTTCGCAAGCGTAGAGAAAGGAGGGAATGACCGTGGCCGAGAAGACCTGAGCTTAGTGCGGAGCGACAGACCAGGTAGCTTCCACACAGCGTTACGCAACCGATGAAAGGATTTTGCCGCTCGACTGATTCGGAGTTGTGGGGGTGGAGTGTCCGATGGTACAAAATACCCAGGCAGGTGCTTAATTTTGGTGGGGATGATGGTAAGGCCCCACCTCTTAGTGGCATGCTCCAGTCTCAGCAGCAGCGTCTCCAACTCCACCTCTGAATGAGCAGCTATTACCAAATTATCAGCATACATAACGTGGTTGAGCAATAGGGAGCCACCCCTTGACCGCACCTGGGCATCGATCAGCCTCCCATTATATCTGTACCATATGGAGATTCCCCCGGTACAGCTATTGAAGGCTTCACGAACTACGTGGTCAAAATAGATGTTAAATAATGTGGGAGCCAGAGGACATCCCTGTCGCACCCCAAGGTGTACAGGGAATGGCTGTGACTCCCGGCCACGTAGTTTTACCCGGGCCCGCTCACCATCATGAAGGTCCTTAATGATCGTGAGCAGAGGGTCAGGTACTCCAAAAGCACGAAGAACAACCCAGAGCCCAGGCCTACTGATGGTATCATAGGCCTTGACCAGGTCAATAAAGCAGAGATGTAGGTCTTGTTGGAATTCACTACACCTCTGCTGTAGCAGACGGACAGAAAATATGGCATCTGTGCAGGACCGCCCTTTCCTGAAACCGCATTGGGTCTCCGCAAGTCTCTCCTCAGCGTGCCTGGCAAGGCGATGTTGAATAATCCTTGCTAGGACCTTTCCCGGCACACTGAGGAGTGAGATGCCCCTGTAGTTGTTACAGTCTGTGCGGTCCCCCTTCTTAAAAAGGGGGACCATCAGGGCATCCTTCCAATCCTGCGGAACCCGTCCAGTGGTCCAGACTGTTGTTATGATGTCATATAGGGCTGTCCGTGCACAAACGCCACCCTCCCTCAGCATTTCGCTTGGGAGATCATCTCTGCTCGCTGCCTTTCCTGGTCTCAGACTCCGGATCGCCTTCAGTACTTCCTCAACAGATGGCACCTCAGCCAGCCACTCACAGGGGGTGACTTCTTCCAATATTTGAGGCACCGCAGCTTCAGCAGGGTCATCCTCACTTTGTGCCACGATATTTTCCTGGCTGAGGGATTTTCCCTCCCCCAGGACCCCACAGAAATGCTCATCAAATCTGCAAACCTGTTCCTGGGGGTCGGAGATTGGATCACCGTTTTTTCCCCTAATGATGGTAATAGGTGTGGCGCTGCAGGTTACTTTTTTGATGGAGTTAAATAGAGATTTATGATCACGGGCCACTGAGGTAGACTCCATCTCCTCAGCAACCCACGACCACCATCCATCCTTGCAGCGCCTCACGGCTCTCCGAACCTCCGAGCGAAGGCTGCGGTAAGCCTCCTCATTCTCTGACGTGGGATTCTGTAGCCGATGACAGTGGGCCTGTCGCTTTTTCTTAACCATCCTGAACACCTCCTCTATCAGCCAGGGTCTCTGGGGAGGTCTGGACCGCGTACCCAAAGCAGCCATTGCAGCTGCATGAGCCACAGTCCTAAACCTCGCCCATTTACCCTCGACATCAGGAGGAGTCAGGGACGATGCCAATCCCAGCCGCAAGTGATGATGAAATTCTCGCTTGCAACTTTCATCAGATAACTGAGACCAGGCCACTTTAGGTCAGAATGGGGTCCTGGGTGTACACCCACCATCGGAGTGGAAGAACGGCAGGCGCATCTTACAGATGACTTACATACACAGACAGACACACAGACACTTACACATACATAACATGTTCTTGGTTAATCTTTGTTTTTTTCGGTAAAGTCACGTATTATTTCTTATTTATACGTGACTTTACCGAATTTTTTTTTTAATTCCTGCAGTCACGAAAGCTTCGAACCATGTTCTTGGTTCTTTCGGTAAAGTCACGTATAAGGGAAACAATAAAATAATAAAATATATATAAAACAATTAAATTCTCACGACGTTTCGACTGCAACACAAGCAAATCATCATCAGGTGTGAAAACCACAACAAGAAAATTTGAAAAAAGTGGCGTTTTTTTAACGTTAGCACCACGAAGAGCGATTTGGCAGTTATTCAGATGGACGAGTCCATCTATGTTCGGAAAAGAGGACTGCCCTTGACAAGGGCAATGCCACTATCATCATGGATAAAATAGAATATAACAACAAAATTCAAGAATTACTCAACAATGGCAGCTATACAAAAATAAAGAGATCCCACCAACAGCCTCGTCATACAAACCAACAAAATCATTTCTGATTCAACCGCATTAATTGATTAAACCAAACAGTTCTCGTAAAAACCTTCTGCTGCCAGGCCACCAAGATTATACGGCTTACCAAAAATACATAAAGTAGATACACCCCTTCGTCCCATCGTCTCTGCTATCAACTCCCCCACCTATAAACTGGCTCGTTTTCTGTCTGAAATCCTGCGGCCTTTCACTGGAAAAACCACCCCTGCGGTACAAAATTCTACTCACCTGGTATCGACAACCAAGGGTATTTCCCTGTCCCCAGACGACCTGCTTGTCAGTTTTGATGTAGTTTCCTTATTCACCAAGTTTCTGTACCTGACACCATCGCAATCATTGAAGACTTGGTTCATCAAGGACTGAACACTGAAGTACCCCTCCTGGTGAGACACTGCTTAACCAACACATACTTCACCTGGAATGGAACTTTATCCAAACAAACTGAGGGCACCCCAATGGGCTCCCCCCTATCTCCGGTTGTAGCCAACATTTCCATGTAGAAATTTGAGACTGACGCCATCCAGACTGCCACTCTGTGCCCAACCTTATGGAAGAGGTACGTGGATGACACTTTTGTCATCTGGCCACATGGCCGGCCTGCTCTAGACCAATTCCTCGACCACATCAATTCCATATACCCAGCCATCAGATTTACCATGGAAGTCGAAAAATATGGCAAGCTACCTTTTTTGGATGTCCTAATAAAAAAGAGACCTGATGGTTCAATGAGCCACTCTCTCTGCATGAAAGCTACCCATACGGATGCTTACCTGAAACCGGATTCCCACCACCATCCATCCCAGAAGAATTCCCTCATCAAGACCCTGCACCATAGAGCCCAATGCACATCCGACCAGAAACACATAGCCAGTGAACTCAAGCACGTACACCAAGCTCTTAAGGCTAAAGGTTACTCCGACAACACAATCCGCAAAGCTATCACTCTTCAGGAGCCATTCAAAACCATCACTTTACCCTACATTGCTGGGATCACAAAAAAAATCTCCAAAATCTTGAATAAACACAAGATCCAGGTCCGATTCAACACATTGCATAAAATCCGTGATCTCGTTCCGTCTGTAAAATATGTGATTCCGGACATACAGTACCCTGGCGTCTACAATCTAAGTTGCCTCTGTGGTAGTATTTGCATTTGAGAAACCAAACGACATGTCTCGGACCGCATCCGTGAACACAAAGCAGACCTAAAACACGGTAGGACCAACACCTCGGCTGTGGCAAATCACTGTTATAATTCAGTAGGCTCACATGACATTAACTTCTCTAAGACAGAGGTTATCTGCAAGCCCTCTGACTACCATGAGAGATTCGTTCATAAGGCTATCCACATATACAAACACAGAGACCATTTCAACCGAGAAGATGGATTCTGGCTGAGTAATTGTTGGAAGGATTTGATAAACCATTTCGGGTCTTAATTGATTGTTCACGCTTATGGTAGCTTTCAAACCGCATCCATTATTTTCGTCTCCCCCCTCCTCTTTTCCGAACATAGATGGACTCGTCCATATGAATAGCTGCCAAATCGCTTTCCGTGGTGCTAACGTTAAAAAAACCGCCACTTTTTTCATTTTTTTTTGCTGTGGTTTTCACACCTGATGATGATTGCTTGTGTTGCAGTCGAAACGTCGTGATAATTTTATTGATTTATATTTTTATTATTTTATTGTTTCCCTTCTACGTGACTTTACCTAAAGAACCAAGAATATAAATCCCTGCAGTCACGAAAGCTTTAAATAAAAAAAACACATAACATGGTGGAGCCTTAGGGTGCCATCCATTGACCGCACCCGGGCATCGATCAGCCTACCATTGTATCTGTACCAGATGGATATTTCTCCGGTACAGCTATTGAAGGCTTCACGAACTACGTGGTCGAAAAATATGTTAAATAATGTGGGAGCCAGAGGACATCCCTGTCGCACCCCAAGGTGTACACGGAATGGCTCTGACTCCTGGCCCGCTCACCATCATGAAGGTCCTTAATGATCGTGAGCAGAGGGTCAGGTACTCCAAAAGCACGAAGAACGACCCAGAGCCCAGGCCTACTGATGGTATCATAGGCCTTGACCAGGTCAATAAAGCAGAGATGGAGGTCACACACACAGACAGACAACAACAACCGCCATTCGCCACTATGTGGCGGTGACGTCACCACGACGCTTGTGCCAGACCATGTGCACCTTGAGGCCACGTGAAGTGTCGAACGCCCGCTGGCAGGAGGTCACGGGGCAGACCCAGGTGCCACGGGTCGACTGACTGAGATGACTGGCTGATGCACCACCTGTGCCCCCTACTGTGCCAACTTGCTGTGCTTTAGCCACCCGGCGCTCCGCTCGTTGTTGTGAGCGTCGCTCCTCCGCCCCCCGTTGTTGTTGAAGGGCGACTACTTCCAACTGCCCAGTAGCGTCCTTCACGAGACAGACACACAGACACACACAGACAGACACACACACAGACAGACAGGCACACAAACACAGCGCAGCGGCTTTTTCTGACTGTGTTTATATTGCGAGTGCATGGTAGGTGGGGTGTTGTGGGTGGCTATCGATCTGGCTCGATGTGCTCGCTGATATTTTAAAATGACACGGAGATTATGAAAGAGAAGGCAACCCCTCCCTCCCTCCCTCCCTCCCTCCCTCCCTCCCTCCCCCCTCCCTCCCTCCCTCCCTCCCTCCCTCCCTCCCTCCCTCCCCTCCCTCCTTTTTTAACGATCAGAAGGAACAAAAAGATGCTCGGTCTTTCGGCACTTTGTTACTGTGTTCATAAACACCAGCAAAAAAATTCAGCCTTACAAACCCATCACCAGATCCCCTGCTTTCGTCACATTACGCAAAGCACCCTCGGTAGTCCAACTTGACAAACAGGACACGACACCCCATGTTGACTGAGCGTACCGAAATTCCAGCCAAATTCCGGCAGAAACCAGGGCCTTGATGATGCGGCAGTGGCTGGGGAAGCCGCTTCCTTCAATTGCGCATTTCCTGGCCCTATAGATGGCCAGTTTGGCGTTGTTCATGATGAAGTTCGTCAACCCCTCGATGTCCTTGGTACCCTCGTTCCCCCTATATCCAAAAATAAGAATCGTGGAGGAGAAATGAAGATTGAATTCCAGTAGAATATCGCATAACAGCTTATAGAGTCATTCTAGGCTTTTGCAGTGTACATATCGATGCGCCACTGTTTCGAGCTCACCAGAGAATCCGCGTTCAGGATTTGTCTCTGTGAAAAGCGCCAGGAATGTGTTCGTGGTCAGAGTCCCATGGGCAATGCTCCAGCTAAGATCACCGTGGCGCTTGTACGATGGATTTTAGTGAAACAGCTCCCAATGAGGCCTCAAGCGATCACTGCAGGGCATCGCGTCCCTCCAAGCGTAGCCTTTGCGTGACGTTATTATTATTTGTTGATGGTGGAAATCGACCATTTGGGCGTACAACTTTTTCCGGTCTACACCTGAGAAGCACCCCTCGTGGCCATTCCCCGTGGTGTGCCCCCCGTGCTGCTGTGAAGAAGAGAGTTGAGTTTGCTTCCTTGCTGGGACCACATTCAGTGTTGGTGACACTGGGCCACCGCTAGCCGACTCGTCACCAGCACTCACAGCAGGCGCGCTCCCCACTGCTGTTGAGAAGGACTTTCGTACCTCATTCACGAGTTTTGCGGCGAGTCTCACCGAGTGCATTCCGGCCATTGCAGCAATCTCGGCAGGGAGAAGCCACTGCCCCTCCGTGCCTGGTCTCACCAAATCGCCCACCGTCGTGAGGCGTGCGTCCACCACGCGTTTCTCCACGGCAGGGCCCACAACAGAGGGTAGTGCCGTGTTGGGGTTCTGGAACAGCGGCTCGTGAGCTAACTCTGATGCTGACCGGGGTGTATTCAGTCGGGCAGTAACAAGGAGACCCGAGGTTTGTAGGATACTCCTGTAGAAGTGGGGAATCTGTGTGAGTGGACTACCCGTAATGTCCATTAAGAAGAGCCACTTGCTGCACTGAAGGCCCCCCCCCTCCCAGGTTATTTATATAAAAAAAGATGCTGTGGAGCACCACACGGGTGATGGGGCTGTGTAGAGAAACCTCTCTACGGCTTGTAGACGAAATGTAGAGAGCTGGCTCCGTACACACACCAGACCTTGCCCGCCCTCCCGCAGTGGCAAGGCCAAGACACCAGCGGCCAAGCGGTGCTTCCTCTGCGACCAGAAGAAGACAGCTATTAGTCTCTGAAGTTTGGCTTTGAGGTATGCGGGTGGAGTGAGGGAAAAGGAGCGGTGCCACAAGGCGGAAGCAACCAACTGGTTCACCACCGGGGGGGGGGGGGGTCCCTCTAAACGTGAGAGACTTGCGCAGGAGCCCCCCAAGGCTCCAGTCGTTTCCTCGCCTTCTCTTCCAGGAAATCCCAATTTACCTGCAGTGATTTTTCTCCAGGTCCCAGGAGTACACCGAGATGGTGAAGACTCTCACTCTTTGCTCCACGTTATTGTCTTGGCCAACTCAGGGAACCGGGCTTCGTCTCACTTCCCCAACAAGCAGCCCACTGAACTTCTCCCAGATCATCCTGGAGGAGGAGGACGCACGCGGTGGAGTAGACCTCTTGGCACTCGTGCGGCCGCTCGATGTCATCGGCACACGCTGTGAGGGTCACTCTCACACTGGGCTCTTTTAGAGTTAGTCCGGCGAGTCGGCGTCGGAGTAGATGCAGAAAAGGCTCCGCGACGAGGGTGTAGAGCTGTCCTGACGTAGGACAGCCTTAGCCTGAGACCTCTTCTGAAATCTCAAGGAGCAAATAGTCCACCATTTACTTTAACCAGACATTGGGCCATGTTGTACAGCACCATGTTGTACATGGCCCAATGTCTGGTTATGAAGCGAGTCCCATAACCAAAAGCTTTCATAGTGCCAAGAAGATACAGGTGATCAACCCTGTCAAAGGCTTTCTCTTGATCAAGGGAGAAATAGGCAAGTGTAAAGTTCAAATGTTCTGACTCGGAAAATCCCATCATGGATGGTCCTCCCTGGAACAGTGTATGCCTGGTGATCGGCAATAACCTGAGCCAATACCCTCTTAAGCCTTGAAGACGCAGCTTTCGCGATAATCTTATAGTCTGTGCTCAGCACTGAGACTGGACGCCAATTTGTGAAGTGCCTAAGGTCGCCCTTTTTTGGAATCAGTGTGAGCCCGGCTCTCCTCCAGGAGTGAGGCATCACGTTCGTCTCCACTGCTTCATCTAAAACGGCTTTGTATTCCTGGCGTATGGAGTGCCATTAATGGTGATAAAACTTTCCCGTCAGCCCATCAACCCCTGGGGATTTGTTCCTGGCCAGGGCACTCACTGCCATATCCCGGTCACTTTGTTTGACCAATTCTTCTAGAAGGCCCCTGTCCTCTTCACCCAAAGTAGGCAGGTCCTTCCAGATTTCATTCTGGGCCACTGTGGATATCTCCTCTGGAGAAAAGAGATTTCCATAGTACTGTGCTATTGTTGTAGTTATTTAATTATTGTTGGAAACAAGGACCCCCTTCTCATCAAATAAATGCTCCATAGCTTTACGTCTCCCATTCTGCTTCCCTAATGAGAAGGAAAGTGTCGAGCTAGAGTCCATATCGAGGGCATCTTTAAAACGAAAGCGTACAAATGCCCCTCTTGCCTTTTCTGTCTGCAACCCTTTTAGACATTCTAGGGTCTCCACGTATTCCTGCAGTAGGGCCTGGATCGTCCCCAATCTTCCGCCTTTGCTCTAAAGTATGGACCCTGTTCTCTAGCTCACAAATTTCTTGTTCAATATTTGTTGTGTTTCCCCAGGCATACAACTGACACGGATTTTTGATGTGTACTTTCCCTATGTCCCACCATTGTGCTAGGCTATTAAACCGATCTTTCTTTCCCTGCCACTCCACCCAGAAGACTCCAAAAAGACCAGTTAATGTGGTGTCTTGGAAAAGGGCATTATTGAAATGCCAGTATGCCGGATCCCCTTGGAACTGCTCGTATTTTCATTTCAAGTAGTATTAGGCGATGATCGGCCTGTGGTGCCGCCTGAATCCTGGACGACACTGCACTATTTCAAAGGTCTTCTGAGATGTAAAAACGGTCAATCCTTGACTACGACAGTGCCCTGTCAGCTCGGGTTCTTGTAAAGGTGAAACCTCGCTGCTCTGGATGTTGCGTCCGCCACACATCTACGAGAGTGCACGTGCGGAGCACGTGCCGCAAGGTGTTCAGGACACCGCTTTTGCACTGCTAGGCGCCAGTGCGGTCGAGGGCATCCAGTTTATAGTTGAAATCTCCTCCCAAATGTTTTTGAGATAATTCTGCATTGAAAAAAAAATTCAGTTTTTCCGAATCATTGATGGGTGTGTAGATGTTTATGCGGTGGAAAGAATCGTCATTAAGTTTGATCGTTACATTGAGGGCTCTTCCCGGCACTACCTCAACTTGGTTAACTATGTTGGGTGTAAACCCTGCTGCAAATAACGTTGCCATCCATGCAGAATAATAAGTAAGGTGGCTGAAAAACAAATCACCTTTCCATTCTGTTTCCCATTCAAACTCCTCGCTGGTTGTAAGATGCGTCTCCTGCACAAAAAGCGCCGAGGCTTTGTGTTTTTCGAGGGAAACAGCACAAAGTGTATCTTGAGTGCACCTCAACACCCAGTTATATGAATTGCGCACGGAGGCCTCTTTGGTGAAGCGAGAGAGACGTGTTACTAGTGAGAGAGACGTGTTACTAGTGAGAGAGACGTGTTACTAGTGAGACGTGTTACTAGTGAGAGAGACGTGTTATTAGTGAGACGTGTTACTAGTGAGAGAGACGTGTTACTAGTGAGAGAGACGTGTTACTAGTGAGAGAGACGTGTTACTAGCGAGACGTGTTACTAGTGAGAGAGACGTGTTACTAGTGAGAGAGACGCGTTACTAGTGAGAGAGACGTGTTACTAGTGAGAGAGACGTGTCACTAGTGAGAGAGGCGCGTTACTAGAGAGAGAGACGTGTTACTAGTGAGAGAGACGTGTTGGTAGTGAGAGAGACGTGTTACTAGTGAGAGAGACGTGTTACTAGTGAGACGTGTTACTAGTGAGAGAGACGTGTTACTCGTGACAGAAACGCATTATTAGTGAGAGAGACATGTTATTAGTGAGAGAGACGTGTCACTAGTGAGAGAGACGTGTTACTAGTGAGAGAAACGCGTTATTAGTGAGAGAGACGTGTTACTAGTGAGAGAGACGTGTTACTAGTGAGAGAGACGTGTTACTAGTGAGAGAAACGCGTTATTAGTGAGAGAGACGTGTTACTAGCGAGAGAGACATGTTACTAGTGAGAGAGACGTGTTACTAGTGAGAGAAACGTGTTACTAGCGAGAGAGACGTGTTACTAGTGAGAGAGACGTGTTATTAGTGAGAGAGACGTGTTACTAGTGAGAGACGTGTTACTAGTGAGAGAGACGTGTTTACTAGTGAGAGAGACGTGTTACTAGAGAGAGACGTGTTACTAGCGAGAGAGACGTGTTACTAGTGAGAGAGACGTGTTATTAGTGAGAGAGACGTGTCACTAGTGAGAGAGACGTGTTACTAGTGAGAGAGACGCGTTACTAGTGAGAGAGACGTGTTACTAGTGAGAGAGACGTGTTATTAGTGAGAGAGACGTGTCACTAGTGAGAGAGACGTGTTATTAGTGAGAGAGACGTGTTATTAGTGAGAGAGACGTGTTACTAATGAGAGAGACGTGTTACTAGCGAGAGAGACGTGTTACTAGTGAGAGAGACGTGTTACTAGTGAGAGCGACGTGTTACTAGTGAGAGAGACGTGTTACTAGTGAGAGAGAGACGTGTTACTAGTGAGAGAGACGTGTTATTAGCGAGAGAGACGTGTTACTATTGAGAGAGACGTGTTACTAGTGAGAGAGACGTGTTACTAGTGAGAGAGACGTGTTATTAGCGAGAGAGACGTGTTACTATTGAGAGAGACGTGTTACTAGTGAGAGAGACGTGTTACTATTCAGAGAGACGTGTTACTAGTGAGAGAGACGTGTTACTAGCGAGACGTGTTACTAGTGAGAGAGACGTGTTACTAGTGAGAGAGACGTGTCACTAGTGAGACGTGTTATTAGCGAGAGAGACGTGTTACTAGTGAGACGTGTTACCAGTGAGACGTGTTACTAGCGAGAGAGACGTGTTACTAGTGAGAGAGACGTGTTACTAGTGAGAGAGACGTGTTATTAGTGAGACGTGTTACTAGTGAGAGAGACGTGTTACTAGTGAGAGAGACGTGTTACTAGTGAGAGAGACGTGTTACTAGTGAGAGGTGTTACTAGTGAGAGAGACGTGTTACTAGCGAGACGTGTTACTAGTGAGAGAGACGTGTTACTAGTGAGAGAGACGTGTCACTAGTGAGACGTGTTATTAGCGAGAGAGACGTGTTACTAGTGAGACGTGTTACTAGTGAGAGAGACGTGTTACTAGTGAGAGAGACGTGTTACCAGTGAGACGTGTTACTAGTGAGAGAGACGTGTTAGTAGTGAGAGAGACGTGTTAGTAGTGAGAGAGACGTGTTACTAGTGAGAGAGACGTGTTATTAGTGCGAGAGACGTGTTACTAGTGAGAGAGACGTGTTACTAGTGAGAGAGATGTGTTACTAGTGAGAGAGACGTGTTATTAGTGAGACGTGTTACTAGTGAGAGAGACGTGTTACTAGCGAGAGAGATGTGTTACTAGTGAGAGAGACGTGTTACCAGTGAGAGAGACGTGTCACTAGTGAGAGAGACGCGTTACTAGTGAGAGAGACGTGTTACTAGTGAGAGAGACGTGTTACTAGTGAGACGTGTTACTAGTGAGAGAGACGTGTTATTAGTGAGAGAGACGTGTTAGTAGTGAGAGAGACGTGTCACTAGTGAGAGAGACGTGTTACTAGTGAGACGTGTTACTAGTGAGAGAGACGTGTTACTAGTGAGAGAGACGTGTTACTAGTGAGACGTGTTACTAGTGAGAGAGACGTGTTACTAGTGAGAGAGACGTGTTATTAGCGAGAGAGACGTGTTACTAGTGAGAGAGACGTGTTACTAGTGAGAGAGACGTGTTACTAGTGAGAGAGACGCGTTACTAGCGAGAGAGACGTGTTACTAGTGAGACGTGTTACCAGTGAGAGAGACGTGTTACTAGTGAGAGAGACGTGTTACTAGTGAGAGAGACGTGTTACTAGTGAGACGTGTTTTTAGCGAGAGAGACGTGTTGCTAGTGAGAGAGACGTGTTACTAGCGAGACGTGTTACTAGTGAGAGAGACGTGTTACTAGTGAGAGAGACGTGTCACTAGTGAGACGTGTTATTAGCGAGAGAGACGTGTTACTAGTGAGACGTGTTACTAGTGAGAGAGACGTGTTACTAGTGAGAGAGACGTGTTACCAGTGAGACGTATTACTAGCGAGAGAGACGTGTTACTAGTGAGAGAGACGTGTTAGTAGTGAGAGAGACGTGTTAGTAGTGAGAGAGACGTGTTACTAGTGAGAGAGACGTGTTATTAGTGCGAGAGACGTGTTACTAGTGAGAGAGACGTGTTACTAGTGAGAGAGACGTGTTACTAGTGAGAGAGACGTGTTATTAGTGAGACGTGTTACTAGTGAGAGAGACGTGTTACTAGCGAGAGAGATGTGTTACTAGTGAGAGAGACGTGTTACCAGTGAGAGAGACGTGTCACTAGTGAGAGAGACGCGTTACTAGTGAGAGAGACGTGTTACTAGTGAGAGAGACGTGTTACTAGTGAGAGAGACGTGTTACTAGTGAGACGTGTTACTAGTGAGAGAGACGTGTATATTAGTGAGAGAGACGTGTTAGTAGTGAGAGAGACGTGTCACTAGTGAGAGAGACGTGTTACTAGTGAGACGTGTTACTAGTGAGAGAGACGTGTTACTAGTGAGAGAGACGTGTTACTAGTGAGACGTGTTACTAGTGAGAGAGACGTGTTACTAGTGAGAGAGACGTGTTATTAGCGAGAGAGACGTGTTACTAGTGAGAGAGACGTGTTACTAGTGAGAGAGACGTGTTACTAGTGAGAGAGACGCGTTACTAGCGAGAGAGACGTGTTACTAGTGAGACGTGTTACCAGTGAGAGAGACGTGTTACTAGTGAGAGAGACGTGTTACTAGTGAGAGAGACGTGTTACTAGTGAGACGTGTTATTAGCGAGAGAGACGTGTTACTAGTGAGAGAGACGTGTTACTAGTGAGAGAGACGTGTTACTAGTGAGAGAGACGTGTTACTAGTGAGAGAGACGCGTTACTAGTGAGAGAGACGTGTTACTAGTGAGAGAGACGTGTTACTAGTGAGACGTGTTACTAGTGAGACGTTTTACCAGTGAGAGAGACGTGTTACTAGTGAGAGAGACGTGTTACTAGTGAGACGTGTTACTAGTGAGACGTGTTACTAGTGAGAGAGACGTGTTACCAGTGAGAGAGACGTGTTACCAGTGAGAGAGACGTGTTACTAGTGAGAGAGACGTGTTATTAGTGAGAGAGACGTGTTAGTAGTGAGAGAGACGTGTCACTAGTGAGAGAGACGTGTTACTAGTGAGACGTGTTACTAGTGAGAGAGACGTGTTACTAGTGAGAGAGACGTGTTACTAGTGAGACGTGTTACTAGTGAGAGAGACGTGTTACTAGTGAGAGAGACGTGTTACTAGTGAGAGAGACGCGTTACTAGCGAGAGAGACGTGTTACTAGTGAGACGTGTTACTAGTGAGAGAGACGTGTTACCAGTGAGAGAGACGTGTTACTAGTGAGAGAGACGTGTTACTAGTGAGAGAGACGCGTTACTAGTGAGAGAGACGTGTTACTAGTGAGAGAGACGTGTTACTAGTGAGACGTGTTACTAGTGAGACGTTATACCAGTGAGAGAGACGTGTTACTAGTGAGACGTGTTACTAGTGAGACGTGTTACCAGTGAGAGAGACGTGTTACTAGTGAGAGAGACGTGCTACTAGTGAGAGAGACGTGTTACTAGTGAGAGAGACGTGTTACTAGTGAGAGAGACGTGTTACTAGTGAGACGTGTTACTAGTGAGAGAGACGTGTTACTAGTGAGAGAGACGTGTTACTAGTGAGACGTGTTACTAGCGAGAGAGACGTGTTACTAGCGAGAGAGACATGTTATTAGTGAGAGAGACGTGTTAGTAGTGAGAGAGACGTGTCACTAGTGAGAGAGACGTGTTACTAGTGAGACGTGTTAATTAGTGAGAGAGACGTGTTACTAGTGAGAGAGACGTGTTACTAGTGAGAGAGACGTGTTATTAGTGAGAGAGATGTGTTACTAGTGAGAGAGACGTGTTACTAGTGAAAGAGACGTGTTATTAGCGAGAGAGACGTGTTACTAGTGAGAAAGACGTGTTACTAGTGAGAGAGACGTGTTACTAGTGAGAGAGACGTGTTACTATAGAGACGTGTTACTAGTGAGAGAGACGTGTTAGTAGTGAGAGAGACGTGTTAGTAGTGAGAGAGACGTGTTACTAGTGAGACGTGTTACTAGTGAGACGTGTTACTAGTGAGAGAGACGTGTTACTAGTGAGAGAGACGTGTTACTAGTGAGAGAGACGTGTTATTAGTGCGAGAGACGTGTTACTAGTGAGAGCGACGTGTTACTAGTGAGACGTGTTACTACTGAGAGAGACGTGTTACCAGTGAGAGAGACGTGTTACTAGTGAGAGAGACGTGTTACTAGTGAGAGAGACGTGTTACTACTGAGAGAGACGTGTTACCAGTGAGAGAGACGCGTTACTAGTGAGAGAGACGTGTTACTAGTGAGACGTGTTACTAGCGAGAGAGACGTGTTACTAGTGAGAGAGACGTGTTACTAGTGAGAGAGACGTGTTACTAGTGAGAGAGACGTGTTACTAGTGAGAGAGACGTGTTACTACTGAGAGAGACGTGTTACCAGTGAGAGAGACGCGTTACTAGTGAGAGAGACGTGTTACTAGTGAGACGTGTTACTAGCGAGAGAGACGTGTTACTAGCGAGACGTGTTACTACTGAGAGAGACGTGTTACTAGTGAGACGTGTTACTAGTGAGAGAGACGTGTTACTACTGAGAGAGACGTGTTACCAGTGAGAGAGACGTGTTACTAGTGAGACGTGTTACTAGTGAGAGAGACGTGTTACTAGTGAGACGTGTTACTAGTGAGAGAGACGTGTTACTAGTGAGAGAGACGTGTTACTAGTGAGACGTGTTACTAGTGAGACGTGTTACTAGTGAGAGAGACGTGTTACTAGTGAGAGAGACGTGTTACTAGTTAGAGAGACGTGTTACTAGTGAGAGAGACGTGTTACTAGTGAGAGAGAGAGACGTGTTACTAGTGAGAGAGACGTGTTACTAGTGAGAGAGACGTGTTAGTAGTGAGAGAGACGTGTTACTAGTGATAGAGACGTGTTACTAGCGAGGCAGAGGTCAGCCTTATTAACGGCCCTGTCCTGTGTTCAATGCTGGGCGAGGGACGAGGCGCGGCAGGCAAAGGTCCCCCAGGTAGCCTTCAATGGACTGTTGGGCCAAGTGCCCTTATCGAGTCTCAGCTCTGGCTTTTTCATTTTCTTGTTGGGATGCTGCTGGAGCTTGAGCACTTTTAAATGTGGGTTGAAACCACATTTGTTAGGATGTGTTCTCGTTGTGTTTGTTGTTGTTGTGTTCAGTGTTGTTATGTGTTGTGTTGTCGTGTTTAGTGTTGTGGTGTTTAGTGTTGTTATGTGTAGTGTTGTTGTTGTTGTGTTTAGAGTTGTTGCGTGTTCAGTGTTGTTGTGTGTAGTGTTGTTGTTGTGTTTAGTGTTGTTATGTGTAGTGTTGTTGTTGTGGTGTTTAGTGTTGTTGTGTTTAGTGTTGTTATGTGTAGTGTTGTTGTTGGGGTGTTTAGAGTTGTTGTGTGTAGTGTTGTTATGTGTAGTGTTGTTGTTGGGGTGTTTAGAGTTGTTGTGTGTAGTGTTGTTGTTGGGGTGTTTAGTGTTGTTATGTGTAGTGTTGTTGTTGTTGTGTTTAGTGTTGTTATGTGTTGTGTTGTTGTTGTGGTGTTTAGTGTTGTTGTGTTTAGTGTTGTTATGTGTAGTGTTGTTGTTGGGGTGTTTAGAGTTGTTGTGTGTAGTGTTGTTGTTGGGGTGTTTAGTGTTGTTATGTGTAGTGTTGTTGTTGTGGTGTTTAGTGTTGTTAAATGTAGTGTTGTTCTTGTGGTGTGTAGTGTTGTTGTTGTGTTTAGTGTTGTTATGTGTAGTGTTGTTGTTGTGGTGTTTAGTGTTGTTGTGTTTAGTGTTGTTATGTGTAGTGTTGTTGTTGGGGTGTTTAGTGTTGGTATGTGTTGTGTTGTTGTTGTGGTGTTTAGTGGTGTTGTGTTTAGTGTTGTTATGTGTAGTGTTGTTGTTGGGGTGTTTAGAGTTGTTGTGTGTAGTGTTGTTATTGTGTGTTTAGTGTTGTTGTGTGTTCAGTGGTGTTGTGGTGTTCAGTGTTGTTATGTGTAGTGTTGTTGTTGTGGTGTTTAGTGTTGTTATGTTTAATGTTGTTGTTGTTGTGTGTTTAGTGTTGTTGCGTGTAGTGTTGTTGTTGTGGTGTTTAGTGTTGTGTGTAGTTTTGTTGTTGTGTTTAGTTTTGTTGTTGTTGTGTTTAGTGTTGTTGTTATGTTTAGTGTTGTTGTTATGTTGTATTGTTGTGTTTAGTGTTGTTGTGTTTAGTGTTTTTGTTGTGTTTAGTGTTGTTGTTGTGTTACTCCTCCTCCTCTCCCCCCTTCTCCCTCCCCCCTCCTCCTCCTCCTCGTTGTGAGCACTACCAATAAATTCCCCGAGCTCTGCAGTCCTCTCCATGTCAAGGTGGTTCTCGGCCAATGTCCAGAGTATATTCGCGATCCTAGTACACACGTGGTGTCGTTCTTGTTGACACGGACCCTGTTATGTTGTTGTTGTTGTTGACACAGACTGTGTTGAGTTGTTGTTGATGACATGGACCCTATTGAGTTGTTGCTGTTGTTGACACGGACCGTGTTGAGTTGTTGCTGTTGTTGACACGGACCGTGTTGAGTTTGTGTTGTTGACGGTGCTTGTGCACCACCCCATCAACGGATAGTAAAATGAATGCAAGAGCAGCTCCACACCTCGTCTCTGCGAGTCTCAGGCACCACGCGATTTATGAAAATGCGAGCAGGAAATCCCCGGCGTTGCCCGGGCACCTGCGGCTATCTCCCGTGAGTGTAGAGTGGCTCAATGACCGTGTCCAGAAGGAGGGAGTCCATGTGGTGCAATGCGGCCTGTAATAAATGTAATGTGACGTGCCACAATGGATGATGAAAAACAAAAATACAAAAATCAGCGAACCATGCCCGGACACGTGATACCGGCACACACACGCCTGGCCCGGTGGTGGTGTTCGCCGGCAAGCTCCTGGTGACCCCTCTCGTAACCCGCTCGGGCCCAGCCCGGGATGGCCACGTGGCACCGTCAACGGGGGCCCCACCATACACAGGTCGGAGGGCGAGGGGCCGGGGCGATCCCTCTAGGGCACGGAGAGAGATCGTCTCCGATGGACTGCACCGTGGCGATGAGCACTCCGCTATTGGTTCTCTTTGGTTCTTCCGGTAAAGTCACGAAGGTAGAAACATAATGGATCGCGACGTTTAAGATCGCAACGCAAGCAATCGTCATCAGGTGTTACAACCCCCCCCCCGCAGCCGATGTCTCGAGTACTGCTGTGGTAGTTCACTTTACTACAGAGACTGGGTGCTGTTGTGGTAGTTCACTTTACTACAATGGTGACTGGGTGCTGTTGTGGTAGTCCACTTTACTACAGTGACTGGGTGCTGGTGTGGTAGTCCACTTTACTACAGTGACTGGGTGCTGTTGTGGTAGTCCACTTTACTACAGTGACTGGGTGCTGTTGTGGTAGTTCACTTTACTACAATGGTGACTGGGTGCTGTTGTGGTAGTCCACTTTACTACAGTGACTGGGTGCTGTTGTGGTAGTCCACTTTACTACAGTGACTGGGTGCTGTTGTGGTAGTCCACTTTACTACAGTGACTGGGTGCTGTTGTGGTAGTCCACTTTACTACAGTGACTGGGTGCTGCTGTGGTAGTTCACTTTACTACAGAGACTGGGTGCTGTTGTGGTAGTCCACTTTACTACAGTGACTGGGTGATGTTGTGGTAGTCCACTTTACTACAGTGACTGGGTGATGTTGTGGTAGTCCACTTTACTACAATGACTGGGTGCTGTTGTGGTAGTCCACTTTACTACAGAGACTGGGTGCTGTTGTGGTAGTCCACTTTACTACAGAGACTGGGTGCTGTTGTGGTAGTCCACTTTACTACAGTGACTGGGTGATGTTGTGGTAGTCCACTTTACTACAATGACTGGGTGCTGTTGTGGTAGTCCACTTTACTACAGTGACTGGGTGCTGCTGTGGTAGTCCACTTTACTACAGTGACTGGGTGCTGCCGTGGTAGTCCACTTTACTACAGTGACTGGGTGCTGTTGTGGTAGTTCACTTTACTACAGTGACTGGGTGCTGCCGTGGTAGTCCACTTTACTACAGTGACTGGGTGCTGTTGTGGTAGTCCACTTTACTACAGAGACTGGGTGCTGTTGTGGTAGTCCACTTTACTACAGTGACTGGGTGCTGTTGTGGTAGTTCACTTTACTACAGTGACTGGGTGATGTTGTGGTAGTCCACTTTACTACAGAGACTGGGTGCTGCTACGGTAGTTCACTTTACTACAGTGACTGGGTGCTGTTGTTGTAGTTCACTTTACTGCAGTGACTGGGTGCTGTTGTGGTAGTTCACTTTACTGCAGTGACTGGGTGCTGTTGTGGTAGTCCACTTTACTACAGTGACTGGGTGCTGCTACGGTAGTCCACTTTACTACAGAGACTGGGTGCTGTTGTGGTAGTCCACTTTACTACAGAGACTGGGTGCTGTTGTGGTAGTTCACTTTACTACAGAGACTGGGTGCTGTTGTGGTAGTTCACTTTACTACAGAGACTGGGTGCTGTTGTGGTAGTCCACTTTACTACAGAGACTGGGTGCTGTTGTGGTAGTCCACTTTACTACAGAGACTGGGTGCTGTTGTGGTAGTCCACTTTACTACAGAGACTGGGTGCTGCTGTGGTAGTCCACTTTACTACAGAGACTGAGTGCTGTTGTGGTAGTCCACTTTACTACAGTGACTGGGTGCTGTTGTGGTAGTCCACTTTACTACAGTGACTGGGTGCTGTTGTGGTAGTCCACTTTACTACAGAGACTGGGTGCTGTTGTGGTAGTCCACTTTACTACAGAGACTGGGTGCTGTTGTGGTAGTCCACTTTACTACAGAGACTGGGTGCTACTGAGGGGTCCACGTTCTACCCCGCCTCCTCCCCCTCCCCCCTCACTCTCCCCGCCTACTGCCGAGGCCTACACTCTATCACCTCGTGCCACGGCAGATCTCCCGCCTACTTCAGCAGTGTTTTGACTTGCTGTGGTTGTCCCACCTGATGACGGTTGCTTGTGTTGCGATCGAAACGTCGTGATCTATTATGTTTCTACCCACGTGACTTTACCGAAAGATCCAAAGAGTGTGGATTTCTGCCGTCACGAAAGCTTCAAATCAAGATTGTCTCGCTACTGGGACGTGGAATTTCCCGTCGCCGTGGGGGACGTGAAACCTGAATCGAGGGGTGGTCTCTCTCCTATTCCAGAGTAACCCCTGGTGTGGCGGTACTCACAAGCCCCCGGCTGGGTGCTTTTCAGGTGGAGTTTGTCCCAGCGGATGTGGGGTCGCCTCAATGAGACCTTGGGTCCCAGAAAGGAAAATTCCGACTGTTATTCTGTGCTCATGCATCAAATGGCAGCTCAGATAATTCGGCCTTCTTGGAGACAGTGGATGCAGTGCGCCGACAGAGTGCTGCTTACCGACTCCACAGTCTTACTGGGCAACTTCAAAGCTCACGTGGGAACGATGGAAACATCTGGAGAGGCGTCATTGGGAGGACCCGAACACTGAGATGTTATTGGAATTCTACGCTAGTCACGGAATGTCAATAACAAACACCGTGTTCGAACATAAGGATGCTCATAACTGTACTTGGCTACCAGAGGACCTTGGCACGAAGGTCATTGATTGACTTCATCGTTGTATCATCGGACCCAGGGCCGTATGTTTTGGACACTCGGGTGAGGAGAGGGGCAGAGCTGTCAACTGCTCACCACCTGGTGGTCCCTTGGATCTGATGCTTGGCCCATAGACCAGATAGACGTGGACGGCCCTAATGAATAGTGCCACGTTTTCTGGGAGTGTCTGCTGGAAGACCCAGTGCAGAAATATTTCAACTTCCACCTCCGGGAAAACTTCACCTCCACTCCCGGGGAGGTCGTGGACATTGAGTCCGAGTGGACGATGTTCAGGACCTCGACTGTGGATGTAGGTGTGAAAAGCTGTGGCCTGAAGGCACTTGGTACCTGTCATGGCGGCCACCCTAGGACCCGCTGGTGGACACCAGTGGTGTGAGGGAAGCTGTCAAATTGAAGAAGGAGGCTCTCTGAGCTGTGCTCGGAAGAAGGTCTCCCGACTCGAGTCAGAGGCACCGACTTGCCAAGAAGGTGACCACTGCAGCCGTCACTGAAGCGAAAAGCCCCCTGGGCGTGGGAGGAGTTTGGAGAGGCCAAGGCAGAGGGACTACCGGGCAGCCTCAAAGATCTTCTGGAAAACCATCCGACGCCTTTGGAGAAGTCGACGGGATGTGGCCCAGGATGTTCTCAGACCCTAACTAAGGAGAACAGTCGAGAGGTGGAAGGGACACAGGGTTGAGGAGCTCCTCAACCCTGTGGACATGCCCTCGTCTCGAGAGTCGGATCCATCACGGCTGCTGGAGTCGCTGCGGCGATCGAGGGCCTTTTATAGCGGCGAAGCTCATGGGGAGGACGAGATTCGCCCAGAGTTGTTGAAAACGCTGGACAGTGTAGGAGTGTCGTGGTTAACACGCCTCTTGAATGTTGCCTGGAAGGCGGGTGCAGTATCTCTGGATTGGCAAACTGGGGTCGTGGTTCCCATTTTTTTTCAAAGGGGACCAGTGGGTGTGATCCAACTACAGAGGATTCACACTCCTCAGCGTCCCAGGCAAAGCCGATGCCAGAGTGTGGGAGAGGAGGAGGCTCCGCCCAGTGGTCGAGCCTCAGATTCAGGAGGAACAATGCGGATTCCGTTGTGGTCATTGAACAATGGACTGGCTATTTCCCCGCACACAGATATTTGAGGGGTCATGGGAGTACGCTTATCCAGTCTCCCTCTGCTTTGTAGACTTGGAGAAAACATGCGACCGTGTTCCACACAATGTCTTACGGGAAGTCCTGCGGGAGTATGATGTACCAGTGCCGCTTTTGTGTGCTATCCGGTCCCTCTATTCCCAGATTATCTGCATTCTTGGTGTTAAAAGAAAGTGGTTCACTGTGGGTGTTGGACTCCGCCAAGGGTGCATCTTGTCTCCACTCATGTTTGTGATTTTCAGGGACAGGTTATCAAGGCACAGCCGAGGTATGGGAAGTATCCAGTACGGGGGCATGGAGGTGGCGTCGCTACTTTTTCTCAGATGGCGTTGTCCTCTTTGCCTCGTCAGACTGTGGCGTCCAGCGTGCACTCGGACAGTTTCATGCCGAGTGTGAAGCGGCCGGGATGACGATCAGCAACCTCCAAATCTGAGGTTCACCTTCGGGAGACGGCGAATTGTCCTCTCCAGTTCAGGGGGGAACAGCTTCCCTTAGTGGCGCAGTTTAAGTACCTCGGGGTCAGTGGGAGCAGGGGGTCGGTCGGGGGATCGGTGCGGCGTCCGCGGTGTTGCGGGCGCTGCACCGTCCCGTGGTGGTGAAGCGGTGAGCTGAGTTCTCGAACAAAGCTCGTGGTCCACAGCTCCGTCTACGTTCCCACTCTCACCTATGGTCGTGAGCGTTGGGTAATGACCGAAAAGATGACGTCGCGGGTACAGGGCTGCCGGGCTCACTCTCCGTGATCGGGCGAGGAGCTCGGTAATCTGGGCGAGCCTCAGAGCGACTGTTCCTCCGGATCGAGAGGAGCCAAGTTGAGGTGGGAAGGGCACCACACTAAGGATGCCCCCGGGAGACTCCCCCTGCAGCTCTACCGGGCAGCAGCAGCAGCAGCACGGCCCACGTGGCAAAGACCCCGGGGAGGGCCCAGGATGATGTCACTCGGCAGGCCTGGGAACGCCTGGGACTCGCCCAAGCAGAGCTGGAGTCTGTGTGTAGTAGTGTATAGTAGCGTATAATATAGTGTATAGTAGTGCAGTGTAGTGTATACTGTAGTGAATAGTAATGTATATTGTCGATGTGTCTAGTAATGTATAGTGTCTAGCGTATGGTAGTGTATAGTGTAGTAGTAGTGTATAGTGTAGTAGTAGTGTATAGTGTAGTAGTGTATAGTAGTGTATAGTGTAGTGTATATTAGTGTATAGTGTCATAGTGTATATTGTAGTAGTGTATAGTAGGGTATAGTGTAGTAGTGTATGGTTTTGTAGTGTATAGTGTAGTAGTAGTGTCAAATATAGTAGGGTATAGTGTAGTATTGTATTGTATAGTGTAGCAGTGTATAGTGTAGTAGTGTATAGTGTAGTATTGTATAGTGTAGTAGTGTATAGTGTTGCGTATAGTGTAGTGTATAGTGTAGTAGTCTATAGTGTATAGGAGTGTAAAGTGTAGTCTATAGTAATGTATAGTGTAGTAGTCTATAGTGTCGTAGTGTAAAGTGCAGTAGTGGAAAGTAGGGTATAGTGTGGTGTGTCGTAGTGTATAGTGTAGTGTATAGTGTAGTAGTATATAGTGTAATCTATAGTAATGTATAGTCTATAGTGTATAGTAGTGTATAGTGTAGTCTATAGTAATGTATAGTGTAGGCGTGTATAGTGTAAAGTAGTGTATAGCGTAATGTATAGTATAGTAGTGTATAGTGTATAGTAGTGTATAGTGTATAGTAATGTATAGTGTAGTAGTGTATAGTGTATAGTAGTGTATAGTGTAGTCTATAGTAGTGTATAGTGTAGTAGTGTATAGGAGTGTATTGTGTAGTCTATAGTAATGCATAGTGTATAGTAGTGTATAGTGTATAGTAGTGTATAGTGTATAGTAGTATATAGTGTATAGTAGTGTATAATGTATAGTGATGTATAGTGTAGTAGTGTATAGTAGTGTATAGTGTAGTCTATAGTAGTGTATAGTAATGTATAGTGTAGTAGTGTATAGTGTATTGTAGTGTATAGTGTAGTCTATAGTAATGTATAGTGTATAGTAGTGTATAGTGTATAGTAATGTATAGTGTATAGTAATGTATAGTGTATAGTAATGTATAGTGTTGTAGTGTATTATGTATAGTAGTGTATAGTGTATAGTAATGTATAGTGTATAGTAGTGTATAGTGTAGTAGTGTATAGTAGTGTATAGTCTATAGTAATGTATAGTGTATAGTAGTGTATAGTAGTGTATAGTGTATAGTAATGTATAGTGTGGTAGTGTATAGTGTATAGTAATGTATAGTGTATAGTAATGTATAGTGTATAGTAATGTATAGTGTTGTAGTGTATTGTGTATAGTAGTGTATAGTGTATAGTAATGTATAGTGTATAGTAATGTATAGTGTAGTAGTGTATAGTGTATAGTAATGTATAGTGTATAGTAATGTACAGTGTAGTAGTGTATAGTAGTGTATAGTGTAGTCTATAGTAGTGCTGCCGTCGTGGTGGTCCAATGAGGTGTGGACCGCCGCGACCGCCACCAGGGCAAGCTCACTGAGAAATGTAATTCATGAAACAATGGCTCACGAACTGCTACTGCGTGCGATGTTAGGCAACGTGTGGATTCATCTCGAAGCTTCTAAACCTGCGAGTCGCAGAGTAATGCTGCAGCAGGCGCACAAGTTGCAATTTATTTTTTAAAATATTATTTTTAAACACGCTTTAATGAAATGTACGAGTAATGGCACAACTCCACGGCTCCAGGAAGTGGCCTCGAGGTTTGCCATAACGTAAGTGACTGTGGTGATTTACAGCCAACGTGAGCTGAGCGGGGACAATTACACCCGTAAAAAAAGATCGTTTAAAAATATATATTTGTATTTTGTAATGATAGAATATAGTATTGTCATCAGTATAACATACCTATACCAAGTTTGCAGTCGATACCACGTTGGGAAGACGGTTGAAATTGAGTTACAATATTTGAGGATACAACAACAGACAGAGTGAGTAAAATAAAAGCGTGTAAATTGTTTAAAAATATATGTTTTGGATTTTTTCATGACAAAATATAGTATTGTCATCAGTATGACATAATTATACCAAGTTTGCAGTCGATTGCACATTGGGAATTGGGTAAAAATTGAGTAACAATATGTTTTGGGGATAGACCTTCTTAATAATAATAATAAGAAGGTCTGATTGAGCCATCTCGGGCACGGATTGAACTCAAAAGGATAAAACAAAAAAGGATATTCAGAGATCGGATAGATGATCGGGCGTGCTCACAAAGGTTGAGCGTTAATTGGAATCTCGAACGGATTTATTTGGGTGATGCAATCGACGTCAGCAGTCAATATTAACGTCACAAGCAGGCGGTCGTCACGTGACCGTGAGATATGCCGGGGTCAGGGTCACGTGCGCTGGGTTGAAGGATTGCGACGCCACTGGGAGTTTGTGGGGGGCCGTTTGGGGGGGCTCCGCTCTCGCCCCCATATATAGAATGTCGGCTCGCCATGTACAGTGAGGGAAAAAAAGTATTTGATCCCCTGCTGATTTTATACGTTTGCCCACTGACAAAGAAATGATCAGTCTATAATTTTAATGGTAGGTTTATTTGAACAGTGAGAGAGAATAACAAAAACAAAATCAAGAAAAATGCATGTCAAAAATGTTATAAATTGATGTGCATTTTAATGAGGGAAATAAGTATTTGACCCCTCTGCAAAACATGACTTAGTACTTGGTGGCAAAACCCTTGTTGGCAATCACAGAGGTCAGACGTTTGTTGTAGTGGGCCACCAGGTTTGCACACATCTCAGGAGGAATTTTGTTTCACTCCTCTTTGCAGATCTTCTCCAAGTCATTAAGGTTTCGAGGCAGACGTTTGGCAACTCAAACATCAGAATCAGAATCAGAAAGGGTTTTATTCGCCATGTAAGTTCACACCGACACGGAATTTACTTTGGCAGGATGGTGCATACATTCAACATATAGGAATCTAAAATCTTAAATAAGTTTTAAACAAGTCTTACTATAATAAGGGTTAAAAGTCTAACACTAAGGGGCTGAAGTATATAAAATTAAATAAATATCGAATATAAAATAGCTTTAAGATATAATTTAAAAATACAAATAGGGAAACATAGTTAATATCAGCAACGTGTCGTTATGTAGATCAAATGTTAAAAACAGTGTTAGCCCTTGGCCTTGTTTAACAGGCCAGCAGCAGATGGGAAGAAACTGTTTTTATGGCGTGAGGTTTTGGTCCTGATGGACCGAAGCCTTCTGCCGGAGGGGAGTAGCTGAAACAGAGAGTGTCCAGGGTGGGAGAAATCGGCCATAATCTTCCTCGCTCGCCTCATAGACCTTGTCGTGTGCAGGTCCTCGAGGGTCGGTAGATTGCAGGCAATTACCTTCTCAGCAGTGTGGATGATACGCTGCAGTCTGCTCTTGTCCTTGGCAGTGGCAGCAGCGTACCAGACGGTTATGGAGGAGGTGAGGATGGATTCAATGATCGCTGTATAGAATTGCACCATCATTGTCTTTGGCAGGTTGAATTTCTTCAGCTGCCGTAGAAAGTACATCCTCTGTTGAGCTTTCTTGGTGAGGGAGCTGATGTTCAATTCCCACTTGAGGTCCCGGGAGAGAATAGTGCCCAGGAAGCGGAAGGACTCTACAATTTTTACTGGGGAGTCTAACAGGGTGATGGGGGTGAGTGGTGCTGTATTCTTCCTGAAGTCCACAACCATCTCAACTGTCTTTAGAGCATTTAGCTCTAAGTTGTTCTGGCTACACCAGGTCACCAGATTGTCAGCTTCCCACCTATAGTCAGACTCATCCCCACCAGAGATCAGCCCAATGAGGGTGGTGTCATCCGCAAACTTCAATAGTTTGACGGACAGATGATTGGAGGTGCAGCTGTTGGTATACAGGGAGAAGAGCAGAGGGGAAAGGACGCAGCCCTGAGGAGTTCCGGTGCTGATGGACCTGGAGCCAGAAACTTGTGTTCCCAGCTTAACGCACTGCTTCCTGTCAGACAGGAAGTCTGTGATCCATTTACAGGTGGTGTATGGCACGTTCAGCTGGAAGAGCTTATCCTGAAGCAGGGCAGGGATGATGGTGTTGAAGGCAGAGCTGAAGTCCACAAACAGGATCCTGGCGTAGGATGCTGGGGCGTCCAGATGCTGTAGGGTGAAGTGGAGGGCCATGTTAACTGCATCCTCCACAGACCTGTTGGCTCTGTAGGCAAACTGAAGGGGGTCCAGGAGAGGGTCTGTGATGGCTTTGAGGTGTGCCAGGACCAGGCGCTCAAAAGACTTCATTACCACAGATGTAAGGGCGACCGGTCTGTAATCATTTAGTCCTGTTGGCCTTAGCTTTTTGGGCACAGGGATGATGGTGGAGGACTTGAGACAGGCTGGTACATGGCATGTCTCCAGGGAGGTGTTAAAGATGTTGGTGAACACCGGAGACAGCTGGTCAGCGCAGTGCCTGAGGGTGGCTGGAGAGACAGAGTCCGGCCCGGCTGCTTTGCGTGGATTCTGCCTCTTGAAAAGTCTATTAACTTCTCCCTCCTGAAAGGAGATAGTCGTCTCTGTAGTATTGGTGGGGGATGGGGCCTCTTGGGTTGGAAGGGGTGGTTCAGGACAGTCCAATTGTCTTTCAAATCTACAGTAGAACTCGTTCAGGTCGTTGGCTAGGCGGGAGTCGTTAGTGGTGTGGGGGGCTCTGGGTTTGTAGTTGGTGATCTGCCTGAGCCCTCTCCAGACAGAAGCAGCGTCGTTTGTAGAGAACTGGTGTTTTAGTCTCTCTGAGTACAGTCGTTTAGCCTCTCTCACCGCTTTGCTAAACCTGTTCTTCGACTCCTTGAATCTGTCTCTATCTCCACTCCTAAACGCTTCCTCCTTCTCCAACCTCAACCTTCTGAGCTTTGCTGAGAACCAGGGCTTATTGTTGTTAAAGTTCACCCTGGTACGTGTTGGGATACAGCAGTCCTCACAGAAGCTGATGTAGGACGTCACAGCCTCTGTGAGTTCATCCAGACTATTGGTAGCAGTCGTGAACATATCCCAGTCAGTACAGTCTAAGCACGCCCGCAAATCTTCCACAGCCTCACTGGTCCACTGTTTAGATGTCCTCACAGCAGGTTTACAGAGTTTTAGTTTCTGCCTGTATGCAGGAATCAGGTGGACCATGGCATGGTCAGAGTGTCCTAGTGCTGCTCGGGGGACGGCGTGGTAGGCTCTACTGACTGTAGTGTAGCAGTGATCCAGAGTGTTCCCTTCTCTGGTTGGGCATTTAATGAATTGTATGTATTTGGGGAGTTCGTGGCTGAGATTACCTTTGTTAAAGTCGCCAAGTACGATAACCAACGAATCTGGATTTGCTCGCTCCACACTCAGAATCTGATCGGCGAGCATGCGTTGGGCCTCTTTAACCTGAGGACAAGGCGGCAAATAAACTCCGACCAAAATGAGCGACGCGAACTCGCGAGGCGAGTAAAACGGTTTACAGGTTATAAAAATTGATTCAAGGAGTGGAGAACAATGTTGCAGAATCACTGTGACATCTACACACCAGCCACTGTTAATGTAAAAACAAATACCACCGCCTTTCGTCTTGCCGGAGAGTGCTATGTCACGATCCGATCTTACAAGATGGAATCCTGCTAGTTGTAGCGAAGTGTCCGGAATCAAATCACACAGCCATGTTTCCGTGAAGCACAATGCAGAAGCTGAAAGAAAGTCTTTGTTTTTTACCATCAGTAGCTGAAGTTCATCCATTTTGTTGTACAGTGAACGTACGTTGGAGAGGAAAAAGCTCGGAAGCACTGTTCGGATCCCGCGTCTGCGTAGCCGTACTAGAGCCCCCGACCGTTTACCCCTTGGGCGGCGTTTCGCTGCTTGAGCAAAGCCTAGCGCGGCATTGACTAGAATGCCTAGTAATTCTGCCGCTGGAAGCAGAAAAGTAGGAATTAAATCCACAGTTGTTTCCCTGATATATAAAAGTTCGTCTCTTGTTAGAGAACTCCGAAAATCTTGGCAAAACACTGAATTGACAGACAAAACAAGACAAAACAGGGCGCACCGACCGGCTGAGGCTACCATCATCAGCGCCATCTTCGCACCAGCACGGGTGTGCTGAACAGCAGGACTCTCTCACCAGCACTGGTGTGTTGAACAGTAGGTTCCTCTCACCAGCACGGGTGTGATGAACAGTAGGCCTCTCTCACCAGCATGGGAGTGGTGAACAGCAGGCCCCTCTCACCAACACGGGTGTGATGGACAGTAGGCCTCTCTCACCAGCATGGGAGTGAACAGCAGGCCCCTCTCACCAACACGGGGGTGATGAACAGCACGCCCCTCACACCAGCACGGGTGTGATGAACAGCAGGCCCCTCTCACCAGCACGGGTGTGTTGAACAGCAGGCCCCTCTCACCAGCACGGGTGTGTTGAACAGCAGGCCCCTCTCACCAGCACGGGTGTGCTGAACAGTAGGCCCCTCAACACGGGTGTGCTGAACAGCAGGCCTCTCTCACCAACACGGGTGTGCTGAACAGTAGGCCCCTCAACAGCAGGCCTCTCTCACCAGCACAGGTGTGCTGAACAGCAGGCCCCTCTCACCAACACGGATGTGATGAACAGCAGGCCCCTCTCACCAGCACGGGTGTGCTGAACAGCAGGCCCCTCAACACGTGTGAGCTGAACAGCAGGCCTCTCTCACCAGCACGGGTGTGCTGAACAGCAGGCCCCTCTCACCAGCACGGGTGTGCTGAAAAGCAGGCCCCTCTCACCAGCAAGGGTGTGCTGAACAGCAGGCCCCTCAACACGGGTGTACTGAACAGCAGGCCTCTCTCACCAGCACGGGTGTGATGAACAGCAGGCCCCAAAACAGCAGGCCTCTCTCACCAGCACGAGTGTGTTGAACAGCAGGCCCCTCTCACCAGCACGAGTGTGTTGAACAGCAGGCCCCTCTCACCAGCACGGGTGTGCTGAACAGTAGGCCCCTCAACACGGGTGTGCTGAACAGCAGGCCTCTCTCACCAACACGGGTGTGCTGAACAGTAGGCCCCTCAACAGCAGGCCCCTCTCACCAGCACGGGTGTGCTGAACAGCAGGCCCCTCAACACGGGTGTGCTGAACAGCAGGCCTCTCTCACCAGCACCGGTGTGCTGAACAGCAGGCCCCTCTCACCAACACGGATGTGATGAACAGCAGGCCCCTCTCACCAGCACGGGTGTGCTGAACAGCAGGCCCCTCAACACGTGTGAGCTGAACAGCAGGCCTCTCTCACCAGCACGGGTGTGCTGAACAGCAGGCCCCTCTCACCAGCACGGGTGTGCTGAAAAGCAGGCCCCTCTCACCAGCACGGGTGTGCTGAAAAGCAGGCCCCTCTCACCAGCACGGGTGTGTTGAACAGCAGGCCCCTCTCACCAGCAAGGGTGTGCTGAACAGCAGGCCCCTCAACACGGGTGTACTGAACAGCAGGCCTCTCTCACCAGCACGGGTGTGATGAACAGCAGGCCCCAAAACAGCAGGCCTCTCTCACCAGCACGGGTGTGATGAACAGCAGGCCTCTCTCACCAGCACGAGTGTGTTGAACAGCAGGCCCCTCTCAAGACAAAACAAGACAAAACTGGACAAAACAGGGCGCACCAACCGGCCGAGGCTGCCATCATCGGCGCCATCTTGACCATTCAGCTCCCTCCACAGATTTTCTATGGGATTAAGGTCTGGAGACTGGCTAGGCCACTCCAGGACCTTAATGTGCTTCTTCTTGAGCCACTCCTTTGTTGCCTTGGCCGTGTGTTTTGGGTTATTGTCATGCTGGAATACCCATCCACGACCCATTTTCAATGCCCTGGCTGAGGGAAGGAGGTTCTCACCCAAGATTTGACGGTACATGGCCCCGTACATCGTCCCTTTGATGTGGTGAAGTTGTCCTGTCCCCTTAGCAGAAAAACACCCCCAAAGCATAATGTTTCCACCTCCATGTTTGATGGTGGGGATGGTGTTCTTGGGGTCATAGGCAGCATTCCTCCTCCTCCAAACACGGCGAGTTGAGTTGATGGCAAAGAGCTCCATTTTGGTCTCATCTGACCACAACACTTTCACCCAGTTGTCCTCTGAATCATTCAGATGTTCATTGGCAAACTTCAGAAGGGCATGTATATGTGCTTTCTTGAGCAGGGGGACCTTGCGGACGCTGCAGGATTTCAGACCTTCACGGCATAGTGTGTTACCAATTGTTTTCTTGGTGACTATGGTCCCAGCTGCCTTGAGATCATTGACAAGATCCTTCCGTGTAGGTCTGGGCTGATTCCTCACCGTTCTCATGATCATTGCAACTCCACGAGGTAAGATCTTGCATGGAGCCCCAGAACGAGGGAGATTGACAGTTCTTTTGTGTTTCTTCCATTTGCGAATAATCGCACCAACTGTTGTCACCTTCTCACCAAGCTGCTTGGCAATGGTCTTGTAGCGCATTCCAGCCTTGTGTAGGTCTACAATCTTGTCCCTGACATCCTTGGAGAGCTCTTTGGTCTTGGCCATGGTGGAGAGTTTGGAATCTGATTGATTGATTGCTTCTGTGGACAGGTGTCTTTTATACAGGTAACAAGCTGAGATTAGGAGCACTCCCTTTAAGAGTGTGCTCCTAATCTCAGCTCGTTACCTGTATAAAAGACACCTGGGAGCCAGAAATCTTTCTGATTGAGAGGGGGTCAAATACTTATTTCCCTCATTAAAATGCAAATCAATTTATAAGATTTTTGACATGTACTCTTTGGTTCTATTGGGTAAAGTCACGTAGGTGAAAATAAAATAACAATAAATCACGACATTTCGGCCACAACACAAGCGGCCTTCATCAGGTGAAGGGACGAGACTGTCTGGAGGACAGCGCTGGAGTGAGAGAAGCCACGCTTAGATCACGACCTTTAAGCTGTGTGAGAAGAAAAAAAGCACCTTGACAAAGGAATTAGCATATAATTTAGCATTGAAATGGCTCATTGAAATAGCTAAGTTAAAGTATACACATCCGCAGAGGTACCCCTTAACAAAGGAATTAGCATAGAATTTAGCATTGAAATAGCTGAGTGATTAGCTTGTAACTGGTCACAGAAATAGCTATGTTAAAGTCAGAGCATACACATTCACCGAGGCACCTAGTACTAATCAAACAGGAGAATTTAGCGAAACACAACCACAATCAGACAGCGGACCTTTAAACTGTGTGCGAGCAAACAAGGTGTTCTGACAAAGAAATTAGCATAAAAATTAGCATTTGATTGGCCGATTTTAGGAAAGAGGTGGTGTACGTGCCGGTGGACTTGCCGTTAGGCACGGGCGTGGGGAGGGTGGAGTTTACCTATTGATGGTGTGAAAAGGGAATTTATAAGAGCTGCGAAAGTTTGGGGTACCACTACTTGAAAAAATATACTGTACCATTGAAATTAGTTTAATGTTTAGTTCGATTTAGAACATCTTTCCAATGGTTGCTTAATTTGAAACCATCTTCTCGGTTGAAATTGTGTCTGTGTTTGTAGATCTGAATTGCTTCATGAACAAATCTCTGATAAAAGCCGGTGGGTTTGCAAAGAACCTTGGTATCGGATAAAATTATATCGTGATCCCCCACAGCGTTGTAACAGTGATCAGCCACGGCAGAAGAATTCGTTTTGCCGTGTTTAAAATCTGAATTGTGCTCGCGAATTCGGTCAGAGACATGTCGCTTTGTCTCCCCGATATAGCAATCACCGCAGGTACAACTCAATTTGTAAACCCCGGGGTACTGTAAGTCAGGAATGACATCCTTCACGGATGGGATCTGATTACGAATTTTATGTACTGTATTGAACCGGACCTGGATCTTGTGTTTGTTTAGAATTTTGGAAATCTTTTTAGTAATGCCTGCTATATATGGAATCAAAGATTTGTTCATGAAGCAATTCAGATCTACAAACACAGACACAATTTCAACCGAGAAGATGGTTTCAAATTAAGCAACCATTGGAAAGATGTTCTAAATCGAACTAAACATTAAACTAATTTCAATGGTACAGTATATTTTTTCAAGTAGTGGTACCCCAAACTTTCGCAGCTCTTATAAATTCCCTTTTCACACCATCAATAGGTAAACTCCTCCCCCCCCCTCCCCCCGCGCCAAACGGCAAGTCCACCGGCACGTACACCACCTCTTTCCTAAAATCGGCCAATCAAATGCTAATTTTTATGCTAATTTCTTTGTCAGAACACCTTGTTTGCTCGCACACAGTTTAAAGGTCCGCTGTCTGATTGTGGTTGTGTTTCGCTAAATTCTCCTGTTTGATTAGTACTAGGTGCCTCGGTGAATGTATATGCTCTGACTTTAACATAGCTATTTCTGTGACCAGTTACAAGCTAATCACTCAGCTATTTCAATGCTAAATTCTATGCTAATTCCTTTGTCAATGGGTACCTCTGCGGATGTGTATACTTTAACTTAGATATTTCAATGAGCCATTTCAATGCTAAATTATATGCTAATTACTTTGTCAAGGTGCTTTGTTTTCTAATCTAAGCGTGGCTTCTCTCACTCCAGCGCTGTCCTCCAGACAGTCTCGTCCCTTCACCTGATGAAGGCCGCTTGTGTTGTGGCCGAAACGTCGTGATTTTTTGTCATTTTATTTTCACCTACGTGACTTTACCCAATAGAACCAAAGAGTATGGATCCTAGCAGTCACGAAAGCTTTAAATCTAGAATTTTTGACATGTGTTTTTCTGGATTTTTGTTGTTGTTATTCTGTCTCTCACTGTTCAAATAAACCTACCATTAAAATTATAGACTGATCATTTCTTTGTCAGTGGGGAAACGTACACAATCAGCAGGGGATCAAATACTTTTTTTCCCTCACTGTAGCTCAAGCTCTCCACGGGGTTTTAAAATCGAAGCCTGGCAACTTTGGTGGAGATTGCTTTAGCGCCATGAATTTGTATTTGGAACAGACAAGACGGTCTTTCATTTTTATATAGATAGATAGATAATATATAGATATCCATAATAGAGGTGATATAGTTCGATAATAAGATATAGATATCCATAATAGAGGTGATATAGATAACAACTAGGAGCAACAACCCCCCTCGCATCGTGTCCGGACACGGCCATTAGGAACCACGTAATGAACATCGCCCCTCCCCTCCCTCCCCTCCCTCCCTCCCCCTCCCTCTCCTCCCCTCCCCCTCCCTCTCCTCCCCCTCCCCTCCCCCTCCCTCCACTCCCTCCCTTCCCTCTCCTCCCCTCTGCCTCTCTCTCCTCCCCCTCCCCTCTCTCTCCTCCCCCTCCCTACCCCTCCCCTCTCCTCCCCCTCCCCACCCCTCCCCTCTCCTCCCCCTCCCTCCCCTCCCTCTCCTCCCCCTCCCTCTCCTCCCCTCCCCCTCCCCTCCCTTTCCCCTCCCTCTCCTCCCCTCCCCTCCCCCTCCTCCCTCTCCTCCCCCTCCCTCTCCTCCCCCTCCCCTCCCTCTCCTCCCCCTCCCCTCCCCCTCCTCCCTCTCCTCCCCCTCCCTCTCCTCCCCCTCCCCTCCTGTGCCCCCTCAAACCCCCCCCCTCCATCCCCCTCCATCCCCCCCTCCCCTTCCACCTCCCCGCACCGTCTCCCGCGAGTGATGTCACCACCGCCAACATGGGCGCGCGTTATTAATGGGGAGCGAATCGAAGTGTATTAGGGGGAAACTCCTCGCTGTCGTCCTGGCAACGTTAATCCCCTTCGTTCTGTAATTCCTCTCTGGACCCCCCCCCCACTCTCGCCTCTGGGTGGTGGGGGGGTGGTGGTGGGGGGGGTGGTGGTGGGGGGGTGGTGGTGGGGGGGGGTGGGGGTGGGGGGCGGTGGTGCCGCGGTGAGGGCGGCAGTGTGACGGTCAGCGCCACTCTGCTGCGCTACGAACCCGGCGACCCCGGCTTTGACCTCTCCGCTCGCGGCCAACGCCGGTGACGATTACCTGCACGGGTCCTGGGTCTGTCCCCTAGGTCGACTCGACCTCAAAATGAGCGCCCGGTGCGGTGCGCGAATATTGTCAGTGGGGGAGACAAAGGTGGTGCTGGCTCGTGGTGCTGGCCACCCGTCCCCTCGTGTGCCGTGCCGGTCTTCAATGGGTGCCACTCAAACTTGGTCTGACGCTTTGTGACTGCAGGAATTACTCTTTGTGTTATTTTGTTCGGTAAGGTCACGTGTAGAAATAATAAATAATGATATAATTACATAATGGCGTACGACGTTTCGATTGCAACGCAAGCAATCATCATCAGGCACAGAAGAGCTACATTTAAGAGAGAGAGAGAGGAAACACAGAACCGTAGACATATATACAGACAGCTAAGTAGAGGGAGTTAACACAGAGACACAGAGAGAGACACATGTATGGGACACAGAGAGACAGTGCCGAGGCCTTAGCATGTAGGGGAGACAAAGAGACATGGAGAAGAACACTAAGTCGAACAAGATTTAGTAAAATTTGGAAACCATATAATGCAACACAGAGGGTCGGTCAAAACACAATTAACGCATGGTCTGGTTGATTACGTTATTTTAAAGATTGCTAAATTATAAGTTAAGTGTGAAATTTGAGAGAGAGATAAGACACATATACGGCGACACAAAGATAGACATAAAGGTAGAGAGAGAGATGAAGCAGAGACACAGAGAGAAATATAATATAATACAGCGTAGACAGCCGGCCAACATAACAGTCAACACTCTATCTGTGTGTGTCTCTCTCTGTATGTCTCTGTGCTAACTCTCTCTGCTTAGAAGTCTATGTATGTATCTGCGATCTGTATTCTATCACTCTCTTACATTTAGCAATCCTTAGAGGAACGTAATCAGCCAGGTAGAGTGTTGACTGATATGTTGGCCGGCTGTCTACGCTGTATTATATTATATTTCTCTCTGTGTCTCTGCTTCATCTCTCTCTCTCTACCTGTATGTCTGTCTTTGTGTCGCCGTATGTGTGTCTTATCTCTCTCTCAAATTTCACACTTAACTTATATTTAGCAATCTTTAAAATAACGTAATCAACCAGACCATGCGTTAATTGTGTTTTTGACCGACCCTCTGTGTTGCATTTTATGGTTTTCAAATTTTACTAAATCTTGTTCGATTTAGTGTTCTTCTCCATCTCTCTTTGTCTCCCCTACATGCTAAGGCCTCGGCACAGAGACCCTGTCTCTCTGTGTCCCATACGTTGTGTCTCTTTGTGTCTCTGTGTTAACTCCTATACTTAGCTGTCTGTATATATGTCTACGGTTCTGTGTTTCCTCTCTCTCTCTTAAATTTAGCTCTTCTGTGCCTGATGATGATTGCTTGCGTTGCAATCGAAACGTCGTATGCCATTATGCAATTTTATTATTATTTCTTATTTGTACACGTGACTTTACCGAACAAAAACACAAAGAGTAGGTGCCACTCGTTAACAGCGCTTGCCCCTACAGTCTCATAGACGCGTTATGGAGGGTCTTGGTTTGAAGCTTTCCTGACTGCAGGGATCCATACTCTGGTTCTTTCCGTAATGTCACGTGGTAGCTAGAAATGAATTAGGCGCGATGACGCACGCTTGTGTCGTGATGACGCACGCTTGTGTCGCGATGACGCACGTTTGTGTTGCGATGACGCACGCTTGTGTTGTGATGACGCACGCTTGTGTCGTGATGACGCACGCTTGTGTTGCCATGACGCACGCTTGTGTAGCGATGACGCACGCTTGTGTCGTGATGACGCACGCTTGTATCGTGATGACGCACGCTTGTGTTGTGATGACGCACGCTTGTGTCGCGATGACGCACGCATGTGTCGTGATGACGCACGCTTGTGTCGTGATGACGCACGCTTGTGTGGTGATGACGCACGCTTGTGTCGTGATGACGCACGCTTGTGTCGCGATGACGCACGCATGTGTCGTGATGACGCACGCTTGTGTCGTGATGACGCACGCTTGTGTCGCGATGACGCACGCTTGTGTCGTGATGACGCACGCTTGTGTTGTGATGACGCCCGCTTGTGTTGCCATGACGCACGCTTGTGTTGCGATGACGCACGCTTGTGTCATGATGACGCACGCTTGTATCGTGATGACGCACGCTTGTGTGGTGATGACGCCGCTTGTGTCGCGATGACGCACGCATGTGTTGTGATGACGCACGCTTGTGTCGTGATGACGCACGCTTGTGTCGCGATGACGCACGCTTGTGTCGCGTTGACACACGCTTGTGATGTGATGACGTCCACTTGTGTTGTGATGAGACGCTCGCTTGTGTTGTGATGACGCACGCTTGTGTCGCGATGACGCACGCTTGTGTCCTGATGACGCACGCTTGTGTCGTGATGACGCACGCTTGTGTCGTGATGACGCACGCTTGTGTTGCGAGGACGCACGCTTGTGTCGTGATGACGCACGCTTGTGTCGCGTTGACACACGCTTGTGTCGTGATGACGCACGCTTGTGTCGTGATGACGCCCGCTTGTGTCGTGATGACAGCACGCTTGTGTCGTGATGACGCACGCTTGTGTCGTGATGGACGCACGCTTGTGTCGTGATGACGCACGCTTGTGTTGTGATGACGCACGCTTGTGTCGTGATGACGCACGCTTGTGTCGTGATGACGCACGCTTGTGTCGTGATGACGCACGCTTGTGTTGTGATGACGAACGCTTGTGTCGTGATGACACACGTTGTGTCGTGATGACGCACGCTTGTGTCGTGATGATGCACGCTTGTGTTGTGATGACGCACGCTTGTGTCGTGATGACGCACGCTTGTGTTGTGATGACGCACGCTTGTGTTGTGATGACGCACGCTTGTGTCGTGATGACGCACGCTTGTGTTGCCATGACGCACGCTTGTGTCGCGATGACGCACGCTTGTGTCGTGATGACGCACGCTTGTGTCGTGATGACGCACGCTTGTGTTGTGATGACGCCCGCTTGTGTTGCCATGACGCACGCTTGTGTTGCGATGACGCACGCTTGTGTCATAATGACCCACGCTTGTGTCGTGATGACGCACGCTTGTGTCGTGATGACGCACGTTTGTGTCGCGATGACGCACGCTTGTGTCGCGTTGACACACGCTTGTGATGTGATGAAGTCCGCTTGTGTTGTGATGACGCACGCTTGTGTTGTGATGACGCACGCTTGTGTTGCGATGACGCACGCTTGTGTGGTGATGACGCACGCTTGTGTCGCGATGACGCACGCTTGTGTCGTGATGACGCACGCTTGTGTCGTGATGACGCACGCTTGTGTTGTGATGACGCCCGCTTGTGTCGTGATGACGCACGCTTGTGTCGCGATGACGCACGCTTGTGTCGTGATGACGCACGCTTGTGTCGTGATGACGCACGCTTGTGTCGTGATGACGCACGCTTGTGTCGTGATGACGCACGCTTGTGTTGCGATCGAAACGTCGCGATTTGGTTTATTTTTATTTTTATTTATTTCTAACTACCACGTGACTTTACCCAAAGAACCAAACAGAGTATGGGGGATCTTTGTCATAGCATACCTGTTGGTGGAGGTGATGGGGGGGGGGTGATGGGGAGGGGGTGATGGGGGGGGGTGATGGGGTTGATGGGGGGGGGAGGTAATGGGGGTGATGGGGGGGTGATGGGGGGTGTGATGGGGGTGATGGGGGTGATGTGGGGGTGATGGGGTGATGGGGGGGGGGTGATGGGGGTGATGGTGGGGGGTGATGGGTGGGGTGATGGGGGGGTGATGGGGGGGGGGGTGATGGGGGGGGGTGATGGGGGGGGTGATGGAGGTGATGGGGGTGATGGGGGGGTGTGATGGGGGTGGCTCTTCAGTTAGAACCCTAACAGAGTCTCGGAGCTTCTCCTCTCGGCCTCTCTCGCCAGCCCCCCACAATTGGGGACCGGCGCTCTGACTCCACGAACACGAGCAGTTTCTGTCCCTGACAGCCCCGGGCGATGCTCGGACCCACCACTACCACCACCACAACCACCACAACCACAACCACCACCCACCACAACCACCACCCACCACAACCACAACCACCTACCACTCACCACTACAACCACCACCACCACCATCACCATCCACCACCACCACAACCACCACCACCACCACCATCACCACCCACCACCACCACAACCACCACCACTACTCACCACCAACCACCACCCACCACTACCACCACCACCACCACCACCCACCACTACCACTACCCACCACTCACCACTCACCACCACCATCACCACCCACCACCACCACCATAACCACCCACAACCACCACCCACAACCACCACCACCCACCACTCACCACCACCACCACCCGCCACCACCACCCACCACTCACCACCACCCACCACCACCACCCACGACCACGACCCACAACCACCTCCACCCACCACCACCCCCCACCACCACCCCCCACCACCATCACCCTCCATAACCCTCCACCCACCACCGCCACGGTAACGACGCGAGATGAGAGAGATAGATTAATTGGCGGCTAATGAAGGGACTGATGCGACATGAAGATTCGATGGCAAACACGCCTGTGCCTCCTGGGTCCTTGACGGGGGCTAGGGGTTGGGGCGGTGGTGGTGGTGACTGGTGGTGAGTGAGTGAGTGGTGAGTAGTCTGTGTCTGTGTGCGTCCATAGTAGAGGTTTTTGTGTTGGGTTAGACCGCTTCAATGGAATTGTGTCGTTAAACCTGACACCACCCGGCGCAGCCAGCCAGTCAGGTTTGTCACGTTCACAAAACGCGCCAATTTGTTACCAGTTCAGCACTAAGCCGGTTCCATTGGAGGGTAAAACCCACAGCATTTACAATTCGAGTACGACGTTTCGCCAGTGATTACAATAGCCATCATCAGGCGTACGGCCAGAGTGTTGTGTGTGTATGTGTGTGTCCACGAGGAACGGCGGTGTGGTGGTTTGCGGGGCTGCGCTACGAACCCGGCGATCCCGAGTTCGATTACCCACGCTCACGGCCAACACCATCACCGGTGACGATTATCGGAACCGGTCCTGGTCCTCCCCTAGGTCGACTCAGCCTCAAATGAGTAACCCGGTGCGGTGCGTAAAAACATCGCCGCTGGGGAGACAAAGGTGGTCGGGCGTGGTGCTGGCCACCCACCCCCTCGTGTGCCGTTCCGGCCTTCATAGGTGCTGCTGCTCGCTCACAGCACTTGCCCCGACACGAGAGCCTGTTGAAGGCTATACGGGGGATATTTGTCTTTGCTTTAGAACATCGTCACCAGCAGGTCGATGCGGCACCGCGTCTCCTCCTGCACGAATGGGAAATTAAAGGCGCAGCCACAGCCCTGCGAGTGTGTGGACATGCATCACAACACTGTGGACCACATCGCAAAACCCATAGAGACACGTGGACATTCATAGACACCCATAGAGACCCATAGAGATACATCGAGATTTACAGAGACACATAGAAACCCACACTCATAGAGGCTCATAGAGAGAGACACATAGACCATGGACGTGCGGTCAGGGGAGGCAGGCGAGGCAGAGCCTCACCTGGTCATGCTACAATGAAATAGCTGTTAAGAAAAGTAAAAATAAAGGATAATCAAATGAAATAAATATAAAGATGTTTCCACTGATCTGTGTTATAAATGTGATTTCTGTACGATTACAATAATCTTTATCGTCAAAGTCGCCAAATTTGCGGAGCTCCGCTGCAAATACAGGGAGAGACGAGAGGTGAGGCAGCGACGAGCTCAGCCTCCCTGTGATTGCGCAACCCCTCAGTAACTGGATGGAGCGCGGGCAATAAGCGCGTGCCTGTTGCTATCTCAATATGTCACCAATGTGATGTTTGTAGACCCCTTCATTTCATGTCCTCGCCTTCCATACTCCAGGTAACTTATTTCACGTATGTGTATAAAGACATTTAGGTTCGCCGGTCTCGTCATAAAACTGCAATGAAAAAGCACCAGGGGAGGCAGCTATCACATGTGCCTCACTGAGGGGGACGTGTCTAACACGCCCCCCACAGTGAGGCCACGCCCCCCTCCGTGAGGCCACGCCCCCTCAGTGTGTGAATCTGGCTCTGACACGAGCCAGTGCCTCCCCAGCCATTGACGTCACCGCACATCACTGACATAGACATACAGTGAGGGACAAAAGTATTTGATCCCCTGCTGATTTTGTATGTTTGCCCACTGACAAAGAAATGATCAGTCTATAATTTTAATGGTAGGTTTATTTGAACAGTGAGAGACAGAACAACAAAATCCAGATAAACGCATGTCAAAAATGTTATGAATTGATTTGCATTTTAATGAGGGAAATAAGAATTTGACCCCCTCTCATTCGGAAAGATTTCTGGCTCCCAGATGCCTTTTATACAGGTAACGAGCTGAGATTAGGAGCACACTCTTAAAGGGAGTGCTCCTAATCTCAGCTTGTTACCTGTATAAAAGACACCTGTCCACAGAAGCAATCAATCAGATTCCAAACTCTCCACCATGGCCAAGACCAAAGAGCTCTCCAAGGATGTCAGGGACAAGATTGTAGACCTACACAAGGCTGGAATGGGCTACAAGACCATTGCCAAGCAGTTTGGTGAGAATGTGACAACAGTTGGTGCGATTATTCGCAAATGGAAGAAACACAAAAGAACTGTCAATCTCCCTCGGCCTGGGGCTCCATGCAAGATCTCACCTCGTGGAGTTGCAATGATCATGAGAACGGTGAGGAATCAGCCCAGACCTACACGGAAGGATCTTGTCAATGATCTCAAGGCAGCTGGGACCATAGTCACCAAGAAAACAATTGGTAACACACTACGCCGTGAAGGACTGAAATTCTGCAGCGCCCGCAAGGTCCCCCTGCTCAAGAAAGCACATATACATGCCTGTCTGAAGTTTGCCAATGAACATCTGAATGATTCAGAGGACAACTGGGTAAAAGTGTTGTGGTCAGATGACACCAAAATAGAGCTCGTTGGCATCAACTCAACTCGCCGTGTTTGGAGGAGGAGGAATCCTGCCTATGACCCCAAGAACACCATCCACACCGTCAAACATGGAGGTGGAAACATTATGTTTTGGGGGTGTTTTTCTGCTAAGCGGACAGGACAACTTCACCGCATCAAAGGGACGATGGACGGGGCCATGTACCGTCAAATCTTGGGTGAGAACCTCCTTCCCTCAGCCAGGGCATTGAGAATGGGTCGTGGATGGGTATTCCAGCATGACAATAACCCAAAACACACGGCCAAGGCAACAAAGGAGTGGCTCAAGAAGAAGCACATGAAGGTCCTGGAGTGGCCTAGCCAGTCTCCAGACCTTAATCCCATAGAACATCTGTGGAGGGAGCTGAAGGTTCGAGTTGCCAAACGTCAGCCTAGAAACCTTAATGACTTGGAGAAGATCTGCAAAGAGGAGTGGGACAGAATCCCTCCTGAGATGTGTGCAAACGTGGTGGCCAACTACAAGAAACGTCTGACCTCTGTGATTGCCAACAAGGGTTTTGCCACCAAGTACTAAGTCATGTTTTGCAGAGGGGTCAAATACTTATTTCCCTCATGAAAATGCAAATCAATTTATAACATTTTTGACATGCGTTTTTCTGGTTTTTGTTGTTGTTATTCTGTCTCTCACTGTTCAAATAAACCTACCATTAATATTATAGACTGATCATTTCTTTGTCTGTGGGTAAACGTACAAAATCAGCAGGGGATCAAATACTTTTTTCCCTCACTGTACATAGAGACCCATACTCATCAAAATACACAAAGAGAACCATGTTCCTTGTGACTCATAGAGACCCATAGCGACACGTGGAGATACACGGAGGCCCACGTAGAGCCAAAGGTGCGCGACTGTGGGCCATGCAGCCCAAACCCTGCACCGCGCAGTAAACCCGCTGTAGTCTGTGCTCCTTCAACGGTGCAGGAGGAAGACAAAGACGGCTGAGGGTGGTGCTGCTGCTACCTCGTGTGCCGTGCCCATCCTTCAGAGGTGCTACTCGCTCACAGCACATGCCCTCTCCACCCCCCACCCACCCCCAGCAGTCCGTTCAAGGCTACACGGTGATTGGCCAATCTTTGTCTTTGCTGTTCACTCGGAGAGACGCAGAAATCTGTTCATACTCGCGATGGCTTCGCCTGGGCGGCCAAAGTCAAGTCCCCCCCCCCCCACCACAGCCCCCCCTTCCACCACAGCCCTCCCCCCCCCCCACCACAGCCTTCCCCCTCTCCCCCGCCCCCCCCCCCCCGTGCGGGGTCTTAATTACGAAGCCCTCCTTCACTCGATAGCGCCACTCTCACTGCGAAGCTGCGCGCGTGCGCAAGGGACCACAGCTTCGGGTTTGTGCGTTTGGAAAACACCGACCTCGTGATGTTGCGTAACCAGGCGAGAGCCCCAGAAACAGAGAGACGCAGGGTGGATGAGTGACTGGATGATTGAGTGGATGAGTGAGTGGATGAGTGAGTGGATGAGTGAGTGGATGAGTGAGTAGGTGAGTGAGTGGGTGAGTGAGTGGATGAGTGACTGGATGAGTGAGTGAATGAGTGAGTGGGTGAGTGGATGAGTGAGTGGATGAATGAGTGGGTGAGTGAGTGGATGAGTGAGTGGATGAGTGAGTGGGTGAGTGAGTGGGTGAGTGAATGGATGAGTGAGTGGATGAATTAGTGGATGAGTGAGTGGATGAATGAGTGGATGAGTGAGTGGATGAGTGAGTGGGTGAGTGAGTAGGTGAGTGGATGAGTGAGTGGATGAGTGAGTGAATGAGTGAGTGGGTGAGTGAGTGGATGAGTGAGTGGATGAATGAGTGGGTGAGTGAGTGGATGAGTGAGTGGATGAGTGAGTGGGATGAGTGAGTGGATGAGTGAGTGGATGAATTGGTGATTTCTACGATCGTCGAGCGAGATGCATGATATGCGAGTGAATGAGTGAGTGACATGGTGAGTGAGTTTGTGGATGAGTGAGATGGTGGATGAGTGACACGGTGAGTGAGTTTGTGGATGAGTGAGATGGTGGGTGAGTGACATGGTGAGTGAGTTTGTGGATGAGTGACACGGTGAGTGAGTTTATATTATTTGGTTCTTTCGGTAAAGTCACGTAGATAGAAAAATAATAATACAAATAAAGTTAATAGAAATTCAAATACTAAAAATATAATTAAAATAATGAAAAAATCACTAATGTAGACTGTAGCCTGGTTCTTAATCTGAGTGAGTGTCCTGGAAATCTCGAATGTGGACTGTAGCCTGGTTATTAAACTGTGTGAGTGTACTGGCAGTCTATAATGTAGACTGTAGCCTGGTTATTAAGTTTGATGAGTGTACTGGCAGTCTATAATGTAGACTGTAGCCTGGTTATTAAACTGTGTGAGTGTACTAGCAGTCTGCAATGTAGACTGTAGCCTGGTTATTAAGCTGAGTGAGTATACTGACAGTCTGTAATGTAGACTGTGGCCTGGTTATTAAACTGGGTGAGTGTACTGACAGTCTATAATGTAGACTGTAGCCTAGTTATTAAGCTGAGTGAGTGTACTGACAGTCTGTAATGTAGACTGTAGCCTGGTTATTAATCTGAGTGAGTGTACTGACAGTCTATAATGTAGACTGTAGCCTGGTTCTTAAGCTGGGTGAGTGTATTGACAGTCTATAATGTAGACTGTAGCCTGGTTATCAAGCTGAGTGAGTGTACTGACAGTCTATAATGTAGACTGTAGCCTGGTTATTAAGCTGAGTGAGTATACTGACAGTCTGTAATGTAGATTGTGGCCTGGTTATTAAACTGGGTGAGTGTACTGACAGTCTATAATGTAGACTGTAGCCTAGTTATTAAGCTGAGTGAGTGTACTGACAGTCTGTAATGTAGACTGTAGCCTGGTTATTAATCTGAGTGAGTGTACTGACAGTCTATAATGTAGACTGTAGCCTGGTTCTTAAGCTGGGTGAGTGTACTGACAGTCTATAATGTAGACTGTAGCCTGGTTATCAAGCTGAGTGAGTGTACTGACAGTCTATAATGTAGACTGTAGCCTGGTTATTAAGCTGAGTGAGTGTACTGACAGTCTATAATGTAGACTGTAGCAATGTTTATTAAGCTGGGTTAGTGTACTGGCAGTCTACAATGTAGACTGTATCCTGGTTCTGAGTGAGTTTGTGGATGAGTGAGTTGGTGGGTGGGTGAATGAGTGAGTTGGGGGGGTGAGTGATATGGCGGATGAGTGACATGGTGAGTGAGATTGTGGATGAGTGAGTTGGTGGGTGGGTGAATGAGTGAGTTGGGGGGGTGAGTGACATGGCGGGTGAGTGACATGGTGAGTGAGATTGTGGATGAGTGAGTTGGTGGGTGGGTGAATGAGTGAGTTGGGGGGGTGAGTGACATGGCGGGTGAGTGACATGGTGAGTGAGATTGTGGATGAGTGAGTTGGTGGGTGGGTGAATGAGTGAGTTGGGGGGGTGAGTGACATGGCGGGTGAGTGACATGGTGAGTGAGATTGTGGATGAGTGAGTTGGTGGGTGGGTGAATGAGTGAGTTGGGGGGGTGAGTGACATGGCGGGTGAGTGACATGGTGAGTGAGATTGTGGATGAGTGAGTTGGTGGGTGGGTGAATGAATGAGTGAGTTGGGGGGGGGGTGAGTGATATGGCGGGTGAGTGACATGGTGAGTGAGATTGTGGATGAGTGAGTTGGTGGGTGGGTAAATGAGTGAGTTGGGGGGGGTGAGTGATATGGTTGGTGAGTGACATGGTGAGTGAGATTGTGGATGAGTGAGTTGGTGGGTGGGTGAATGAGTGAGTTGGGGGGGTGAGTGATATGGTTGGTGAGTGACATGGTGAGTGAGATTGTGGATGAGTGAGTTGGTGGGTGGGTGAATGAGTGAGTGAGTTGGGGGGGTGAGTGATATGGCGGGTGAGTGACATGGCGAGTGAGATTGTGGATGAGTGAGTTGGTGGGTGGGTGAATGAGTGAGTTGGGGGGGGGGTGAGTGATATGGCGGGTGAGTGACATGGCGAGCGAGTGACATGTGAGTGGCATTGTGGGTGAGTGACATGGCGGGCGAGTGAATGAGTGAGTGATCGATAACAGCCAAATGCTCTTAAGAGTCACCTGGAGGGCGAGGTATGAGTGAAACCAGTAGGGGTGGCTATGATTGCTGCTGCTGCTGCTGAGTGATCAGTCTCCCTCCAATTCACGAGGACGTCAGTAACACCTCTCGCTTGCAGTCACGCCGACAACCCCCTGGACCCCACGCGCTAAACCTTCAAAGGACGCGAGTTCAAGCCCCGGGTGAAGCTCGGAGAGAGCTCGAAAGGAGTAAACAAAAATCTGGCAAACCAACACCGCCGTGTTGTGAAAGGCCCAACGCAGACAGCTCCCTCGGGGGGGTTTTGATCTTCAGGGTCCACCCCTCAACCGCATCGCCCACCGCACAAACCGTGGCGGCAGCAGCAGCAGCAGACGGCCGGATGGCAGCTGACGATGGGCAAATGTGAAGTGAGAAACTCCCTCCAGTAGCGGTGCGCCACTGTGGTGGTGCAGAACAGGGAGCGTGCAGAGACCCAACGAGGCCCCAGACACGAAGAGGAAGTAGGAGGAGACATCGTCACGGCGATGATAAACTACGACTCAGCTACTGTGACATTCTAGTTGTTGTTGTTGTCTCTGTATCTATGTCAGCCGTACGGAAGATTAAGAAAGCAGTGTTAGTATATGGGCAGTGTGAGTATATGGGCAGTGTTAGTCTATGGGCAGTGTTAGTGTATGGGTAATGTTAGTATATGTTCAATGTTAGTCTATGGGCAATGTTAGTCTATGGGCAATGCAAGTCTATGGTCAATGTTAGTATATGTTAAATGTTAGTATATGGGCAATGTTAGTCTATGGGCAATGTTAGTCTATGGGCAATGTAAGTCTATGGGCAGTGTTAGTGTAGTGAGTTAAACTGAGTTGCAGACGCACTTCTTTGGAGGCAACACATTTATTAAAACCAAGACACGGGGTAACTGCCCCTTAACAAGATAACAACCTATGGTGGTGGACCACCAGGCTAACTGCACTAATTACATCGGAGTTAGCTACGATGGACCGGACCCCAGCTTGGGTCCAGGTCCACGTGTTGGTGACTCTTGTAGAACGTAGAACGTAGATTCTTCAGGATGAACAACAGCAGCCGGTCTCTCAGGGGGACCCGGCTTTTATCCTCCGTGACGGGGCTGGCTCCGCCCTTAGCCACGCCCACCTTCTAGAATCCTCGAGCAGGATCTCGACCTTGACACGTGACCACCCCTAGCCCCCACCTGGAGGCCCTGTGTAGACTTTACCAGTCACGTGTCCTCTAGGGTCAACCGGAGTGCCATGGCCCTTAGTAACCCCATTGCCGTGGCCGGCACCCTTACAGCCCATCCTGTAGGGGTCGGCACTGCACGCAGAGCGTGAAGTGCCATCCAGCACTGTCAGTCAGCACTCACCAAGCCCCTCTAGGGCCGCTACTGCTCCCACATGTGAGTGGTGCCCGCGATGTCGCTACATCACACGCCGTGCCTCTCTATAGCCGGCATTACACAGTGACATCCGCAATGTCACTACATCACCCCCCCCCCCCCCCTTCGTAGCACTCAGCCATTCTGGCTGTCAACTCCCTCTTTTAAACGAACTAAGTAACAAAGCGAATAAGGTGAAAAAAAAATAGTAAAACCCCTATGCGTGCCTCAACAATCACAATTATAAATACCCCAGTCTACCTATACAATATGTACACTATCTACAAATGTAAAGTAACAGACGGGGAAAAGGGTGGAAGTACAGAACAAAGCAAGGGGAGAGAGATAAAAAAATTAATGTAGTTAAACCCGAACGCTCGGAACCCCCTCCATCACCAACATATCCCACCCTCACCGTGTAACAACACCCGCAAGCACATTAAAGGCCAGGTTCACCCAAAAACTGACACGGCCTGCCGAGTGGGACAACCAACTGACGGTGTGGAAGCGTGTGTGTACGGGGATCACGGAAACCGAGCAGTCTTTGATCGTGTCCTTGTGGCTGGGTCCCCAGGGGAGGTGGGCTCGCTCTCCCTGGAGCTCCCGGGGGAATATGCATCTGACACTCGGCCCCTGCAGTGTGAAGATGGAATGAACTCTCGCGGAGCGATGAAAGGCTTGAGGCGTGAGAGGGATGTACAAACCAACTCCGCCGACCCAAGCGAATCTGAACACGCTGTGGTCAAGCGACCCGAAATTACATCAACCGGCCCCCTCCAGGGTTTAAACAATTTGGGCGACATTCCCACCGGTACCTGTGGACAGTGCAACCAGGCTCTGTCCCCTGGCACCCACTCATGTGCGGGAGTACGGGAACCCCTCAGCCAATCATTTGCCAATTGGCGCGAATTTGAATTTTCCCTGGAATTTTTTTAAATTTAGCCTTGTTTGGCGCGGCTCATAACTGGACATCAATCGGGGGGTCGTGTTCTCTCCCGTACATGAAACATAAAAACAAAACGGTGAGTAGCCGTTGAATGTGTGAGGTGCCATTCTATATGCAACCAGGACTCCGGGAATATGTAAATCCCAGTCAAGTTGGGACTCGTTGACCTGATGGCTCAACAAGAAGGTCAGAGTCCTGTGCAGCCTCTTGACCATGCCATCTGTCTGCGGGTGGTATGGTGATGTGCGTACTTTCTTTGTTCCAAACAAATCGCATTCCTTGCGCAGCAATTTAGAAGAAAATGTTTTGCCCTGATCGGTCAAAAGACGTTCGGGAGCAGCACCCTTGTCGATCACATAGCCATTGAGGAATGCCTCAGTGGTCGTGGCCGCCGGCTGATTGGGGTGCGGCCAGGCCACCGGCCATCGTGAAAAATGTTCAACTCCGACTAGCAAATACTTATTCCCATGAGGGGTAGTGGGAAATGGACCAAGGATGTCCAGAGCAACCAGTTCATTTATGCGGGAGACCTGAATCGATTGCAACGGTGGACAACGGGATCTTCTGCCATGCCAGGCCAGAAGAAGTCCAGCTTAAGTGTGGCCAACGTCTTGTGCAACAGTCGCTCGTGTACCGCCCAAATGACCTTATCCCGCAGGGCAGTGGGCACCACAATGTCATAACGGCGCAACCCTCCGTCCCAGTGCATGAGCAAGCCACCTCTGAGAATGAGTCTCCCTGGCACGGCGTCGCAATTTAATCAGGGAAGCGTCCTCAACCTGGAGGCACCCACATTCTTCGTGGTCCAACCCAATGACGGCGTCACGCGCCACCGGACCCTCGGCCACGTGAGAGGTTCCAACCTCGGCCGACGCCACAAGGGGAGGGGGCGAATGCCCAGCGGGTGGCTCACAGCGTCCAGAGCCCGAAAAACACGCTCGCGCGCACCCATCGCTCGTTGGTAATCGCGACAGGGCGTCCGCGTTCATGTGTCGGGAGCCTTTGCGATAAGTAACATTAAAGGAATAGTCCTGGAGGGCTTCCAACCAAGGTTAAAGTTGGCCAGATGGCTGTTCAATGCTCAACGCGTACTGTAGCGCTGCATGGTCAAATCACACCTCAAAGTGTCTACCATACGTATAGGGGTAATACTATTTCACAAAAAACACAATAGCTAACAGTACCCGGCGTGTGACACAGTACCGTTGTTCGGCCGGAGACAGAACTCTGCTTCCATGTGTGACAACACTCTCGATGCCATTGACAATTTGAGACAGAACAGCTCCAATCCCGGTGTTACTCGCATCTGTATCAAGGACGAACGGCAAGGGAAAGTCGGGGTAGCGGTCGGGTATTGACCAAGCCATCCCTGAGCACAACAAATGCGGTCTCCTCCTCCTCCCCCCAATGGAAATTCTGACTCTTCACCGTCAAGGCGTGGAGAGGTTTAACGATGGTAATGAACTCGTTGACAAAACGGTGATAATAGGACGCGAATCCTATGAAACTGCGCACCTCCCCTATTGACGTGGGGGTCGGCCAAGTACGAACACACGCGGTTTTGTGCAGGTCAGTCGCAATACCCGATTTACTGATTATGTGGCCAAGATACCGAACCGATTTTTGGAGGTGACACTTCTGCGGTTTAAATTTTAGGTTGGCCGCACGCATTTTAAGAAAGACAGCGCGTAACCGCTGGAGGTGCTCATCAAACGCACGGCTGAAAACGATAACATCGTCGAGAAATATCAGGCATGAGTCCCACTGGAGACCAGCTAGAACCAGTTCCATCAATCGCTGGGACATAGCCGGCGCGGAATGAAGACCCATCGGAAGCCGATTAAATTCGAACAAGCCTTGTGGTGTACGAAAGGCTGTTTTGGGCTTAGAGGCTTCGTCTAGTGGCAACTGCCAAAACCCGGATAGGAGGTAAAGTGTGGAAAAGAGCCGTGTCTTCCTGCTAGGGAGTCGTCCATCAGGGGTAGAGGGTACGCGTCAGCAACAGAGATCTTATTATGCTTACGGAAGTCAACACAGAAGCGCAAGCTACCGTCCTGCTTTTTAACAATGACAATAGAGGCTCCCCACGGGCTGGTGAATGGTGAAATAATATCTGCGGCTAACATTTCGTCAACTGCCAGTCGTTGTTTTTTTCCGCTGGGCTTAGCTGGTAGGGATTCTGGCGGATGGGAGCGGCGTCACTCACATCGATGTGTTGACTCAAAATCATAGTGCGGGAATTCGCGCAAAAGCAGCCTCAATTTCCCCACCCCTCTGGACCTCGGACAAATCCGCATTTTCAGAATCAAGCGTATCCATCCACCCTTCATGAGAACTCTTGTGCGGCCGAGCATTTGCCGCGGCCCCCACACTGCCAACGATGCTTCCTTCACAAAGCGCTGGCGACGCATGAGCTGGCACAGTACCTTCCTGAATAACCGACGTCTCTAACCCTGCGTTAAGGACCTGAATGAAGGGTTCCCGATCATTGGATACCAACGTCTGGGCCCCTACTAACGACAACCCACGAATGGCTTTATTAGAGTGTCCCAAGAGGATTCATCCCGCCGTCGCCTCCTGGTCTAGCAGCTTCCGCAATGGCAAAGGGACCAACGTTTGCGCACCAGGGGGAATCTTTGATGTCTTACGTGCAAGTGCTTGCACGGTAGCGTTGACTGTGCACAAGCGAGTGGGAGAAGGCAGAAATGCCACTCGACGGCCGGATGGTGATTCAAGGCACCCTTGGTCGGTTAAAATTTTCAGGGGCATCCTCCCCAACAACTCGGTCCCGAGCAAGCAAGGACTTACAAGCGATGTTGATGCAAGAACCGGACCCGTCAAATTCATATTCTACGTGAGATTGTAGTTGTTGTCTCTGCATTTACATCAGGCCATGCGAAAGAAGAAGAGACTCAGAGATGCATGGAGATTCAGATCCAGAGACTCAGACCCAGAGACCCACAGAGGTCCGGAGGCTTATAGAGTTCCATAGAAACGCGTCGACCCACGGAGACATCACAGCGATACACTCCACTACTGCTGGCTTGACCACCGGAATGTGCGCTACGGTGGCTCGGAGATGTTACCTACCTCGCCTGGTACACGAGAGGTCGCGTGTTCGACCACGTCCCTGACGCCTGCTGCTGCTGCTGCTGTATATTTGGAGTTTGCGTGTCTCTCTCTTTCTCTACCCGTGGTGGCATTAATTTTTCTCTGGGTCCTCCGATTTCCCCGCCTCCACATTTAGAATCAACATCAGGCGTTTAGGGTGTTTTGGTTGCAATGCATTTCCCTTTGATGATGACGATGATGGTGATGCTAAGCCGCCACTTGCTTGAGCTGTCATTTGTGGGACGCTTCTGATGAAGAGCTACGCAGCTTAGTGGGGCTCTTACCCAGCAACTTCATAATAAAACATTCAGATTATAGAATGTGAAAGTGTGGTTGTTTTGCCGTACGACAACAACGAGCAGATCCCTTTTGAGTGATTTGAATCGTAATTGTCGTGACTCGTGACGCCATCGGCACGTAATGGGCCTACTCTTCCGAACGCCTTCACGTGAGCGTTGGCGGTGACTGAATACCGCAGCGGAAATTCGTCTCCTCGCACTGATCACACACCCTTGACATCACTCACGATCACTCACCATTACTCACGAATATCATCACACCATCACTCACACATACATACATAACAAATACAAAAATCCCCCGTATTGCCTGAACAGGCTGTTGGGGTAAGTGCTATTAGTGAGCACCTATGAAGATCGATACATACATCATCACACGCAACAAGACAAATATATATATCCCGTGAAGGCCTTGACAGGCTGTTGGAGTCATCACTTACCATCACTTACCATCACACAAACACAATCACTCATGATCACTCACGATCACTCACAAATATCATCACACCATCACTCACGCATACATCACACACCATCACACACACACACCAAAAAAAAATGCATAGATCCCCCGTATAGCCTTAACAGACTGTTGGGGCAAGTGCTGTTAGCGAGCACCTATGAAGGCCGGCACGGCACACGAGGGGGTCGGTGGCCAGCAACCACGCCCGGCCGCCTTTGTCTCCCTGGTCGTGATCTTTACCACATCGCACACCGTCACACACGAGACAAAGGTCCCCCCGTGTAAGCCTTGACAGGCTGTTGGCGCCATCACTTACATCACACATTCACCATCACTCATCATCGCTCACCAATACGCCTTCATCATCACAACAGCACTCGCACACACATAACGGAACAAAGATCCCCCGTATAGCCTCACACTTTGTTGGGGCGAGTGCTGCTTGCGAGTAGCACCTACGAAGGCCGGCACGGCAGGCGAGGGGGTGAGTGGCCAGAGCTTACGCACGCGCTCACGCCGGGTCCACCTTTGTCTCTCCCCAATGGCGATGTTTACAAACCGCACCGGGCGCTCATTTAAAACCACAACCCCCACCGCAGTTAGGATCGGCAACGTCAAAGCCGCGTCCCCAGTGCGGAATAATGAGCGGAAAAATAACTCGACTGAGATGACGCCCAGGGTTTAAGAATAATCGCTCCCCAGAATTCAGGGGGGCGGGAGGGGGTGAGGGGGGGATATGGGAATGAGAATCAGAATTTATACCGCAGGAGGAATTCCATGACCTATCGGGCTCTTTTTTTCACAGATTTCAATAGGAGAACGGGGTAAGAACGCGACACCACAAACAGTACACAAACACGATAGTAGCGCAATGTAGCAAGCCGTGTTAACAAATCACCCAACACACAGACAAATACAACCACGAAACCATCCACATAGCTACCAGGCTAATCCCACAGATGCATGATCTGATTTTCTCGGAAGCGACCTGGCCACAAATTATAGCCCAACAATTTGGCCTATTATTTGGGCATTTATAGCAGCAAAAAAAATAACCTAAATCATTATCTCAATGCATGTCGACTCTAAATGTAGAGGGGGGGAAAAAAACCGGAGGATCCGGACAGAGAGAAAAAAAAAACCCAAGAAAAACGCCACCACGGGGAGAGAGACGCAAACTCCAAATATAAAGCAGAGGCAGCAGGCGTCATCAGGGTCGGAATGGAACCCGCGACCTCCTGTACGCCAGGCACGAGGTCAGTGGTGATGTCACCGCCAGTTCGTGACGATTTCCGGTTGCAGAGATTCACAAAAGATCTGATATGAATATTAATATGAGCTGACGAAACGTCTATTAGCGCCTTTGCCTCGCTTGTTGCAGCGGACGTTCGCGGTTCCAATCCACCGGCCCACCTGGTTAATGCCGCGGTGGCTAGGAGATGTTAACTCCCTCGCCTTGTATACAGGAGTTCGTGGGTTCGGTCCCAACCCTGACGCCTGCTGAATATTTGTTATTTGCGTCTCTCTCTCTCTCTCTCCCCGTCGATTTGTCTCCGGGTCCTCCGGATTTTTCCCTCCAAATTGAGAATCAACATCACAACGCGTTTCGAGTATTTGGCTGCTAAACATTTCCATGCGAAGCGCCACTTTGTTGGGGCTATCATTTGTGATGGTCAGGTCTACGCAGCTACGCAGCCTAGTGGGCTTTACATGGTCAAAAAGGAAAACGATTTCAGTTTAAATTTTGACTTAAAGTTAGTTTAGTTTTAATACTGCGGCGGTGGTGGTGGTGTGTATCGGATAGCGAACAGAGCGCTGCTCTAGGAACCGGGCGGCGCGAGTTAGATTCCCCGCTCACGGCCAACACCATTGACGATTGTCTGAAACGGTCCTGGGCAACCCCTAGGTCGACTCAGCCTCAATGAGTTCCTGTTGTGGTGTGTTAAATCATCGCAACTCGGGATACAAAGGCGGTCGGGCGTAGTGTTGGATAACCACCCCCTAGTGTGATGTGCCAGTCTTCATTTGTGCTCGCTAACAGAACTTGCCGCAAAACAAGTACTCTGTGTTGTACGTGATGGTGCGTGATGATGTTTGTGTAAGTGATGGTGTAAGGTGCGAAAGAAGTTCAACATACATTATACATGTGTGTGTGAGTGATTGTGAGTGATGGTGACTGATGGTGAGTGATGGCATATGTGTGAGTGATCGTGAGTGATGGTGACTGATGGTGAGTGATGGTGTATGTGTTTGTGTTTGTTTGAATGGTCCTGGGCCTCCCTTAGGTCGACTCAGCCTCAAATGAGTACCTACTGCGATGTGTAAACATCGCCGCTGGGGAGACAAAGGCGGCCGGGCGTGATGCTGGCCACCCACTCCCTCGTGTGCCGTGCCGGCCTTCATAGGTGCTGCTGCTCGCTAACAGCACTTGCCCCGACACGACAGCCTGTTGAAGGCTATACGGGGGATATTTGTCTTTGCTTTAGAACATCGTCACCAGCAGGTCGATGCGGCACCGCGTCTCCTCCTGCACGAATGGGAAATTAAAGGCGCAGCCACAGCCCTGCGAGTGTGTGGACATGCATCACAACACTGTGGACCACATCGCAAAACCCATAGAGACACGTGGACATTCATAGACACCCATAGAGACCCATAGAGATACATCGAGATTTACAGAGATATATAGAAACCCACACTCATAGAGGCTCATAGAAAGAGAGACACATAGACCAGGGACGTGCGGTCAGGGGAGGCAGGCGAGGCAGAGCCTCACCTGGTCATGCTACAGTGAAATAGCTGTTAAGAAAAGTAAAAAATAAAGGATAAACAGTCTGTTAAGGCTTTATGGGCGATCTTTGTCTTTGATGGTGAGCGATGGTGAATTATGGTGAATGATGGGGTATGTTGTGTGATGTTGTGTGATGGTGTGTGATGGTGTGTGATGGTGTGTGATGGTGAGGATTGGTCAATTGGTGATGGGGACTTATGGTGGGCGATGTTGTACGTGCAATGATGTGTGATGGCGTACGTGTTGATGTGTGATGTTGAGTGATGGCGAGTGATGGTGTATGTCTGATCGCGTATGTATGATGGTTAGTGATGGTGAGTGATAGTGTATGTGTGATGGTGTGTGATGCTGAGTATTGGTGAGTGATGCTGTGAGTGTAATGGCGAGTGATGGTGTATGTGTAGAGGTGTTACGGGAGGGTGACACATGGATGTGTGATGGTGTATGTGTGACGGTGTATGATGGTGTATGTGTGACGGTGAGTGATGGTGTATGAGTGATGGTGTATGAGTGATGGTGTATGATGGTGTGTGATGGTGGATGTGTGATGGTGAGTGATGGTGTATGAGTGATGGTGTATGATGGTTTATGAGTGGTGGTGTATGAGTGACGGTGTATGATGGTGGATGTGTGACGGTGAGTGATGGTGGATGTGTGATAGTGTATGTGTGACGGTGAGTGATGGTGGATGTGTGATAGTGTATGTGTGACGGTGAGTGATGGTGGATGCGTGATGGTGTGCGTGTGTCCGGCAAAACAACCCCCTTCCTCCTCGTTGGTGCTGGACGGTAACGCTGTGGTGAGCAGGGCCACGGCGGGAATGAACATGTCCATTGGCCATTCCCCTCATGGCGTTGGTAGCCACTACAGTGGCCAAAGGGGGCTCTGGACGGGTGCGATGGGCTGGTAACCCCTCCACCTTCAATACAAGTACCATTAAACCACGGAAAGAAGATCTCTAATTAAGCTTGTGCCAGAGGCTCTGAGGGGACAGGCGTCCATGACGTCTCATGGCCAAACCCCATTTGGCGGAGCCAGGCTCCTCCAGAAACAACAAAAATGCCACTGCGGGTGGCCACGTGGAATGTTCGAATGCTCAATGCAGAGGAGAGGCTGCCACTCCTGTCGGGAGCTCGAAAGGTACCGCCTGAATCTCTGTGGTATTCAGGAGGTCCGGTGGACCGGCTTTAGCTCCTGCCATCATGACGGATGGACAGTCCTCTACTCGGGGAAAGGCGACTGCCAAACAACAGGGAGTGGCTCTTCTTGTGAACAAGAGAATGAAGAGGGCCCACATTCCCATCAACCAGAGGTGAGGAGTGGTGGTCGTGGTTTCTTATGCCCTCATGAAGATGAACATCAGTGGAGAGATGCAGGCAAGGTCGATGAGTCAGATGCCTCCTATGAACTCCTATTATTGATGCTGGCTGTAACAGGAGTGATTGGATGGCATCGGCCAGATCAGCTCAATAACAACGGGAGGAGGCTGATAAATGTTTGTGGAGCCCATGGGCTTGTAATTGTAGCGGGTTCTTATGGAGACGGAGACGTTGTCGTAGAGACAACACGGTTTATTTATAAACTAACAGGCAACTCCCTTAACATCCCCGATCTAGGGAGGTACAGCCTCCGGGCTATCGTGACTCATACCCCGCTCGCTCAACTCCCAGCCCTCCGGCTCTCAGTGCCCTAGGGGAGGCTACCTGACCCGACCCAGCCATGGACCGGGTCCGACCCCTGGTCCAAGCTCGACCCGGCCCTTACAAGGGCAGCGGGCTCGAGGTCCCAGGGTCCTAGTCTCGATGCTCTTCAGTCTTCGGTCTTTGTAGAACTGCCCTGAGCTGTGCTTGGGGTGCCCATTTTATACTCCTTCAGGGGACCCTCCACACCTGGTACCGCCCCCTTTCTGGAACCTTCCAGAACACCCTAGAAGGGCCCCCTCCCAGCCCGCCCCCCCCCCCCCCCCCACCTGGGGTAGGGGAGGGGAACCCAGCCTCCCTTGGGATCAGCTCCCTCTCTAAAGGATGCCCTTGTTGTCCCACTCTTTAAGAAGGTGGACTGCACAGACTGTACCAACTACAGGTGCATCTCACTCGGTGTGCTGTGAAAGGTCCTGGCAAGGATTATTCAACATCGCCTTGCCAGGCACGCTGAGGAGAGGCTTGCAGAGTCCCAATGCGGTTTCAGGAAAGGGCGGTCCTGCACAGATGCCATATTTTCTATCCTTCTGCTACAGCAGAGGTGAAGGGAAATTCCAACAAGACCTACATCTCTGCTTTATTGACCTGGTCAAGGCCTATGATCTCAGCAGTAGGCCTGGGCTCTGGGTTGTTCTTCGTGCTTTTGGAGTACCTGACCCTCTGCTCACGATCATTAAGGACCTTGATGATGGTGAGAGGGCTCGGGTAAAACTACGTGGCCGGGAGTCGGAGCCATTCCCTGTTCACCTTGGGGTACGACAGGGATGTCCTCTGGCTCCCACATTATTTAACATCTATTTCGACCACGTAGTTCGTGAAGCCTTCAATAGCTGTACAGGAGGAATTTCCATCTGGTACAGATACAATGAGAGGCTGATCGATGCCCGGGTGCGGTCAAGGGATGGCTCCCTATGTTTTGTATGCCGATGATTTGGTAATTGCTGCTCTCTCAGAGGAGGAGTTGGAGGCGCTGCTACTGAACCAGGGGCGTGCCACTAACAGGTGGGGCCTTACCATCAGCCCCACCAAAACTGGGAATTTTGTACCATCAGACCCCCACAACTCCTATTTGGTGATGGGGCAGATGTGGAGTGAGTGGAGAGTTTCCCATACCAGGGCAGTGTGCTCATGACCGGCTCCGGTTTGACAGCAGAGGTCCCACTCCGAATTCGTCGAGCAGAATTATATTTTCATCGGATGCGTAACGCTGTGTGGAAGCTACCTGCTCTGTCACTCCACACGAAGCTTCAGGTCTTCTCGGTCACAGTCATGCCCTCCGTTCTCTACACTTGTGAAAAGTGGACCCGCCTAATGGAACATCTTTGCTGGTTTTAAACATTTATACTGGCCTGCTTACGATCCATCCTGGTTTAACCAGGCTGGATTTTGTGAGGAGCTCACAAATCCTTGAAAGATCTGGGCAAGGTCCCATTGGTGAGCTCTTCCGGCAGGCAAGGCTGAGTTGGCTGGGTCATGTAGCCCGCATGACCAGCCACCGCATGACTAAACAGATTTTGTTCGGCCGGATAGAGAGGGCTTAACGGGCGCGGCACGGACTAGAGAAGAGATGGAGTGATGCGGTACAGGAGGACGTGGAGCTGAGTGGACTTGCCGATGACTGGTACCAGCGGTGTCAAGATCGGCCTCTGTGGAGGAGGCTCGTGAAGGACGCTACTGGGCAGTTGGAGGCAGTTGCCCTCCGACAACAACGGAGGGCAGAGGAGCGACGCTCACAACAACGAGCCGAGAGCCGGGTGGCTAAAGCACAGCAAGTTGGCATAGTAGGGGGCACAGGTGGTGCATCAGCCAGCCATCTCAGTCATCTCAGTCAGTCGACCCGTGGCACTTGGGTCTGCCCCGTAACCTCCTGGCAGCGGGCGATCGACACTTCACGTGGCCTCAAGGTGCACATGGCCTGGCACAAGCGTCGTGGTGATGTCACTGCCACTTAGTGGCGAATGGCGGTTGTTGTTGTTGTTGCTGTGATGGTGAGTGATGGTGTATGTGTGATGGTGTATGTGTGATGGTGTTTGTGTGATGGTGTGTGTGATGGTGTGTGTGATCGTGAGTGATGTGTGTGTGTGATGGTGTGTGAGTGATGGTGAGTGATGGTGTATGAGTGATGATGGTAAGTGATGGTGTGTGAGTGATGGTGTTTGTATGATGGTGAGTGATGGTGTGTGAGTGATGGTGTGTGAGTGATGGTGTTTGTGTAATGGTGAGTGATGGTGTTTGTGTGGGTGATGGTGTGTGAGTGATGGTGTATGTGTGAGTGATGGTGAGTGATGGTGTATGTGTGATGGTGTTGGTGTGATGGTAAGTGATGGTGTATGTGTGATGATGGTGAGTGATGGTGTATGAGTGAGTGATGGTGAGTGATGGTGTTTGTGTGATGGTGAGTGATGGTGTGTGAGTGATGGTGAGTGATGGTGTGTGAGTGAGTTATGGTGAGTGATGGTGTTTGTGTGATGGTGAGTTATGGTGAGTGATGGTCTGTGAGTGATGGTGTTTGTGTGATGGTGAGTGATGGTGTGTGAGTGATGATGGTGAGTAATGTGTGAGTGATGGTGAGTGATGGTGTGTGTGTGATGATGGTGAGTGATGTGTGAGTGATGTGTTTGTGTGATGGTGAGTGATGGTGTGTGTGTGATGGTGAGTGATGTGTGAGTGATGGTGTGTGAGTGACGTTTTTTGTGTGATGGTGAGTGATGGTGTGTGAGTGATGGTGTTTGTGTGATGATGGTGAGTGATGGTGTATGTGTGATGGTGAGTGATGGCGTGTGAGTGATTGTGTGTGAGTGATGGTGTTTGTGTGATGGTGAGTGTGTGATGGTGAGTGATGGTGTATGTGTGATGGTGTGTGAGTGATGGTGTTTGTGTGATGGTGAGTGTGTGATGGTGAGTGATGGTGTATGTGTGATGGTGTGTGAGTGATGGTGTTTGTGTGATGGTGAGTGTGTCATGGTGAGTGATGGTGTATGTGTCATGGTGAGTGATGGTGTTTGTGTGATGGTGAGTGATGCTGTGTGAGTGATGGTGTGTGAGTAATGCTGTGTGAGTGACGGTGTATGTGTCATGGTGAGTGATGGTGTGTGTGTGATGGTGAGTGATGGTGTGTGTGTGTGATGGTGAGTGATGGTGTATCTGTGGTGGTGTATGTGTGATGGTGTGTGAGTGATGGTGTATGAGTGATGGTGTGTGAGTGATGGTGTATGTGTGATGGTGAGTGATGGTGAATGTGTGATGGTGTTTGTGTGATGGTGTGTGAGTGATGGTGTATGTGTGATGGTGAGTGATGGTGTTTGTGTGATGATGGTGAGTGATGGTGTATGTGTGATGGTGAGTGATGGTGTGTGAGTGATGGTGTGTGAGTGATGGTGTTTGTGTAATGGTGAGTGATGGTGTTTGTGTGGGTGATGGTGTGTGAGTGATGGTGTATGTGTGAGTGATGGTGAGTGATGGTGTGTGATGGTGTTGGTGTGATGGTAAGTGATGGTGTATGTGTGATGATGGTGAGTGATGGTGTATGAGTGAGTGATGGTGAGTGATGGTGTTTGTGTGATGGTGAGTGATGGTGTGAGTCCAGCAAAACAACCCCCTACCTCCTCGCGGTGCCGGACGGGCAACTCTGTCGTGGACAGCGCTGTGGGGGGAGATCCAATTTTGATTGGCTCCTCCCCTCATGGCATATGTATCCACCACAGGGGCTAAACGGGGGCTCTGGACGGGTGCGAGGGGCTGGTAACCCCTCCACCTTCAATTAATTACCACGAAACTACAAATTAAACTTAAATATGTAACAACTAAGCTTGTGCCGGAGGCCCCGGGGGGCCAGGCGTCTATGACGTCTCCTGGCCAAACCCCAATTGGCGGAGCCAGGAGATTGAATACCTACCCTCGGGGCTACTCCAGAAACAACGAAAAGCCACTACGGTTGGCCACGTGGAATGTTCGAACGCTCACTGCAGAGGAGAGGCTGCCACTCCTCTGTCGGGAGCTGGACCGGTACCGCCTGGATCTATGCGGCATTCAGGAGGTCCGGTGGACCGGCTCTGGCTCCTGCCACCATGAGGGGTGGACAGTCCTCTACTCGGGGCAGCAGACTGCCAAACAACAGGGTGTGGGTCTTCTTTTGAACAAAAGAATGAAGGGGGCGTGGGAGCGTGGCGGTGAGGTGTGGGAAGCTGTAAGCCCCAGGCTACTTTGGGCTCGCCTTCCCATCAACCGGAGGCGAGGAATGGTGGTCGTGGTTACTTATGCCCCCACCGAAGATGAACATCCGTGGAGGGATGCAGGCAAAGCCGATGAGTCAGATGCCTTCTATGACCTCCTGTCACAGGTGCTGGCTAAAGTGGCCCCTCGGGATAGAGTCATCATGTTGGGTGACTTCAATGCCCGAGTTGGTCATGATACTGGCACCTGGCCTGGAGTGATTGGAGGGCATGGGCCAGATCAGCTCAATAACAACGGTAGGAGGCTGCTAGATTTTTGTGCAGCCCATGGGCTTGTAATTACCAACACGCTGTTCCGGCATCGGCGCATCCACACAACATCATGGATGCATGCCGGGTCCAAGCAAGAACATCTGCTGGACTACATAGTGACGGACCAGCGAATGCGAGCCCATGTCCTTGACACCAGGACCTACCGTGGAGCTGATCTGCCCTCTGACCATCGACTAGTCATCTGTAAGATGCGCCTGCCATTCTTCCACTCCGGTGGTGGGTGTACACCCAGGACCCCATTCCAACCTAAAGTGGCCTGGTCTCAGTTATCTGATGAAAGTTGCAAACGAGAATTTCATCATCGCTTGCGGCTGGGATTGGCATCGTCCCCGACTCCTCCTGATGTCGAGGGTAAATGGGCGAGGTTTAGGACTGTGACTCATGCAGCTGCAATGGCTGCTTTGGGTACGCGGTCCAGACCTCCCCAGACACCCTGGATGACAGAGGAGTTGTTCACGATGGTTGAGAAAAAGCGACAGGCCCACTGTCATCGGCTACAGAGTCCCACGTCAGAGAATGAGGAGGCTTACCGCAGCCTTCGCTCGGAGGTTCGGAGAGCCGTGAGGCGCTGCAAGGATGGGTGGTGGTCGCGGGTTGCTGAGGAGATGGAGTCTGCCTCAGTGGCCCGTGATCACAAATCTCTATTTAACTCCATCAAAAAAGTAACCTGCAGCGCCACACCTATTACCATCATTAGGGGAAAAAACGGCGATCCAATTTCCGACCCCCAGGAACAGGTTCGCAGATTTGCTGAGCATTTCTGTGAGGTCCTGGGGGAGGGAAAATCCCTCAGCCAGGAAAACATCGTGGCACAAAGTGAGGATGACCCTGCTGAGGCTGCGGTGCCTCAAATATTGGATGAAGTCACCCCCTGTGAGCGGCTGGCTGAGGTGCCATCTGCTGAGGAAGTATTGAAGGCGATCCGGAGTCTGAGACCAGGAAAGGCAGCGGGCAGAGATGATCTTCCAAGCGAAATGCTGAGGGAGGGTGGCGTTTGTGCACAGACTGCCCTATATGACATCATAACAACAGTCTGGACCACTGGACGGGTTCCGCAGGATTGGAAGGATGCCCTGGTGGTCCCCCTTTTTAAGAAGGGGGACCGCACAGACTGTAACAACTACAGGGGCATCTCACTCCTCAGTGTGCCGGGAAAGGTCCTGGCAAGGATTATTCAGCATCGCCTTGCCAGGCACGCTGAGGAGAGGCTTGCGGAGCCCCAATGCGGTTTCAGGAAAGGGCGGTCCTGCACAGATGCCATATTTTCTGTCCGTCTGCTACAGCAGAGGTGTAGGGAATTCCAACAAGACCTACATCTCTGCTTTATTGACCTGGTCAAGGCCTATGATACCATCAGTAGGCCTGGGCTCTGGGTCGTTCTTCGTGCTTTTGGAGTACCTGACCCTCTGCTCACGATCATTAAGGACCTTCATGATGGTGAGCGGGCCCGGGTAAAACTACGTGGCCGGGAGTCAGAGCCATTCCCTGTACACCTTGGGGTGCGACAGGGATGTCCTCTGGCTCCCACATTATTTAACATCTATTTTGACCACGTAGTTCGTGAAGCCTTCAATAGCTGTACCGGGGGAATCTCCATATGGTACAGATATAATGGGAGGCTAATCGATGCCCGGGTGCGGTCAAGGGATGGCTCCCTATTGCTCAACCACGTTATGTATGCTGATGACTTGGTAATAGCTGCTCAGTCAGAGGAGGAGTTGGAGACGCTGCTGCTGAGACTGGAGCGTGCCACTAAGAGGTGGGGCCTTACCATCAGCCCCACCAAAACCAAGCACCTGCCTGGGTATTTTGTACCATCGGACACTCCACCCCCACAACTCCCAATCGGTGATGGGGCAGTTGTGGAGAGAGTGGAGAGTTTCCCATACCTGGGCAGTGTGCTTATGACTGGCACCAGTTTAACAGCAGAGGTCTCACTCCGAATCAGTCGAGCGGCAATATCTTTTCATCGGTTGCGTAACGCTGTGTGGAAGCTACCTGGTCTGTCGCTCCGCACTAAGCTTCAGGTCTTCTCGGCCACGGTCATTCCCTCCCTTCTCTACGCTTGCGAAACGTGGACCCCCCTAATGGAACATCTTCGCCGGTTAGAAACATTTAGGCTGGCCTGCCTACGATCCATCCTGGGTTTAACCAGACTGGATTGTGTGAGGAGCTCACAAATCCTTGAAAGATCTGGGCAGGGTCCCATCGGTGAGCTCCTCCGGCAGGCAAGGCTGCGATGGCTGGGTCATGTAGCCCGCATGCCCAGCCACCGCATGCCGAAACAGCTTTTGTTTGGCCGGATTGAGGGGGCTAAGCGGGCGCGGCACGGGCAAGAGAAGAGATGGAGTGATGTGGTACAGGAGGACGTGGAGCTGAGTGGACTTGCCGATGACTGGTACCAGCGGTGTCAAGATCGGCCTCTGTGGAGGAGGCTCGTGAAGGATGCTACTGGGCAGTTGGAGGCAGTCGCCCTCCAACAACAACGGAGGGCGGAGGAGCGACGCTCACAACAGCGAGCGGAGCGCCGGGTGGCTAAAGCACAGCAGGTTGGCACAGTAGGGGGCACAGGTGGTGCATCAGCCAGTCATCTCAGTCAGTCGACCCGTGGCACCTGGGTCTGCCCCGTGACCTCCTGCCAGCGGGCGTTCGACACTTCACGTGGCCTCAGGGTGCACATAGCCTGGCACAAGCGTCGTGGTGACGTCACCGCCACTTAGTGGCGAATGGCGGTTGTTGTTGTTGTTGTTGATGGTGTGTGAGTGATGGTGAGTGATGGTGTGTGAGTGAGTTATGGTGAGTGATGGTGTTTGTGTGATGGTGAGTTATGGTGAGTGATGGTCTGTGAGTGATGGTGTTTGTGTGATGGTGAGTGATGGTGTGTGAGTGATGATGGTGAGTAATGTGTGAGTGATGGTGAGTGATGGTGTGTGTGTGATGATGGTGAGTGATGTGTGAGTGATGTGTTTGTGTGATGGTGAGTGATGGTGTGTGTGTGATGGTGAGTGATGTGTGAGTGATGGTGTGTGAGTGATGTTTTTTGTGTGATGGTGAGTGATGGTGTGTGAGTGATGGTGTTTGTGTGATGATGGTGAGTGATGGTGTATGTGTGATGGTGAGTGATGGCGTGTGAGTGATTGTGTGTGAGTGATGGTGTTTGTGTGATGGTGAGTGTGTGATGGTGAGTGATGGTGTATGTGTGATGGTGTGTGAGTGATGGTGTTTGTGTGATGGTGAGTGTGTGATGGTGAGTGATGGTGTATGTGTGATGGTGTGTGAGTGATGGTGTTTGTGTGATGGTGAGTGTGTCATGGTGAGTGATGGTGTATGTGTCATGGTGAGTGATGGTGTTTGTGTGATGGTGAGTGATGCTGTGTGAGTGATGGTGTGTGAGTAATGCTGTGTGAGTGACGGTGTATGTGTCATGGTGAGTGATGGTGTGTGTGTGATGGTGAGTGATGGTGTGTGTGTGATGGTGAGTGATGGTGTATCTGTGGTGGTGTATGTGTGATGGTGTGTGAGTGATGGTGTATGAGTGATGGTGTGTGAGTGATGGTGTATGTGTGATGGTTAGTGATGGTGAATGTGTGATGGTGTTTGTGTGATGGTGTGTGAGTGATGGTGTATGTGTGATGGTGAGTGATGGTGTTTGTGTGATGATGGTGAGTGATGGTGTATGTGTGATGGTGAGTGATGGTGTATGTGTGGTGGTGAGTGATGGTGAATGTGTGATGGTGTTTGTGTGAAGGTGTATGCGTGATGGTGAGTGTGTGATGGTGAGTGATGGTGTATGTGTGATGGTGAGTGATGTGTTTGTGTGATGGTGAGTGATGGTGTATGTCTGATGATGGTGAGTGATGGTGTATGTGTGATGATGGTGAGTGATGGTGTGTGAGTGATGGTGTGTGAGTGATAATGAGTTATGGTGTGTGAATGATAGTGTTTGTGTGATGGTGAGTGATGGTGTGTGAGTGATGGTGTGTGAATGATAGTGTTTGTGTGATGGTGAGTGATGGTGTGTGAGTGATGGTGTATGTGTGATGATGGTGAGTGATGGTGTGTGAGTGATGGTGTGTGAGTGATAGTGAGTTATGGTGTGTGAATGATAGTGTTTGTGTGATGGTGAGTGATGGTGTGTGAGTGATGGTGTGTGAATGATAGTGTTTGTGTGATGGTGAGTGATGGTGTATGAGTGATAGTGTGTGAGTGATGGTGTTTGTCTGATGGTGGTGAGTGATGGTGTATGTGATGGTGAGTGATGGTGTGTGAGTGATGGTTTGTGAGTGATGGTGTGTGAGTGATGGTGGTGAGTGATGGTGTATGTGATGGTGAGTGATGGTGTGTGTGATGGTGATTGATGGTGTTTGTGTGATGGTGTATGTGTGATTGTGTGTGAGTGATGGTGTATGTGATGGTGAGTGATGGTGTATGTGATGGTGAGTGATGGTGTTTGTGTGATGGTGTGTGAGTGATGGTATGTGAGTGATGGTGTATGTGACGTTGAGTGATGGTGTATGTGTGATGGTGTTTGTGTGATGGTGTGTGAGTGATGGTGTATGTGTGTGTGATGGTGAGTGATGGTCTATGTGTGATGGTGAGTGATGGTGTATGTGTGATGGTGAGTGATGGTGTTTGTGTGAGTGATGGTGAGTGATGGTGTATGTGTGATGGTGTGTGAGTGATGGTGTATGTGTGATGATGGTGAGTGATGTATGTGATGGTGAGTGATGGTGTTTGTGTGATGGTGTGTGAGTGATGGTGTATGTGTGTGTGATGGTGAGTGATGGTGTATGTGTGATGGTGAGTGATGGTGTTTGTGTGAGTGATGGTGTATGTGTGATGATGGTGAGTGATGTATGTGTGATGGTGAGTGATGGTGTTTGTGTGAGTGATGGTGAGTGATGGTGTTTGTGTGATGGTGAGTGATGGTGTTTGTGTGAGTGATGGTGAGTGATGGTGTTTGTGTGAGTGATGGTGAGTGATGGTGTATGTGTGATGGTGTGTGAGTGATGGTGTATGTGTGATGATGGTGAGTGATGGTGTTTGTGTGAGTGATGGTGATTGATGATGTATGTGTGATGGTGTGTGAGTGATGGTGTATGTGTGATGGTGAGTGATGGTGTTTGTGTGAGTGATGGTGTATGTGTGATGATGGTGAGTGATGTATGTGTGATGGTGAGTGATGGTGTTTGTGTGAGTGATGGTGAGTGATGGTGTTTGTGTGAGTGATGGTGAGTGATGGTGTGTGAGTGATGGTGTTTGTGTGATGGTGTGTGAGTGATGGTGTTTGTGTGATGGTGTGTGAGTGATGGTGTTTGTGTGATGGTGTGTGAGTGATGGTGTATGTGTGATGGTGAGTGATGGTGTTTGTGTGAGTGATGGTGAGTGATGGTGTATGTGTGATGGTGAGTGATGGTGTGTGAGTGATGGTGTATGTGTGATGATGGTGAGTGATGTATGTGTGATGGTGAGTGATGGTGTTTGTGTGAGTGATGGTGTATGTGTGATGGTGAGTGATGGTGTATGTGTGTGTGATGGTGAGTGATGGTGTATGTGTGATGGTGAGTGATGGTGTTTGTGTGAGTGATGGTGTATGTGTGATGATGGTGAGTGATGTATGTGTGATGGTGAGTGATGGTGTTTGTGTGAGTGATGGTGAGTGATGGTGTTTGTGTGAGTGATGTATGAGTGATGTATGTGTGATGATGGTGAGTGATGTATGTGTGATGGTGAGTGATGGTGTATGTGTGTGTGATGGTGTTTGTGTGATGGTGTGTGAGTGATGGTGTTTGTGTGATGGTGTGTGAGTGATTGTGTTTGTGCGATGGTGAGTGATGGTGTTTGTGTGAGTGATGTATGAGTGATGTTTTGTCGTGAGCCACACGATGTCTCTCGCGAATCGCGTCACCGACGCTGACCCCGCCCCCCACCACCACCAGCCCCCCACCACCACCAGCCCCCCACGCCGCCAGCCCCCCATGCCGCCAGCCCCCCACGCCGCCAGCCCCACATTAAATATGCAAATCAGACGACGGGGATTTGTTTACCATAATTAGCATATTCGTATTGTCTCGCTGTTCCGCTCAATTAACCCCACCGTATCCTCCTAAGGGCGCTCTCAAAGGTCATTGGGGGCGATTTTAGTTTGGGGGGGTCGCACTGATTATTTAATTAATTAAGAGTCGAGGTGTTCGTTGTGGTGAAGAACACGCTGGGTGGGGGGGGGCAGTGGAGGAAGTTTGAGTTCGATTCCTGACCCAGATTGTGGCTGGGTGAGCACGTGGCGGTGGTCGTGAGTGGTGCTGTGTTCACATCACCATCATCACCATCATCATCACCATCATCACCACCATCACCGTCACCACCATCATCATCACCACCACCACCATCATCATCATCACCATCATCATTACACCGTCACCACCATCATCATCACCACCATCATCATCATCACCATCATCATCACACCGTCACCACCATCATCATCACCATCACCACCATCATCATCACCACCATCATCATCATCACGATCATCATCACCACCGTCACCACCATCATCATCACCATCACCACCATCATCATCACCATCATCACCATCATCACCGTCACCACCATCATCATCACCATCACCACCATCATCATCACCACCATCATCATCATTACCACCATCACTATCACCACCATCATCACTGTGACCACCACAATCATCCTCACTACCACCACCACCATCATCACTATCACCACCACCACCATCATCACCATCATCATCACCATCACCACCATCATCATCACCATCATCATCACCGTCACCACCATCATCATCACCATCACCACCATCATCATCACCATCATCATCACCGTCACCACCATCATCATCACCATCACCACCATCATCATCATCACCACCGTCACCACCATCATTATCACCATCACCACCATCATCACCACCATCATCACCATCACCACCATCATCACCACCATCATCACCATCACCACCATCACTATTATCACCATAATCACCATCACTACCATCATCATCATTGTTACCATAATCAAAATCATCGTCACCATTGTTTGTGTTTAGTTTAGTACGGTTTACGATGCACGGTGCGAAATAAATTCAACATACACACATCTCCATCATTACCATCATCACCATCCCCTTCACTATAATTTATCGGCATGGCCATCATCATGATCACAGCGATCATCATCACAGCGATCAGTGCTGTTAGCGAGCAGCTAACAGTACACAGGGGTCTGGGTAGCCAACACCACGCCCGGCCGCCTTTGTCTCCCAAGTGGCGATGTTTACAGACCGCACCAGGTACTCATTTGAGTCCGAGTCCGAACTAGCGGAGGCCCCAGACCAGCTAAGATAATTATCGTGATGGTGTGCGCTGTGAGCGGGAATCGAACCCGAGTTCATCCGGTTCGTAGCGCAGCGTGCTCACCGCTTCGCTACCGCTCCCACCAACTACACAGACAGAGACACAAAAGATCCCCCGTACAGCCTTAACAGACTGTAGGGGCAAGTGCTGTTAACGAGCACCTTTGAAGGCCGGAACGGTACACGAGGGGGTGGGTGGCCAGCACCACGCCCGACCGCCTTTGTCTCCCCAGTGGCGATGTTTACTACACACCGCACCAGGTAATCATTTGAGGCTGAGTAGACCTAGGGGAGACCCAGGACCAGTTCAGATAATCGTCGCTGGTATTGACCGTGAGCGGGAATCGAATCCGGGTCTCCAGGTTCGTAGAGCAGCGCGCTAACCGCTACGCTATCGCTCCCCAGACACACACAGAGACACACAGAGACACAGAGACACACACACAGACACACACAGAGACACACAGAGACACAGAGACACACACACAGAGACACACAGACAGAGACACACACAGAGATACACACAGAGATACACACACAGACACACGGACGCGCACGGACACGCACACGCGCGTACTCCACACACACAGAGGGCGCTACCGCGTCGGGAATCGAGCCCAGGCGATCGGCCGTGCCCAGGGGCACGCGGCGCGATTGGCGGCACGTCGGGAATCGAGGCACCGGGGAATGGCCTCGCGGAGCGGTGGCGCAGCGGTTAGCGCGCCGCACTGCCAATGTCCAAAGCCCCGCCCGAGTTCCATTTCCCGCTCACGGCCACTACCAACACCCGTGACGATTATCTTAACCGGGCCCTCCCCTAGGTCGACTCGGCCTCAAATGGGTACTTGTGGCGGTAAAGACATCGTCACTGGGGAGACAAAGGCGGCCCGGGCGAGGTGCTGGTCACCCACGCCCTCGTGTGCCGTTCCGGCCTTCATAGGTGCTGCTCGCTAACAGCACTTGCCCCTACAGTCTGTTTAAGCTTTACGGGGGATCTTGGTCTTTGTGTGTGTGTAAGTGTGTGTGTAAGTGTGTGTGTGTAAGTGTGTGTGTGTAAGTGTGTGTGTGTGTAAGTGTGTGTGTGTGTTTTTGCTGTCAGGGTTTGTGATGTCGGGCTATTACAGAATCTCACTTAGGGTTGAGACATTTAAGTAAATGCATTTCGAAATGGATTGTGTGTGCGTGTGCTTACGTGCGACATGCCATAGGTGCTCGCTAACAGCACTTGCCCCAGCAGTCTGTTAAAGCTATACGGGAGATCTTGGTCTTTGAGTGTGTGCGTTAGTGTCTGTATGTGTGTATGTTAGTGCCTGTGTGTTAGTGTCTGTGTGCGTGTGTGTTAGTGTCTGTATGTGTGTGCGTTAGTGTCTGTGTGTTAGTGTCTGTGTGTGTGTTAGTGTCTGTGTGTGTGTGTTAGTGTCTGTATGTGTTAGTGTCTGTATGTATGTGCGTTAGTGTATGTGTGTGTGTGTGTTAGTGTCTGTGTGTGTGTTAGTGTCTATGTGTTTGTCTGTTATTGTCTGTGTGTGTCTGTTAGTGTCTGTGTGTGTGTTAGTGTCTGTGTGTGTTAGTGTCTGTGTGTGTGTTAGTGTCTGTGTGTGTGTTAGTGTCTGTGTGTTAGTGTCTGTGCGTGTGTGTTAGTGTCTGTGTGTGTGTCTGTTAGTGTCTGTGTGTGTTAGTGTCTGTGTGTGTGTCTGTTATTGTCTGTGTGTGTGTCTGTTAGTTTATGTGTGTGTGTTAGTGTCTTTGTGTGTTAGTGTCTGTGTGTGTGTTAGTGTCTGTGTGTGTGTTAGTGTCTGTGTGTTAGTGTCTGTGCGTGTGTGTTAGTGTCTGTGTGTGTGTCTGTTAGTGTCTGTGTGTGTTAGTGTCTGTGTGTGTGTCTGTTATTGTCTGTGTGTGTGTCTGTTAGTTTCTGTGTGTGTGTTAGTGTCTGTGTGTGTTAGTGTCTGTGTGTGTGTTAGTGTCTGTGTGTGTGTTAGTGTCTGTGTGTTAGTGTCTGTGCGTGTGTGTTAGTGTCTGTGTGTCCGGCAAAACAACCCCCTACCTCCTCGCGGTGCCGGACGGGCAACTCTGTCGTGGACAGTGCTGTGGGGGGAGTTCCAATTTTGATTGGCTCCTCCCCTCATGGCATATGTGTCCACCACAGGGGCTAAACGGGGGCTCTGGACGGGTGCGAGGGGCTGGTAACCCCTCCACCTTCAATTAATTACCACAAAACCACGAATTAAAGTGAAATATGTAACAACTAAGCTTGTGCCGGAGGCCCCGGGGGGCCAGGCGTCTATGACGTCTCCTGGCCAAACCCCAATTGGCGGAGCCAGGAGATTGAATACCTACCCTCGGGGCTACTCCAGAAACAACGAAAAGCCACTACGGGTGGCCACGTGGAATGTTCGAACGCTCACTGCAGAGGAGAGGCTGCCACTCCTCTGTCGGGAGCTGGACCGGTACCGCCTGGATCTATGCGGCATTCAGGAGGTCCGGTGGACCGGCTCTGGCTCCTGCCACCATGAGGGGTGGACAGTCCTCTACTCGGGGCAGCAGACTGCCAAACAACAGGGTGTGGGTCTTCTTTTGAACAAAAGAATGAAGGGGGCGTGGGAGCGTGGCGGTGAGGTGTGGGAAGCTGTAAGCCCCAGGCTACTTTGGGCTCGCCTTCCCATCAACCGGAGGCGAGGAATGGTGGTCGTGGTTACTTATGCCCCCACCGAAGATGAACATCCGTGGAGGGATGCAGGCAAAGCCGATGAGTCAGATGCCTTCTATGACCTCCTGTCACAGGTGCTGGCTAAAGTGGCCCCTCGGGATAGAGTCATCATGTTGGGTGACTTCAATGCCCGAGTTGGTCATGATACTGGCACCTGGTCTGGAGTGATTGGAGGGCATGGGCCAGATCAGCTCAATAACAATGGTAGGAGGCTGCTAGATTTTTGTGCAGCCCATGGGCTTGTAATTACCAACACGCTGTTCCGGCATCGGCGCATCCACACAACATCATGGATGCATGCCGGGTCCAAGCAAGAACATCTGCTGGACTACATAGTGACGGACCAGCGAATGCGAGCCCATGTCCTTGACACCAGGACCTACCGTGGAGCTGATCTGCCCTCTGACCATCGACTAGTCATCTGTAAGATGCGCCTGCCATTCTTCCACTCCGGTGGTGGGTGTACACCCAGGACCCCATTCCAACCTAAAGTGGCCTGGTCTCAGTTATCTGATGAAAGTTGCAAGCGAGAATTTCATCATCGCTTGCGGATGGGATTGGCATCGTCCCCGACTCCTCCTGATGTCGAGGGTAAATGGGCGAGGTTTAGGACTGTGACTCATGCAGCTGCAATGGCTGCTTTGGGTACGCGGTCCAGACCTCCCCAGACACCCTGGATGACAGAGGAGTTGTTCAGGATGGTTGAGAAAAAGCGACAGGCCCACTGTCATCGGCTACAGAATCCCACGTCAGAGAATGAGGAGGCTTACCGCAGCCTTCGCTCGGAGGTTCGGAGAGCCGTGAGGCGCTGCAAGGATGGGTGGTGGTCGCGGGTTGCTGAGGAGATGGAGTCTGCCTCAGTGGCCCGTGATCACAAATCGCTATTTAACTCCATCAAAAAAGTAACCTGCAGCGCCACACCTATTACCATCATTAGGGGAAAAAACGGTGATCCAATTTCCGACCCCCAGGAACAGGTTCGCAGATTTGCTGAGCATTTCTGTGAGGTCCTGGGGGAGGGAAAATCCCACAGCCAGGAAAACATCGTGGCACAAAGTGAGGATGACCCTGCTGAGGCTGCGGTGCCTCAAATATTGGATGAAGTCACCCCCTGTGAGTGGCTGGCTGAGGTGCCATCTGCTGAGGAAGTATTGAAGGCGATCCGGAGTCTGAGACCAGGAAAGGCAGCGGGCAGAGATGATCTCCCAAGCGAAATGCTGAGGGAGGGTGGCGTTTGTGCACAGACTGCCCTATATGACATCATAACAACAGTCTGGACCACTGGACGGGTTCCGCAGGATTGGAAGGATGCCCTGGTGGTCCCCCTTTTTAAGAAGGGGGACCGCACAGACTGTAACAACTACAGGGGCATCTCACTCCTCAGTGTGCCGGGAAAGGTCCTGGCAAGGATTATTCAGCATCGCCTTGCCAGGCACGCTGAGGAGAGGCTTGCGGAGCCCCAATGCGGTTTCAGGAAAGGGCGGTCCTGCACAGATGCCATATTTTCTGTCCGTCTGCTACAGCAGAGGTGTAGGGAATTCCAACAAGACCTACATCTCTGCTTTATTGACCTGGTCAAGGCCTATGATACCATCAGTAGGCCTGGGCTCTGGGTCGTTCTTCGTGCTTTTGGAGTACCTGACCCTCTGCTCACGATCATTAAGGACCTTCATGATGGTGAGCGGGCCCGGGTAAAACTACGTGGCCGGGAGTCAGAGCCATTCCCTGTACACCTTGGGGTGCGACAGGGATGTCCTCTGGCTCCCACATTATTTAACATCTATTTTAACCACGTAGTTCGTGAAGCCTTCAATAGCTGTACCGGGGGAATCTCCATATGGTACAGATATAATGGGAGGCTAATCGATGCCCGGGTGCGGTCAAGGGATGGCTCCCTATTGCTCAACCACGTTATGTATGCTGATGACTTGGTAATAGCTGCTCAGTCAGAGGAGGAGTTGGAGACGCTGCTGCTGAGACTGGAGCGTGCCACTAAGAGGTGGGGCCTTACCATCAGCCCCACCAAAACTAAGCACCTGCCTGGGTATTTTGTACCATCGGACACTCCACCCCCACAACTCCCAATCGGTGATGGGGCAGTTGTGGAGAGAGTGGAGAGTTTCCCATACCTGGGCAGTGTGCTTATGACTGACTCCAGTTTAACAGCAGAGGTCTCACTCCGAATCAGTCGAGCGGCAATATCTTTTCATCGGTTGCGTAACGCTGTGTGGAAGCTACCTGGTCTGTCGCTCCGCACTAAGCTTCAGGTCTTCTCGGCCACGGTCATTCCCTCCCTTCTCTACGCTTGCGAAACGTGGACCCCCCTAATGGAACATCTTCGCCGGTTAGAAACATTTAGGCTGGCCTGCCTACGATCCATCCTGGGTTTAACCAGACTGGATTGTGTGAGGAGCTCACAAATCCTTGAAAGATCTGGGCAGGGTCCCATCGGTGAGCTCCTCCGGCAGGCAAGGCTGCGATGGCTGGGTCATGTAGCCCGCATGCCCAGCCACCGCATGCCGAAACAGCTTTTGGTTGGCCGGATTGAGGGGGCTAAGCGGGCGCGGCACGGGCGAGAGAAGAGATGGAGTGATGTGGTACAGGAGGACGTGGAGCTGAGTGGACTTGCCGATGACTGGTACCAGCGGTGTCAAGATCGGCCTCTGTGGAGGAGGCTCGTGAAGGATGCTACTGGGCAGTTGGAGGCAGTCGCCCTCCAACAACAACGGAGGGCGGAGGAGCGACGCTCACAACAGCGAGCGGAGCGCCGGGTGGCTAAAGCACAGCAGGTTGGCACAGTAGGGGGCACAGGTGGTGCATCAGCCAGTCATCTCAGTCAGTCGACCCGTGGCACCTGGGTCTGCCCCGTGACCTCCTGCCAGCGGGCGTTCGACACTTCACGTGGCCTCAGGGTGCACATAGCCTGGCACAAGCGTCGTGGTGACGTCACCGCCACTTAGTGGCGAATGGCGGTTGTTGTGTCTGTGTGTGTGTGTCTGTTAGTGTCTGTGTGTGTTAGTGTCTGTGTGTTAGTGTCTGTGTGTGTTAGTGTCTGTGTGTGTGTCTGTTAGTGTCTGTGTCTATTAGTGTATGTGTGTGTTAGTGTCTGTGTGTGTGTTAGTGTCTGTGTGTGTGTCTGTTATTGTCTGTGTGTGTGTCTGTTAGTTTCTGTGTGTGTTAGTGTCTGTGTGTTAGTGTATATGTGTGTCTGTTAGTGTCTGTGTGTGTTAGTGTCTGTGTGTGTGTCTGTTAGTGTATGTGTGTGTGTTAGTGTCTGTGTGTTAGTGTCTGTGCGTGTGTGTTAGTGTCTGTGTGTGTGTCTGTTAGTGTCTGTGTGTGTTAGTGTCTGTGTGTGTGTGTCTGTTATTGTCTGTGTGTGTGTCTGTTAGTTTCTGTGTGTGTTAGTGTCTGTGTGTTAGTGTATATGTGTGTCTGTTAGTGTCTGTGTGTGTTAGTGTCTGTGTGTGTGTGTCTGTTATTGTCTGTGTGTGTGTCTGTTAGTTTCTGTGTGTGTTAGTGTCTGTGTGTTAGTGTATATGTGTGTCTGTTAGTGTCTGTGTGTGTTAGTGTCTGTGTGTGTGTCTGTTAGTGTCTGTGTGTGTTAGTGTCTGTGTGTGTGCTTACGTGGGGAGCGGTATTGTAGCGGTTAGCGCTACGCTGCACTACGATCCCGGCGACCCGAATTCGATTCCCGATCAGGGCCACCACCAACACGAGTGAAGATTATATGAACCGGTCCTGGTCGTCGCCTAGGTCGACTAAGCCTCAAATGAGTACCCGGTGCGGTGTGTAGTAGACATCGTCACTAGGGAGACAAAGGCGGCCGGGCGTGGTGATGGCGACACCACTCCTCGTGTACCGTGCCGGCCTTCGTAGGTGCTCGCTTACAGCCCTTGCCCCAGCAGTCTGTGCAGGCTACACGGGGGATCTTTGTGTGCCTACGTGTATGCAGATGTGCCTGCGTCGCTTTGTCCTCGTGTGTGTGAGAGAGGAGCGGTGGCGCAGTGGTTAGCGCGCTGCGCTATGAACCCGGCAGCCCGACAGAATTCGCTTCTCGCTCACGGCCCACATCAGTGGCGGCGAATATGTAAATCGGTGCCGGCATGCCCCTAGGTCGACTCGGCCTCAAGCGAGTGCCTGGTGCCGCGTGTGAAACATCAGCGTGGGGGAGACAAAGGCGGCCGGGCGTGGTTTTGTCCACCCACTCCCTCGTGTGCCGTACGGAGCTTCATGCGTTCGACTCGCTCACAGCACTTGCCCTAACAGTCTGTTACGGATACACGGGGGATCTTTGCTTCTATCTGTGTGTAGACACCGTGTACCTGTCAGGCTTCGTGATGTCGGGCTATTACGGAATCTCACTTAGGCTGAGACGTTTAAGCAAATGCATTTTGGAATGGATTGTGTGTGTGTGCGTGTGTGTGTTTACTTATACGTGCGTGTAGATGTGTGTGTGTAGATGTGTGTGTGTAGATGTGTGTGTGTGTATATAGATGTGTGTGTGTCTATATAGATGTGTGTGTGTATATAGATGTGTGTGTGTATATAGATGTGTGTGTGTGTATATAGATGTGTGTGTATATAATGTGTGTATAAAGATGTGTGTTTGTGTATATATAGATGTGTGTGTATATAGATGTGTGTGTGTATATAATGTGTGTATAAAGATGTGTGTGTGTATATAATGTGTGTGTATAAATAGATGTGGGGAGTGATTCCCGCTCACGGCCAACACCAGTGACGATTATCTGAACCGGTCCTGGGCCTCCCCTAGGTCGACTCAGCCTCAAATGAGTACCTGGTGCGGTGTGTAAACATCGCCACTGGGGAGACAAAGGCGGTCGGGCGTGGTGCTGGCCACCCACCCCTCGTGTACCGTTCCGGCCTTCATAGGTGCTCGCTAACAGCACTTGCCCCTGCAGTCTGTTAAGGCTATATGGGGGATCTTTGCCTTTGTGTGTATAGATGTGTGTGTGTATAGATGTGTGTATAGATGTGTGTGTGTAGATGTTTGTGTATATATAATGTGTGTATATATAATGTGTGTGTATAGATGTGTGTATAGATGTGTGTGTATAGATGTGTGTATAGATGTGTGTATAGATGTGTGTATAGATGTGTGTGTGTGTGGTAGTGTGGGGCTGTGAACGAGCATCGAACCCGGCGACCCCGAGTTCGATGCTCGTTCACAGCCACCAACCATACACATTGCATCTCTTACACACAGGACAACTACCACCTCCTATAGCCTCAAACGACTGTTGGGGCAAGTGCTGTCAGCGAGCAACTATTAAGGTGGGTGGCCAGCACCACGCACGCCCACTTTGGTCTCCCTCTCCAGCGAACACCAGGCACTCATTTAAGACTGAGTCGACCTAGGGGAGGCCCAGGACTCGGCTCCAATATTCGCCACCCAAGATGGTGACGATTCGGCACGCGAACTCGTGTCGCCGGGTTCGGAGCGCAGTGCGCTAACCGCTGCGCCACCGCTCCCATCATCAAATATTCATCACCACCACCACCACCGCCATCATCTGAGCAGGGTTCCACCGTTCACTTATTTGACAGAGGGGTAGGGGGAGAGGGGGGAGGGGGGGAGAGGGGGGAGGGGCTCCGGGATGGGTGCTGAATGGTTCCGCATTTACATTTTAATGCGGCGCTCCAACCGGGCACCAGCTGAGCCTCGTACGGAGAACCCATTGACTCGGGGAGACGGGGGAGAGAGAGACGGGGGAGAGAGACAGGAGAGAGACGGGGGAGAGACAGGAGCGAGACAGGAGAGAGACGGGGGAGAGACGGGGGAGAGACGGAGGAGAGAGACAGGAGAGAGACAGAAGAGAGACGGGGGAGAGACAGGGGAGAGACGGGGGAGAGACGGGGGAGAGAGAGAGAGAGAGACAGGAGAGATACGGGAGAGAGAGACGGGAGAGAGACGAGAGAGAGAGACAGGAGAGAGATGGGGGAGAGAGACGGGGGAGAGAGACGGGAGAGAGACGGGGGAGAGACGGGAGAGAGCGCGCGCGCCAGAGAGAGGGAGGAAGAGGCAGGGGAGAGCGAGGGGTGAGAGTGGTGGTCTCCGCATGGCTCTTCTTTATCCAGAGGTCTGCCTGCGCGAGTCTCCATTCTCTCCCCCCCTCCCTCTCCACGTTCTCTCTGGCCTCTCTCCACACTCCCTATCCATTATCTCTCTTCTATGGCATCTCCTCTCTCTCCTCTCTCTCCTCTCTCTCCCTTACATCTCCTCTCTCTCTCCCTCTCTCTCTCCTCTCTCTCTCCCTCTCTCTCCCTCTCTCTCTCCCTCTCTCTCCTCTCTCTCTCTCCCCTCTCTCTTCCTCTCCACTGCCTCCACACTCTCCCTTAAATCTCCTCTCTCTCTCCCTTATATCTCCTCTCTCTCTCTCTCCTCTCTCCTCTCTCTCTCCCCTCTTTCTCTTCCTCTCCACTGCCTCCGCACTCTCCGTTACATCTCCTCTCTCTCTCCCTCTCTCTCTCCCTCTCTCTCCTCTCTCTCTCTCCCCTCTCTCTCTCCCTCTCCACTGCCTCCACACTCTCCCTTACATCTCCTCTTTCTCCTCTCTCTCTCCCTTACATCTCCCCCTCTCTCTCTCTCTCCCCTCTCTGCCCACCCTCTCCACTTCCTCCCCACTCCCCCGTCGCTCCTCTCACTCTCCCCGCCTCTCACACCCAATTCCCGCACGTAACAGGATTCGAGAATTACCATGATGCTAGTATTATTATTATTACTCTTGCGGTGGGCTTAGCCACTGGCCTTGAGATTGGGGATGGAGGGGGGTGGGTGAGGAGGGGGGGGGCTACGAAGTCTAAACACAGTCACGTGACCCCCCCTCCACCTATTACTCATGCACCCCCTCTATTGCCAACCATTCTTCATCACACGCGCCACTCACAGCACAAGTCACACGGACTGCACTGTTCATCAGAAAGCTTTGACTTGGGTTAGAGAGTGTGGACGTGGCGTCATTAACCCGGTCACCACCTGCAGACGGCACAGCCAATCGGCGACGTTCTGGCACGTCGGGATAAACGTGGCATCGAGTTAGGAGTTGGCGACTAAGGGGCCGTCCATAAATGACGTCACGCGATTTTGGACGATTTCTGACCCCCCCCCCTTCGTCACAAAAAGTCAGACCCCCCCCGCCTCAAATATGACGTCACAAAGCTCTGCCCCACCCCTCAAAAAATAATAATAATAAAAACATGCTTCAAATCGCTTTAAACTATTGCCATTGTAGTGCGTTTTTAATGTGGCGCTGCACTCTGATGTTGTAGGATAAAATTAAAAACACTATTTAATAAACGTGAAGTAGAACGTGTTGTCTATATGCATTGACAGTTGCGCATTTTGATGTGACGTCACATTTCTCAACCCCCCCCCCCCCCTCGTCACACATCGTCACAAATGTCTGACCCCCCCCTTCCCCCCAGGTGCGTGACGTCATTTTTGGACGGCCCCTAAACAGCCACGGCAACATTTCACAATGGGGAGCATTGTGACGTGTCGCTTGCGGTGACCACAACCAGCGACACGTCACAATGGGGAGCATTGTGACGTGTCGCTGGCGGTGACCACAACCAGCGACACGTCACAATGGGGAGCATTGTGACGTCTCGCTGACGGTGACCACAACCAGCGACACGTCACAATGGGGAGCACTGTGACGTGTCGCTGACGGTGACCACAACCAGCGACACATCACAATGCTGAGCACTGTGACGTGTCGCTGGCGGTGACCACAGCCAGCGACACGTCACAATGGGGAGCATTGTGACGTGTCGCTGGCGGTGACCACAACCAGCGACACGTCACAATGGGGAGCACTGTGACGTGTCGCTTGCGGTGACCACAACCAGCGACACGTCACAATGCTGAGCACTGTGACGTGTCACTGGCGGTGACCACAGCCAGCAACACGTCACAATGGGGAGCATTGTGACGTGTCGCTTGCGGTGACCACAACCAGCGACACGTCACAATGCTGAGCGCTGTGACGTGTCACTGGCGGTGACCACAACCAGCGACACGTCACAATGGGGAGCATTGTGACGTGTCGCTTGCGGTGACCACAACCAGCGACACGTCACAGTGCTGAGCAGTGTGACGTGTCACTGGCGGTGACCACAGCCAGACTCATCAGGCGATTCGCCAGTATCGCCTCGGTCGGCTCAGCCCTAAAACGAGTCCAGTTGACGCCCGGGCATGTTGCTGGACAAACCACCAAGCCACTCGTCATAGGTGCTCGCTAACAGCACTTGCCCCAACAGTCTGTAAAGGCTACAAGGGGGGATCTTTGTCTTTGCTGTGTGTCTGCGTGTGGGTCTGCACCGTGACCTCCTGCTGCCGCCGGGCGTTCGACACTTCACGTGGCCTCAACGTGCACCTAGCCTGGCACAGGCGTCGTGGTGACGTCAACGCCACTTAGTGGCCGGTGATGGTTGTTTGTTGTTGTTGTTGTGTGCCTCGTGTTTGTGCAATTGTGGTGAGTCATTGCCTCCCTGCAGGACTCAAGGTAAACAACAATTTAACAAATGTTGTTGCTATTTATGTAACTTTATTTTATATTTTTCTTCAATCTACAGTATTTTTCTTATAGTGAAATATGCACGCGTGCAATATGTATATATTGTTCCTTATTCATGACTTGAACAATGTTTTTTTCCCTGCTGCTGTTGAACCGGAACATATTTCATAGCCCTGACCGCGCGCGCGTTTAAACACGGTGCTGTCATGGTGCCCCGACTTACGAACACTTCGAGTTAGAAACGAATTGCGTTCGTGCGTGCACACGGGCAGACGCTTATGTGAACAAATAGGAGCAGCTGCTCCTCTCTGTTCCTCTCCCAAATCCTCCTCTCCCTCCCTCCATCGGTTCCTCCCTCTATCCCCTCCCTACTTTGCGCCCTACCACTGCCTCTCTTTCTCCACTCTCCCCCTTCCTTTCATTGTGTCTCCCTCCCTCCCTCCTTCCCTCCCTCCGTCCCTCCCTCCCTCCCTCCCTCCCTCCCTCCCTCCCTCCCTCCCTACCTCCCTCCCTCCCTCCCTTCCTCCCTCGCTCCCTCCCTCCCTCCCTCCCTCCCTCCCTACCTCCCTCCCTCCCTCCCTACCTCCCTCCCTCCCTCCCTACCTCCCTCCTCCCTCCCTCCCTCCCTACCTCCCTCCCTCCCTCCCTCCCTCCCTCCCTCCCTCCCTCCCTCCCTCCCTCCCTCCCTCCCTTCCCTCCCTCCCTCCCTCCCTCCCTCCTCCCTCCCTCCCTCCCTCCCTCCCTCCCTCCCTCCCTCCCTCCCTCCCTCCCTCCCTCCCTCCCTACCTCCCTCCCTCCCTCCCTCCCTCCCTCCCTCCCTCCCTCCCTCCCTCCCTCCCTCCCTCCCTACCTCCCTCCCTCCCTCCCTCCCTACCTCCCTCCCTCCCTCCCTCCCTCCCTCCCTACCTCCCTCCCTCCCTCCCTCCCTCCCTACCTCCCTCCCTCCCTCCCTACCTCCCTCCCTCCCTACCTCCCTCCCTCCCTCCCTACCTCCCTCCCTACCTCCCTCCCTCCCTCCCTACCTCCCTCCCTACCTCCCTCCCTCCCTCCCTCCCTACCTCCCTCCCTCCCTACCTCCCTCCCTACCTCCCTCCCTCCCTCCCTCCCTACCTCCCTCCCTCCCTCCCTACCTCCCTCCCTACCTCCCTCCCTCCCTCCCTACCTCCCTCCCTCCCTCCCTACCTCCCTCCCTCCCTCCCTACCTCCCTCCCTCCCTACCTCCCTCCCTCCCTCCCTCCCTACCTCCCTCCCTACCTCCCTCCCTCCCTCTCTCCCTCCCTCCCTCCCTCCTCTCTTCTCCCCGTCCCTCCGTCTCCCTCCCTCCCTCCTCTCCCCGTCCCTCCATCTCCCTTCCTCCCTCCCTCCTCTCCCCTTGCCTCCGTCTCCCTCCCTCGCTCTCCCTCTCCCCCACTCTCCCCGTGGCACTCCACTCGCAGCAGATGGTTGGTCACCTCGAATTCCCCCTCTCACCTCCGTCCCAGCCCCGTACCCCCCAGCGACACCAGTGACCCCCCCCCCTCATCCACAGTCCAATAATCACAATGCAGATGGAGGGAGCGCTGCCCGTGTGAGTGAATAATAATAATTAAGAATTGCCACTCACCGCTGGGATCTCAATTAATAATTAGAGCGCGTGGTTGTGGCGATGGCCAAGTGCCCTCCGTGTACACACACACACACAGATAGATACAAAGGTCCCCCCTATAGCCTTCAACAGGCTGTTGGGAAAGTGCTGTTAGCGGAGGAGCACCGATGAAGGCCGGCAATGTGGCACACGAGGTGCGGTGGGGGGCCAAGCGCCACACCCGGCCGCCTTTGTCTCCCCAGTGGCGAAGTTTAGTTTTAACACATCGCTACAGAAACGAATTTGGGGCTGCGTCGACCTAGGGGAGGCCCGGGACCGGTTCAGATATTCGTCAATGGTGGTGGCGTTGGCCGTGAGCGGGAATCAAACTCGGGCGGCCGGGTTCGTAGCGCAGTGCGCTAGCCACGACGCTACCGCTCCCCTATCTAAACGCACTGTCGCAGTCACTCACTGCAGAACAGGGGGAAGATCGTGCCAACTCTGTTGAGTGGCAGGGTAGTGTGTGTGTGTAAAAGTTCTATACTGAGTGTCAGCGTGGTGTGTGTGTGTGTGTAAGAGTTCTATACAGAGTGGTAGGGTGGTGTGTGTGTGTAAGAGTTCTATACTGAGTGTCAGGGTGGTGTGTGTGTGTAAGAGTTCTCTACAAAGTGGCAGGGTGGTGTGTGTGTGTAAGAGTTCTCTACTGAGTGTCAGGGTGGTGTGTGTGTGTATAAGAGTTCTATACTGAGTGTCAGCGTGGTGTGTGTGTGTGTAAGAGTTCTATACTGAGTGGCAGGGTGGTGTGTGTGTGTAAGAGTTCTCTACAGAGTGTCAGGGTGGTGTGTGTGGGTGTGTAAGAGTTCTCTACAGAGTGTCAGGGTGGTGTGTGTGTGTGTAAGAGTTCTACACTGAGTGTCAGGGTGGTGTGTGTGTGTAAGAGTTCTCTACAAAGTGGCAGGGTGGTGTGTGTGTGTAAGAGTTCTCTACTGAGTGTCAGGGTGGTGTGTGTGTGTGTGTAATAGTTCTCTACTGAGTGTCAGCGTGGTGTGTGTGTGTGTAAGAGTTCTATACTGAGTGGCAGGGTGGTGTGTGTGTGTTTGTAAGAGTTCTATACTGAGTCGCAGGGTGGTGTGTGTGTGTGTAAGAGTTCTATACTGAGTGGCAGGGTGGTGTGTGTGTGGAAGAGTTCTCTACTGAGTGTCAGGGTGGTGTGTGTGTGTGTGTGTATAAGAGTTCTATACTGAGTGTCAGGGTGGTGTGTGTGTAAGAGTTCTATACAGAGTGGCAGGGTGGTGTGTGTGTGTGTAAGAGTTCTATACTGAGTGGCAGGGTGGTGTGTGTGTGTGTGTAAGAGTTCTATACTGAGTGTCAGGGTGGTGTGTGTGTGTGTAAGAGTTCTATACAGAGTGGCAGGGTGGTGTGTGTGTGTGTGTGTAAGAGTTCTCTACTCAGTGGCAGGGTGATGTGTGTGTGTGTAAGAGTTCTCTACTGAGTGTCAGGGTGGTGTATGTGTGTGTGTAAGAGTTCTCTACAGAGTGGCAGGGTGGTGTGTATGTGTGTGTAAGAGTTCTATACAGAGTGTCAGGGTGGTGTGTGTGTGTGTGTAAGAGTTCTATACTGAGTGGCAGGGTGGTGTGTGTGTGTGTGTGTAAGAGTTCTATACTGAGTGTCAGGGTGTGGTGTGTGTGTGTGTAAGAGTTCTCTACAAAGTGGCAGGGTGATGTGTGTGTGTGTGTAAGAGTTCTATACTGTGTAGCAGGGTGGTGTGTGTGTGTGTGTGTAAGAGTTCTATACTGTGTAGCAGGGTGGTGTGTGTGTGTGTAAGAGTTCTATACTGAGTGTCAGGGTAGTGTGTGTGTGTGTAAGAGTTCTCTACAGAGTAGCAGGGTGGTGTGTGTGTGTGTGTAAGAGTTCTATTCTGAGTGGCAGGGTGTGTGTGTGTAAGAGTTCTATACTGAGTGTCAGGGTGGTGTGTGTGTGTGTGTGTAAGAGTTCTATACAGAGTGTCAGGGTGGTGTGTGTGTGTAAGAATTCTATTCTGAGTGGCAGGGTGTGTGTGTGTGTGTAAGAGTTCTATACTGAGTGTCAGGGTGGTGTGTGTGTGTGTAAGAGTTCTCTACAAAGTAGCAGGGTGGTTTGTGTGTGTGTGTAAGAGTTCTCTACTGAGTGGCAGGGTGGTGTTTGTGTGTGTGTAAGAGTTCTCTACTGAGTGTCAGGGTGGTGTGTGTGTGTAAGAGTTCTATACTGAGTGGCAGGGTGGTGTGTGTGTGTGTTACAGTTCTATTCTGAGTGGCAGGGTGTTTGTGTGTAAGAGTTCTATAGTTCTGACACAGTTTTTAGGCCACTGTTGATCTAGGCACTTTTGAATCCAGATTTAAAAACGCATTTCGTTTGAACAGTGATGATACACTACAACTCCGCTACTGCCCCTGCTGATGCGGCTATCTGCTGGCTTGACAACCTGGATGTCACATTGTAGTAGTAGTTGTTGTTGTCTCTGCATCTACATTAGAAGCCGTGCGACAAGGAGTGATCATCTCCTTGATCTCATCAGCAGCGTTGATTGGTCCAACGCCGGCAGCATCTCTGGAGCGGTGTCGACATTCAGTGGCTCGGCAGGAGACACTGAAGGGAGCGGAGCTCCCCACTTTAACTTCTTCACCTGGAGTGACGCCACGCACTTCTTAAGCACTGCTTACGTCTTGATTTTAGTTTGTTGAACTTCCCCTTCGCTCTCCGATTCACGTGGTTGGCTCGGTACGGTGCGAAAGAAGTTCAACATACATAGAGGTAAGAGTATGTGTCTCTATGGGTCTCTGTGGGTCTCTGTGGGTCTCTGAGGGTCTCTGTGGGTCTATGTGGGTCTCTGTGGGTCTCTATGTGTTTCTATGGGTCTCTGTGGGTCTCTGTGGGTCTCTGTGGGTCTCTATGGGTCTCTATGGGTCTCTATGGGTCTCTGTGGGTCTCTATGGGTCTCTGCGGGTCTCTGCGGGTCTCTATGGGTCGCTATGGGTCTCTGAGGGTCTCTGTGGGTCTCTGCGGGTCTCTGCGGGTCTCTATGGGTCTCTATGGGTCTCTGCGGGTCTCTGTGGATCTCTATGGGTCTCTATGGGTCTCTATGGGTCTCTGCGGGTCTCTGCGGGTCTCTATGGGTCTCTATGGGTCTCTATGTGTCTCTGTGGGTCTCTATGGGTCTCTATGGGTCTCTATGGGTCTCTGCGGGTCTCTATGGGTCTCTATGGGTCTCTATGGGTCTCTGTGGGTCTCTGTGGGTCTCTGTGGTTCTCTGTGGGTCTCTGCGGGTCTCTATGGGTCTCTATGGGTCTCTATGGGTCTCTGCGGGTCTCTATGGGTCTCTATGGGTCTCTGCGGGTCTCTGCGGGTCTCTATGGGTCTCTGTGGGTCTCTATGCGTCCCTGAGGGTCTCTGTGGGTCTCTATGGGTCTCTATGGGTCTCTGCGGGTCTCTGCGGGTCTCTATGGGTCTCTGTGGGTCTCTATGCGTCCCTGAGGGTCTCTGTGGGTCTCTATGGGTCTCTATGGGTCTCTGCGGGTCTCTATGGGTCTCTGCGGGTCTCTATGGGTCCCTGAGGGTCTCTGTGGGTCTCTATGGGTCTCTATGGGTCTCTGCGGGTCTCTATGGGTCTCTGCGGGTCTCTATGGGTCCCTGAGGGTCTCTGTGGGCCTCTATGCGTCTCTATGGGTCTCTATGGGTCTCTGCGGGTCTCTGTGGATCTCTATGGGTCTCTATGGGTCTCTGCGGGTCTCTGCGGGTCTCTATGGGTCTCTATGGGTCTCTATGTGTCTCTATGGGTCTCTATGGGTCTCTGCGGGTCTCTGCGGGTCTCTATGGGTCTCTATGGGTCTTTATGGGTCTCTGTGGGTCTCTGTGGGTCTCTGTGGGTCTCTGTGGTTCTCTGTGGGTCTCTGCGGGTCTCTATGGGTCTCTATGGGTCTCTATGGGTCTCTGCGGGTCTCTATGGGTCTCTATGGGTCTCTGCGGGTCTCTGCGGGTCTCTATGGGTCTCTGCGGGTCTCTATGGGTCTCTATGGGTCTCTGTGGGTCTCTATGGGTCTCTATGGGTCTCTGCGGGTCTCTGCGGGTCTCTATGGGTCTCTGTGGGTCTCTATGCGTCCCTGAGGGTCTCTGTGGGTCTCTATGGGTCTCTATGGGTCTCTGCGGGTCTCTATGGGTCTCTGCGGGTCTCTATGGGTCCCTGAGGGTCTCTGTGGGTCTCTATGGGTCTCTATGGGTCTCTGCGGGTCTCTATGGGTCTCTGCGGGTCTCTATGGGTCCCTGAGGGTCTCTGTGGGCCTCTATGGGTCTCTATGGGTCTCTATGGGTCTCTGTGGGTCTCTGTGGATCTCTATGGGTCTCTATGGGTCTCTGCGGGTCTCTGCGGGTCTCTATGGGTCTCTATGGGTCTCTATGTGTCTCTGTGGGTCTCTATGGGTCTCTATGGGTCTCTATGGGTCTCTGTGGGTCTCTATGGGTCTTTATGGGTCTCTGTGGGTCTCTGTGGGTCTCTGTGGGTCTCTATGGGTCTCTATGGGTCTCTGCGGGTCTCTATGGGTCTCTATGGGTCTCTATGGGTCTCTGTGGGTCTCTGTGGGTCTCTGTGGGTCTCTGTGGTTCTCTGTGGGTCTCTGCGGGTCTCTATGGGTCTCTATGGGTCTCTATGGGTCTCTGCGGGTCTCTATGGGTCTCTATGGGTCTCTATGGGTCTCTATGGGTATCTGCGGGTCTCTGCGGGTCTCTATGGGTCTCTATGGGTCTCTGTGGGTCTCTGTGGGTCTCTATGGGTCTCTGTGAGTCTCTGCGGGTCTCTATGGGTCTCTATGGGTCTCTGTGGGTCTCTATGGGTCTCTATGGGTCTCTGCGGGTCTCTGCGGGTCTCTATGGGTCTCTGTGGGTCTCTATGCGTCCCTGAGGGTCTCTGTGGGTCTCTATGGGTCTCTATGGGTCTCTGCGGGTCTCTATGGGTCTCTGCGGGTCTCTATGGGTCCCTGAGGGTCTCTGTGGGTCTCTATGGGTCTCTATGGGTCTCTGCGGGTCTCTATGGGTCTCTGCGGGTCTCTATGGGTCCCTGAGGGTCTCTGTGGGCCTCTATGGGTCTCTATGGGTCTCTGCGGGTCTCTATGGGTCTCTATGGGTCTCTATGGGTCTCTATGGGTCTCTGCGGCTTTCTGCGGGTCTCTATGGGTCTCTATGGGTCTCTGTGGGTCTCTGTGGGTCTCTATGGGTCTCTGTGGGTCTCTGCGGGTCTCTATGGGTCTCTATGGGTCTCTGTGGGTCTCTATGGGTCTCTATGGGTCTCTGCGGGTCTCTATGGGTCCCTGAGGGTCTCTGTCGGTCTCTATGGGTCTCTATGGGTCTCTGCGGGTCTCTATGGGTCTCTGCGGGTCTCTATGGGTCCCTGAGGGTCTCTGTGGGTCTATATGGGTCTCTATGGGTCTCTGTGGGTCTCTGTGGGTCTCTATGGGTCTCTATGGGTCTCTGTGGGTCTCTGCGGGTCTCTATGGGTCTCTATGGGTCTCTGTGGGTCTCTATGGGTCTCTATGGGTCTCTGTGGGTCTCTGCGGGTCTCTATGGGTCTCTGCGGGTCTCTATGGGTCCCTGAGGGTCTCTGTGGGTCTCTATGGGTCCCTGAGGGTCTCTGTGGGTCTCTGTGGGTCTCTATGGGTCTCTGCGGGTCTCTATGGGTCTCTGTGGGTCTCTGTGGGTCTCTGCGGGTCTCTATGGGTCTCTATGGGTCTCTATGGGTCTCTATGGATCTCTGCGGGTCTCTATGGGTCTCTGCGGCTCTCTGCGGGTCTCTATGGCTCTCTGCGGGTCTCTATGGGTCTCTGTGGGTCTCTGTGGGTCTCTGCGGGTCTCTATGGGTCTCTATGGGTCTCTATGGGTCTCTGCGGGTCTCTATGGGTCTCTATGGGTCTCTATGGGTCTCTATGGGTATCTGCGGGTCTCTGCGGGTCTCTATGGGTCTCTATGGGTCTCTGTGGGTCTCTGTGGGTCTCTATGGGTCTCTGTGGGTCTCTGCGGGTCTCTATGGGTCTCTATGGGTCTCTGTGGGTCTCTATGGGTCTCTATGGGTCTCTGCGGGTCTCTGCGGGTCTCTATGGGTCTCTGTGGGTCTCTGTGCGTCCCTGAGGGTCTCTGTGGGTCTCTATGGGTCTCTATGGGTCTCTGCGGGTCTCTATGGGTCTCTGCGGGTCTCTATGGGTCCCTGAGGGTCTCTGTGGGCCTCTATGGGTCTCTATGGGTCTCTGCGGGTCTCTATGGGTCTCTATGGGTCTCTATGGGTCTCTGCGGCTTTCTGCGGGTCTCTATGGGTCTCTATGGGTCTCTGTGGGTCTCTGTGGGTCTCTATGGGTCTCTGTGGGTCTCTGCGGGTCTCTATGGGTCTCTATGGGTCTCTGTGGGTCTCTATGGGTCTCTATGGGTCTCTGCGGGTCTCTATGGGTCCCTGAGGGTCTCTGTCGGTCTCTATGGGTCTCTATGGGTCTCTGCGGGTCTCTATGGGTCTCTGCGGGTCTCTATGGGTCCCTGAGGGTCTCTGTGGGTCTATATGGGTCTCTATGGGTCTCTGTGGGTCTCTGTGGGTCTCTATGGGTCTCTATGGGTCTCTGTGGGTCTCTGCGGGTCTCTGTGGGTCTCTATGGGTCTCTGTGGGTCTCTATGGGTCTCTATGGGTCTCTGTGGGTCTCTGCGGGTCTCTATGGGTCTCTGCGGGTCTCTATGGGTCCCTGAGGGTCTCTGTGGGTCTCTATGGGTCCCTGAGGGTCTCTGTGGGTCTCTGTGGGTCTCTATGGGTCTCTGCGGGTCTCTATGGGTCTCTGTGGGTCTCTGTGGGTCTCTGCGGGTCTCTATGGGTCTCTATGGGTCTCTATGGGTCTCTATGGATCTCTGCGGGTCTCTATGGGTCTCTGCGGCTCTCTGCGGGTCTCTATGGCTCTCTGCGGGTCTCTATGGGTCTCTGCGGGTCTCTGTGGGTCTCGGCAGCCACTGTGGACCTATGCACTTGTAAATCATCATCCATCTTGACAAACTCATTTCTTGAGAACTGCTTCTTGGCGTTGAGTTTGTTTTACGTGACTCTACCCAATAGAACCAAAGAGTATGGATCCTTGCAGTCACGAAAGCTTTTGTTTGTTGCCCTTTCTCCGCACTCTCCGATTAGCGCCCTCGGCCAACGCGAAGAAGGGTGCGACAGAAGTTCAGCCCACGCGAGGCTTCATCAAACTCTCGCAGGGGGTTAAGCCGAAGGCGGCGATGGCGGTGTGGAGTTTGAAGGCGGCGAGGCGATACAGACGGTGGCAGACGGAGCGGCTCCGCTCGCAGCATCTATCAAGTTAAGGAAAATGACTCTCGCACAATCCCATCGCTCACCTGCGCGACGCGAGGTGGGGGGGGTGGTGGCCCTGACCCATTGACCTCCGCGACCTCCTCGACGCCCAGCACGATATTGAGGTCAAGTGTCGTGGCGAGAATAATCGGTGAAAATGTTCGGGAGAGAGAGAGATTGCGCGAGCCGGTGATTGATATAGAAAATGTGTATGCACACACACACACCGAACACACACACACAAGACAAAGATCCCCCGTATAGACACAAAAAACTGTTGTGGCTCGTGCTGCTAGCGAACACACACACACACGTACACACACAGAGATACGCACACAGACACACGCACACATTGAGATACAAAGACAAAGATCCCCCGTATAGCCTTAACAGACTGTAGGGGCAAGTGCTGTTAGCGAGCACCTATGAAGGCCGGAACGGTACACGAGGGGGTGGGTGGCCAGCACCACGCCCGACCGCCTTTGTCTCCCTAGTGGCGATATTTACACACCGCACCATTGAGATACACACACGCAGACACACACACATACACACATACATAGATATACACACACGCAGACACACACACACATACATAGATATACACACAGATACGCACACAGACACAGATACACGCACACACACACACATCGAGATACACACACGCAGACACACACACATACATAGATATACACACAGATACGCACACAGACACAGATACACGCACACACACACACACATCGAGATACACACACGCAGACACACACATACATAGATATACACACAGATACAAAGACAAAGATCCCCCGTACAGCCTTAACAGACTATGGGGGCAAGTGCTGTTAGCGAGCACCTATGAAGGACGGCGCGGTACACGAGGGGGTGGATGGCCAGCACCACGAACCGGCCGCCTTTGTCTCCCTAGTGGCGATGTTTACACACCGTAACCAGGTACTCATTTGAAGCAGAGTCGACCAGATACAATAACCGCCATTCGCCACTAAGTGGCGGTGACGTCACCACGACGCTTGTGCCAGGCTATGTGCACGTTAAGACCACGTGAAGTGTCGAACGCCCGCTGACAGGAGGTCACGGGACAGACCCAGGTGCCATGGATTGACTGACTGAAATAACTACTGGCCGACTAGAATTAGTAACGAATTGGCACGTTTTGTTTACGTAACAAACCTTACTAATTGGCTGTGTCGCAGGTGGTGGCGGGTTAATGAAACATTCATATTCATGCGAATCAACCCCCAAAAAAAACCCCATAATGGACCACACACTATACAACGTACCACACAATATTCACCAAATCTCATCACGTACTACATAATTGATCATAGACTGCGACTTGAGAACGGGTTCCTAAGAGCCGTTCGTAAGTCGGGACGCGTTCGTGATTAGAAACGTGTTCGTAAGTCTGAGCGCAACAATGCACCGCGTTTAAATGCCCATACTTGTCAGTGTTTATAGAGACGTGGTTCACGGTTCAGCGACGGACAGGGAAGCGATTGTTACACTCACAAAGAACAAATTGTGCAAATGTGCATGCGATACCGTGATAAATACCGCATTCGTAAATAAAACATGAAATGGAGTAACGTGGAAATAAGAAAATCAATTTCATTTCCACTTACCGCGAGTCCCCGACGCGGCCTCTGCTTGTCAGAAGGGGGCAAGGAGTCGCCACGATCACGCTCACGCTCACGGTGGGGGGCAGGGGGGGCAGGTGGGGGGCAGGGGGGGGGGCAGGGGGGGGGGTGCACGTGCACGAGACAAAGATTCCCCGTGTAGCCTTTAAATGGCACAGACTGCCGGGGCAAGTGCAGAAGGCCGGCGCGGCACACGAGGGGGTGGGTGGACAGCACCACGACCGGCCGCATTTGTCTCCACAGTGGTCGATGTTTTTACACACCGCACCAGGTACTCATTTGAGGCCGAGTCGACCTAGCGGAGGCCCAGGACCGGTTCAGATAATCGTCACCGGTGTTGGCCGTGAGCGGGAATCGAACCGGGGTCGCCAGGTTCATAGCGCAGCGCGCTACCCGCTACACTACCGCTCCCCACACAGATACATACACACATACTAACACAGGTACACATGTACACACACAACACAGGTACATACACACATACTAACACTAACACAGGTACACACACACATACTAACACAGGTACACACACAACACAGATACACACACACATACTAACACAGGTACACACACATACTAACACAGGTACACACACAACACAGGTACACACACACACACATACTAATACAGGTACACACACACATACTAATACAGGTACACAGGTACACACACATACTAATACAGGTACACACATACTAACACAGGTACACACACACACATACTAATACAGGTACACACACACACATACTAACACAGGTACATACACACACACATACTAATACTGGTACACACACACATACTAATACAGGTACACACATACATACTAACACAGGTACACACACATACTAACACAGGTACACACACACATACTAACACAGGTACACACACTCATACTAACACAGGTACACACACACACACATACTAATACAGGTATACACACACATACTAATACAGGTACACACACACATACTAATACAGGTACACACATACTAATACAGGTACACACACATACTAATACAGGTACACACATACTAACACAGGTACACACACACATACTAACACAGGTACACACACACATACTAACACAGGTACACACACACACATACTAATACAGGTACACACACATACTAACACAGGTACACACACACATACTAACACAGGTACACACACACATACTAATACAGGTACACACACACATACTAATACAGGTACACACACACATACTAATACAGGTACACACACACATACTAACACAGGTACACACACACACACATACTAATACAGGTACACACACACATACTAATACAGGTACACACACACATACTAATACAGGTACACACACACATACTAACACAGGTACACACACATACTAACACAGGTACACACACTCATACTAAAACAGGTACACACATACTAATACAGGTACACACACATACTAATACAGGTACACACATACTAACACAGGTACACACACACATACTAACACAGGTACACACACACATACTAATACAGGTACACACACACATACTAATACAGGTACACACACACACATACTAATACAGTTACACACACATACTAACACATGTACACACACACACACAACACAGGTACACACACACACAACACAGGTACACACACACAATACAGGTACACACACACACACATACTAATACAGGTACACACACACAACACAGGTACACACACACAACACAGGTACACACACACAACACAGGTACACACACACAATACAGGTACACACACACATACTAATACAGGTACACACACACATACTAATACAGTTACACACACACATACTAACACAGGTACACACACACACACATACTAATACAGGTACACACACATACTAACACAGGTACACACACACACATACTAATACAGGTACACACACACATACTAATACAGGTACACACACACATACTAACACAGGTACACACACATACTAACACAGGTACACACACACATACTAACACAGGTACACACACTCATACTAACACAGGTACACACACACACACACATACTAATACAGGTACACACATACTAATACAGGTACACACACATACTTATACAGGTACACACATACTAACACAGGTACACACACACATACTAACACAGGTACACACACACATACTAATACAGGTACACATACACATACTAATACAGGTACACACACACATACTAATACAGTTACACACACACACACATACTAACACAGGTACACACACACACACACACAACACAGGTACACACACACACAACACAGGTACACACACACAATACAGGTACACACACACATACTAATACAGGTACACACACACAACACAGGTACACACACACAACACAGGTACACACACACAATACAGGTACACACACACATACTAATACAGGTACACACACACACAACACAGGTATAGTGTACTAATTCAGAGACACTAGGAGGAGGCACTTTCTCTCTTTCTCTTGTTTATTCCGACCTTCACAGCCATTGGGCATAACTACATACTGGGTCAGGAGAACCAACATGCTTCCTGACTCACAGTTCGAAGAGGCAAAGACCCTGACGACGCAGCATGACGGGTTCCACTCCAGATGACAGCAGCCCCGACTGTGAGTCGGAGCTTGCCTTTTATCCTCCCCCAGCGTGGCCAGGCTCCGCCCTCGGCCACGCACCCTTCTCAATCCGCCAGAAGTCTCCGGCCCTCGCCCACGTGTCCCACTGGTTAGACCGGGCTGCTCCCCACCATCACGTTCTACCAGTCCCCAGCGCTACGCACTCCAGTGACTAATTTTATGCCACTCCACGTGAACACACACACACACACATACTAACACAGGTACACACATTAACACAGGAACACGCATATGCAAAACCAGGTACACAAGCCACACACACTAACACAGGTACACACATACGAACACAGGCACACACACACACACATACTAACACAGGTACACACATTACCACAGGAACACACATATACAAACCCAGGTACACAAGCCACACATACTAACACAGGTACACACACTAACAAAGGTACACACATACGAACACAGGCACACACACACACATACTAACACAGGCACACACACTAACACAGGTACACACACACACACACTAACACAGGTACACACACACACACTAACACAGGCACACACACACTAACACAGGTACACACACACACTAACACAGGCACACACACTAACACAGGTACACACACACACAATAACACAGGCACACACACACACTAACACAGGTACACACATACTAACACAGGTACACACACACTAACACAGGCACACACACACACACTAACACAGGCACGCACACACACTAACACAGGTACACACACACTAACACAGGTACACACACACACTAACACAGGTACACACACACTAACACAGGTACACACACACACACACTAACACAGGTACACACACACACTAACACAGGTACACACTAACACAGGTACACACACACTAACACAGGTACACACACACACACACACTAACACAGACACACACATACTAATACAGGCACACACATACTAATACAGGCACACACACACACTAACACAGGCACACACACACTAACACAGATACACACACACACACTAACACAGGCACACACACACTAACACAGGTACACACACACACACTAACACAGGTACACACACACACACTAACACAGACACACACATACTAATACAGGCACACACATACTAATACAGGCACACACACACACTAACATAGGCACACACACACACTAACACAGGTATACACACACACTAACACAGGTACACACACACTAACACAGGTACACACACACACACTAACACAGGTACACACACACACACTAACACAGGCACACACACACTAACACAGGCACACACACACACACACTAACACAGGTACACACACACTAACACAGGTACACACACACACACACTAACACAGGTACACACACACACTAACACAGGCACACACACACTAACACAGGTACACACACACACACACTAACACAGGCACACACACACACTAACACAGGCACACACACACACACTAACACAGGTACACACACACACACACTAACACAGGCACACACACACTAACACAGGCACACACACACACTAACACAGGTACACACACACACTAACACAGGTACACACACACTAACACAGCTACACACACACACACACTAGCACAGGTACACACACACACACACACACACACTAACACAGGCACACACACACTAACACAGGTACACACACACACTAACACAGGCACAAACACACTAACACAGGCACACACACACACACACACTAACACAGGTACACACACACACTAACACAGATACACACACACACTAACACAGGCACACACACACTAACACAGGCACACACACACACACTAACACAGGTACACACACACTAACACAGGTACACACACACTGACACAGGCACACACACACACTAACACAGGTACACACACACACTAACACAGGCACACACACTAACACAGGCACACACACACACACTAACACAGGTACACACACACTAACACAGGTACACACACACACACACTAACACAGGTACACACACACACTAACACAGGCACACACACACTAACACAGGTACACACACACACACACTAACACAGGCACACACACACACTAACACAGGCACACACACAGACACTAACACAGGTACACACACACACACACTAACACAGGCACACACACACTAACACAGGCACACACACACACACTAACACAGGTACACAAACACACTAACACAGGTACACACACACTAACACAGCTACACACACACACACTAGCACAGGTACACACACACACACACTAACACAGGCACACACACACTAACACAGGTACACACACACACTAACACAGGCACACACACACTAACACAGGCACAAACACACACACTAACACAGGTACACACACACACTAACACAGGTACACACACACACACTAACACAGGCACACACACACTAACACAGGCACACACACACACACACACACTAACACAGGTACACACACACACTAACACAGGTACACACACACACACTAACACAGGCACACACATACTAACACAGGCACACACACTAACACAGTTACACACACACACACACTAACACAGGCACACACACACTAACACAGGCACACACACACACACTAACACAGGTACACACACACACTAACACAGGCACACACACACTAACACAGGCACACACACACACACTAACACAGGTACACACACACACTAACACAGGTACACACACACTTACACAGCTACACACACACACACTAGCACAGGTACACACACACACACACTAACACAGGCACACACACACTAACACAGGTACACACACACACTAACACAGGCACAAACACACTAACACAGGCACACACACACACACAAACACAGGTACACACACACACACACTAACACAGATACACACACACACTAACACAGGCACACACACACTAACACAGGCACACACACACACACTAACACAGGTACACACACACTAACACAGGTACACACACACTGACACAGGCACACACACACACTAACACAGGTACACACACACACTAACACAGGCACACACACACTAAAACAGGCACACACACACACTAACACAGGTGCACACACTAACACAGGTACACACACACAATAACACAGGCACACACACACACACACACTAACACAGCTACACACACACACACTAACATAGGCACACACACACACTAACACAGGTACACACACACACTAACACAGGTACACACACACTAACACAGGTACACACACACACACACACTAACACAGGTACACACACACACACACTAACACAGGCACACACACACTAACACAGGCACACACACATACACTAACACAGGTACACACACACTAACACAGGTACACACACACACACTAACACAGGTACACACACACACTAACACAGGCACACACACACTAACACAGGCACACACACACACTAACACAGGTACACACACACACTAACACAGGTACACACACACACACTAACACAGGCACACACACACTAACACAGGCACACACACACACACACACTAACACAGGTACACACACACACTAACACAGGTACACACACACACACTAACACAGGCACACACATACTAACACAGGCACACACACTAACACAGTTACACACACACACACACACACTAACACAGGCACACACACACTAACACAGGCACACACACACTAACACAGGTACACACACACACACTAACACACACACACACTAACACAGGTACACACACACACACTAACACAGGCACACACACACACACTAACACAGGCACACACACTAACACAGGCACACACACACTAACACAGGTACACACACACACACTAACACACACACACATACACTAACACAGGTACACACACACACTAACACAGGTACACACACACACTAACACAGGCACACACACTAACACAGTTACACACACACACACTAACACAGGCACACACACACTAACACAGGTACACACACACACACACTAACACAGGTACACACACACACACTAACACAGGCACACACACACACACACACTAACACAGGCACACACACTAACACAGGCACACACACACTAACACAGGTACACACACACACACTAACACACACACACACTAACACAGGTACACACACACTAACACAGGCACACACACACACACTAACACAGGTACACACACACTAACACAGGTACACACACACTAACACAGGTACACACACACACTAACACAGGCACACACACACTAACACAGGTACACACACACACACACTAACACAGGCACACACACACAATAACACAGGCACACACACACACACTAACACAGGTACACACACACACTAACACAGGTACACACACACACACTAACACAGGCACACACACACTAACACAGGCACACACACACACAAACTAACACAGGTACACACACACTAACACAGGTACACACACACTAACACAGCTACACACACACACACTAACACAGGTACACACACACACACTAACACAGGCACACACACACTAACACAGGTACACACACACACACTAACACAGGCACACACACACTAACACAGGCACACACACACACACTAACACAGGTACACACACACACTAACACAGGTACACACACACTAACACAGGCACACACACACACACTAACACAGGTACACACACACTAACACAGGTACACACACACACACACTAACACAGGCACACACACACACTAACACAGGCACACACACACACACACTAACACAGGTACACACACACACACACTAACACAGGCACACACACACTAACACAGGAACACACACACACACTAACACAGGTACACACACACACTAACACAGGTACACACACACAAACACAGCTACACACACACACACTAGCACAGGTACACACACACACACTAACACAGGCACACACACACTAACACAGGTACACACACACACTAACACAGGCACACACACACTAACACAGGCACACACACAACAACAACAACCGCCATTCGCCACTAAGTGGCGGTGACGTCACCACGACGCTTGTGCCAGGCTATGTGCACCCTGAGGCCACGTGAAGTGTCGAACGCCCGCTGGCAGGAGGTCAGGGGGCAGACCCAGGTGCCACTGGTCGACTGACTGAGATGACTGGCTGATGCACCACCTGTGCCCCCTACTGTGCCAACCTGCTGTGCTTTAGCCACCCGGCGCTCCGCTCGCTGTTGTGAGCGTCGCTCCTCCGCCCTCCGTTGTTGTTAGAGGGCGACTGCCTCCAACTGCCCAGTAGCATCCTTCACGAGCCTCCTCCACAGAGGCCGATCTTGACACCGCTGGTACCAGTCATCGGCAAGTCCACTCAGCTCCACGTCCTCCTGTACCACATCACTCCATCTCTTCTCTAGCCCGTGCCGCGCCCGCTTAGCCCCCTCAATCCGGCCAAACAAAAGCTGTTTCGGCATGCGGTGGCTGGGCATGCGGGCTACATGACCCAGCCATCGCAGCCTTGCCTGCCGGAGGAGCTCACCGATGGGACCCTGCCCAGATCTTTCAAGGATTTGTGAGCTCCTCACACAATCCAGTCTGGTTAAACCCAGGATGGATCGTAGGCAGGCCAGCCTAAATGTTTCTAACCGGCGAAGATGTTCCATTAGGGGGGTCCACGTTTCGCAAGCGTAGAGAAGGGAGGGAATGACCGTGGCCGAGAATACCTGAAGCTTAGTGCGGAGCGACAGACCAGGTAGCTTCCACACAGCGTTACGCAACCGATGAAAATATATTGCCGCTCGACTGATTCGGAGTGAGACCTCTGCGGTTAAACTGGACTCAGTCATAAGCACACTGCCCAGGTATGGGAAACTCTCCACTCTCTCCACAACTGCCCCATCACCGATTGGGAGTTGTGGGGGTGGAGTGTCCGATGGTACAAAATTCCCAGGCAGGTGCTTAGTTTTGGTGGGGCTGATGGTAAGGCCCCACCTCTTAGTGGCACGCTCCAGTCTCAGCAGCAGCGTCTCCAACTCCTCCTCTGACTGAGCAGCTATTACCAAATCATCAGCATACATAACGTGGTTGAGCAATAGGGAGCCATCCCTTGACCGCACCCGGGCATCGATTAGCCTCCCATTATATCTGTACCATATGGAGATTCCCCCGGTACAGCTATTGAAGGCTTCACGAACTACGTGGTCAAAATAGATGTTAAATAATGTGGGAGCCAGAGGACATCCCTGTCGCACCCCAAGGTGTACAGGGAATGGCTCTGACTCCCGGCCACGTAGTTTTACCTGGGCCCGCTCACCATCATGAAGGTCCTTAATGATCGTGAGCAGAGGGTCAGGTACTCCAAAAGGACGAAGAACGACCCAGAGCCCAGGCCTACTGATGGTATCATAGGCCTTGACCAGGTCAATAAAGCAGAGATGTAGGTCTTGTTGGAATTCCCTACACCTCTGCTGTAGCAGACGGACAGAAATATGGCATCTGTGCAGGACCGCCCTTTCCTGAAACCGCATTGGGGCTCCGCAAGCCTCTCCTCAGCGTGCCTGGCAAGGCGATGCTGAATAATCCTTGCCATGACCTTTCCCGGCACACTGAGGAGTGAGATGCCCCTGTAGTTGTTACAGTCTGTGCGGTCCCCCTTCTTAAAAAGGGGGACCACCAGGGCATCCTTCCAATCCTGCGGAACCCGTCCAGTGGTCCAGACTGTTGTTATGATGTCATATAGGGCAGTCTGTGCACAAACGCCACCCTCCCTCAGCATTTCGCTTGGGAGATCATCTCTGCCCGCTGCCTTTCCTGGTCTCAGACTCCGGATCGCCTTCAATACTTCCTCAGCAGATGGCACCTCAGCCAGCCACTCACAGGGGGTGACTTCATCCAATATTTGAGGCACCGCAGCCTCAGCAGGGTCATCCTCACTTTGTGCCACGATGTTTTCCTGGCGGAGGGATTTTCCCTCCCCCAGGACCTCACAGAAATGCTCAGCAAATCTGCGAACCTGTTCCTGTGGGTCGGAAATTGGATCACCGTTTTTTCCCCTAATGATGGTAATAGGTGTGGCGCTGCAGGTTGCTTTTTTGATGGAGTTAAATGGAGATTTGTGATCACGGGCCACTGAGGCAGACTCCATCTCCTCAGCAACCCACGACCACCACCCATCCTTGCAGCGCCTCACGGCTCTCCGAACCTCCGAGCGAAGGCTGCGGTAAGCCTCCTCATTCTCTGACGTGGGATTCTGTAGCCGATGACAGTGGGCCTGTCGCTTTTTCTCAACCATCCTGAACAACTCCTCTGTCATCCAGGGTGTCTGGGGAGGTCTGGACCGCGTACCCAAAGCAGCAATTGCAGCTGCATGAGTCACAGTCCTAAACCTCGCCCATTTACCCTCGACATCAGGAGGAGTCGGGGACGATGCCAATCCCAGCCGCAAGCGATGATGAAATTCTCGCTTGCAACTTTCATCAGATAACTGAGACCAGGCCACTTTAGGTTGGAATGGGGTCCTGGGTGTACACCCACCACCGGAGTGGAAGAATGGCAGGCGCATCTTACAGATGACTAGTCGATGGTCAGAGGGCAGATCAGCTCCACGGTAGGTCCTGGTGTCAAGGACATGGGCTCGCATTCTCTGGTCCGTCACTATGTAGTCCAGCAGATGTTCTTGCTTGGACCCGGCATGCATCCATTATGTTGTGTGGATGCGCTGATGTCGGAACAGCGTGTTGGTAATTACAAGCCCATGGGCTGCACAAAAATCTAGCAGCCTCCTACCGTTGTTATTGAGCTGATCTGGCCCTTGCCCTCCAATCACTCCAGACCAGGTACAAGTATCATGACCAACTCGGGCATTGAAGTCACCCAACATGATGACTCTATCCCGAGGGGCCACTTTAGCCAGCACCTGTGACAGGAGGTCATAGAAGGCATCTGACTCATCGGCTTTGCCTGCATACCTCCACGGATGTTCATCTTCGGTGGGGGCATAAGTAACCACGACCACCATTCCTCGCCTCCGGTTGATGGGAAGGCGAGCCCAAAGTAGCCTGGGGCTTACAGCTTCCCACACCTCACCGCCACGCTCCCACGCCCCCTTCATTCTGTTGTTCAAAAGAAGACCCACACCCTGTTGTTTGGCAGTCTGCTGCCCCGAGTAGAGGACTGTCTACCCCTCATGGTGGCAGGAGCCAGAGCCGGTCCACCGGACCTCCTGAATGCCGCATAGATCCAGGCGGTACCGGTCCAGCTCCCGACAGAGGAGTGGCAGCCTCTCCTCTGCAGTGAGCGTTCGAACATTCCACGTGGCCACCCGTAGTGGCTTTTCGTTGTTTCTGGAGTAGCCCCGAGGGTAGGTATTCAATCTCCTGGCTCCGCCAATTGGGGTTTGGCCAGGAGACGTCATAGACGCCTGGCCCCCCGGGGCCTCCGGCACAAGCTTAGTTGTTACATATTTCAGTTTAATTCGTGGTTTCGTGGTAATTAATTGAAGGTGGAGGGGTTACCAGCCCCTCGCACCCGTCCAGAGCCCCCGTTTAGCCCCTGTGGTGGACACATATGCCATGAGGGGAGGAGCCAATCAAAATTGGATCTCCCCCCACAGCGCTGTCCACGACAGAGTTAACACAGGCACACACACACTAACACAGGCACACACACACTAACACAGGTACACACACACACACTAACACACACACACACTAACACAGGTACACACACACACACTAACACAGGTACACACACACACACTAACACACACACACACTAACACAGGTACACACACACTACCACAGGTACACACACACACTAACACAGGCACACACATACCAACACAGGCACACACACTAACACAGTTACACACACACACACTAACACAGGCACACACACACTAACACAGGCACACACACACTAACACAGGTACACACACACACTAACACACACACACTAACACAGGTACACACACACACACTAACACAGGCACACACACACACTAACACAGGCACACACACACACACTAACACAGGCACACACACACTAACACAGGTACACACACACACACACACTAACACACACACACACACACTAACACAGGTACACACACACTAACACAGGTACACACACACACACTAACACAGGCACACACATACCAACACAGGCACACACACTAACACAGTTACACACACACACTAGCACAGGCACACACACACTAACACAGGCACACACACACTAACACAAGTACACACACACACACTAACACACACACACTAACACAGGTACACACACACACACACTAACACAGGCACACACACACACTAACACAGGCACACACGCACTAACACAGGCACACACACACACTAACACAGGTACACACACACACTTACACAGGTACACACACACACTAACACACACACACTAACACATGCACACACACACACACTAACACAGGTACACACACACACTAACACAGGCACACACACACTAACACAGGCACACACACACTAACACAGGTACACACACACTAACACAGGCACACACACACACACACTAACACAGGTACACACACACACTAACACAGGCACACACGCACTAACACAGGCACACACACACACTAACACAGGTACACACACACACTTACACAGGTACACACACACACTAACACACACACACTAACACAGGCACACACACACACACACTAACACAGGTACACACACACTAACACAGGCACACACACACTAACACAGGCACACACACACTAACACAGGTACACACACACACACTAACACAGGCACACACACACACACTAACACAGGTACACACACACACTAACACAGGTACACACACACACACTAACACAGGCACACACACACTAAGACAGGTACATACACTAACACAGGTACACACACACACACTAACACAGGTACACACACACACTAACACAGGTACACACACACACACTAACACAGGTATACACACACACTAACACAGGTACACACACACTAACACAGGTACACACACACACACTAACACAGGTACACACACACACACACTAACACAGGCACACACACACTAACACAGGCACACACACACTAACACAGGTACACACACACACTAACACACACACTAACACAGGTACATACACACACACTAACACAGTTACACACACACACACTAACACAGGCACACACACACTTACACAGTTACACACACACACACACTAACACAGGCACACACACACACACACTAACACAGGCACACACACACACACTAACACAGGCACACACTCAGGGAGACGTCATTGATCTGCTAGGGTTATTTTTTGTTAGTTTCTTTCCTTTTGTGGTCTCCCCCCACCGCCATCCCTCGTCTCGTTACGCAGCACAGTCTCGGGGAAGAGGAGTAAACACGATTCATTATTGAGTGGCGCGTCATGCGTGTCACGGGGAGACGAGACAAACACACGCACATTCATACACACCACACACAAACACACAATCATACACCCCACACACAAACACACAATCATACACCCCATAAACACACATTCATACACACCACACACAAACACACAATCATACCCCCATAAACACACATTCATACACACCACACACACCACACACACATTCATACACACCACACACAAACACACAATCATACACCCCATAAACACACATTCATACACACCACACACAAACACCCAATCATACACCCCATAAACACACATTCATACACCCCACACACACCACACACACATTCATACACACCACACACAAACACACAATCATACACCCCATTAACACACATTCATACACCCCACACACACCACACGCACATTCATACACCCCACACACAAACACACAATCATACACCCCATAAACACACATTCATACACCCCACACACACCACACGCACATTCATAAACACCACACACAAACACACAATCATACACCCCATAAACACACATTCATACACCCCACACACACCACACAAACATTCATACACCCACGCACACCACACACACATTGATGCACACCACACACACACATTCACACACAACACTCACATTCTTACACCTCACACACACCACACACACAGTCATACACCTCACACATACCTACAACAACAACCGCCATTCGCCACTAAGTGGCGGTGACATCACCACGACGCTTGTGCCAGGCTATGTGTACCTTGAGGCCGCGTGAAGTGTCGAAAGCCCGCTGGCAGGAGGTCACGGGGCAGACCAAGATGCCACAGGTCGACTGACTGAGACGACTGGCTGATGCACCACCTGTGCCCCCTACTGTGGCAACCTGCTGTGCTTTAGCTACCCGGCGCTCCGCTCATTGTTGTGAGCGTCGCTCCTCCGCCCTCCGTTGTTGTTGGAGGGCGACTGCCTCAACTGCCCAGTAGCGTCCTTCAAAAGCCTCCTCCACAGAGGCCGATCTTGACACCGCTGGTACCAGTCATCGGCAAGTCCACTCAGCTCCACGTCCTCCTGTACCACAACACTCCATCTCTTCTCTAGCCCGTGCCGCGCCCGTTTAGCCCCCTCGATCCGGCCAAACAAAAGCTGTTTAGGCTGGACATTCGGGCTACATGGCCCAGCCAACGCAGCCTTGCCTGCCGTAGGAGCTCACCGATGGGACTTTGTCCAGATCTTTCAAGGATTTGTGAGCTCCTCACACAATCCAGCCTGGTTAAACCCAGGATTGATCATAGGCAGGCCAGCCTAAATGTTTCTAACCGGCAAAGATGTTCCATTAGGGCGGTCCACGTTTCGCAAGCGTAGAGAAGAGAGGGAATGACTGTGGCCAAGAAGACCTGAAGCTTCGTGTGGAGCGAGAGACCAGGTAGCTTCCACACAGCGTTACACAACCGATGAAAAGATAATGCCGCTCGACTGATTCGGAGTGAGACCTCTGCTGTTAAACCGGAGCCGGTCATAAGCACACTGCGCAGGTATGGGAAACTCTCCACTCTCTCCACAACTGCCCCATCACCGATTGCGAGTTGTGGGGGTGGAGTGTCCGATGGTTCAAAATACCGAGGCAGGTGCTTAGTTTTGGTGGGGCTGATGGTAAGGCCCCACACCTCTTAGTGGCACGCTCCAGTTTCAGCAGCAGCACCTCCAACTCCTCCTCTGAGTGAGCGGCAATTACCAGATCATCGGCATACATAACGTGGTTGAGCAATAGGGAGCCATCCCTTGACCACACCCGGGCATCGATCAGCCTCCCATTATATCTGTACCATATGGAGATTCCCCCGGTACAGCTATTGAAGGCTTCACAAACTACTTGGTCAAAATAGATGTGAAATAATGTGGGAGACAGAGGACATCCCTGTCGCACCCCAAGGTGTACAGGGAATGGCTCTGACTCTTGGCCACGTAGTTTTACCCGGGCCCGTTCACCATCATGAAGGTCCTTAATGATCGTGAGCAGAGGGTCAGGGACTCCGAAAGCGCGAAGAACAACCCCAGAGCCCAGGCCTACTGATGGTAGCATAGGCCTTGACCAGGTCAATAAAGCATAGATGTAGGTCTTGTTGGAATTCCTTACACCTCTGCTGTAGCAGACGGCCAGAAAGTATGGAATCCGTGCAGAACCGCCCTGGTCTGAAACCACATTGGTGCTCTGCAAGCCTCTCCTCAGCGTGCCTGGCAAGGCAATGTTAAATAATCTTTGCCAGGACCTTTCCCGGCACACTGAGGAGGGAGATGCCCCTGTAGTTGTTACATTCTGTGCGGTACCTGCTCTTAAAGAGAGGGACCACCAGAGCATCCTTCCAGTCCTGCAGAACCCGTCCAGTGGTCCAGACTGTTGTGATGATGTCAAGTATGGCAGTCTGCAAACAGATTCCACCATCCCGCAGCATATCGCTTGGGAGATCGTCTCTGCCCAGCGCTTTTCTTGGTCTCAAACTTCAGATCGCCACTCGCAACTCTTCAACAGACGGAACCTCAGCCAACCATTCATAAGGGGTGGCTACTTCCGCCAATAATTGAGGCATGGCAGCTCTTGTAGGACTGTCTCCACCTTGCTCCATGATGTTGTCTGGGCGGAGGGAATTTCCCTCCCCTGTTCCTGCGGGTCAGAGATCGGATCGCCGGTCTTTCCCCCGTTCTTTTCCGCAAGTTACCTTTTTGATGGAATTAAAGAGCGATTTGTGATCGTGGGCTACTGAGGCTGAATCCATTTCCTTAGCAACCAGGGCACACCACCCATCCTTGCAGCGCCTCACGGCTCTCTGAACCTCCGAACGACGGCTGCGGTAAGCCTCCTCATTCTCCGACGTGGTATGCTGAAAACGATGAGAGTGGGCCTGCCGCTTTTTCTCAGCCAGCCAGAACACCTCCTCTGTCAGCCAGGATCTCTGGGGACGTTTGGAACGCATAACCAAAGCAATTATTGATGCTGCATGAGCCACAGTTCTGTTTGTCTGTTGAACTTCTTTCGTACCGTACGTAGCTGACCATTCTAATCGGCATGAGGAGAAGGGAGGGATGATGCCAACTGCAGCTGCACGCGGTGATGAAATTGTCAGTTGCTACTTTCATCAGCTAGCTGAAAACAGATCACTGTGGCATTGAATGGAGTCCTAGATGTACGAACACCACCAGAGTGGAAGAATGGTAGGCACATGTTACAGACGACAAGTCAATGGTCGTCGGCGGATCAGCTCTACGGTAGGTCCGGGTGTCAAGGACATGAGCCCGCATCCGCTATTCCATCATTATGTAGTACAGCAGATGTTCTTGCTTGGACCTGGAGTGCATCCATGATGTTGTGTGAATGCGCCGATGCCGGAACAGCGTTCTGGTAATCACAAGCCCAAGGGCTGAACAGAAGTCTAGCAGCCTCCTACCGTTGTTATTGAGCTGATCTGGCCCATGCCCTCCAATCACTAAAGCCCAGGTGAACAGCATCACGACCCACTCGCGCATTGTCTGTTGAACTTCTTTCGTACCGTACGTAGCTGACCATTCTAATCCCCATGAAGAGAAGGGAGGGATGATGCCAACTGCAGCTGCACGCGGTGATGAAATTGTCGGTTGCAACTTTCATCAGCTAGCTGAAAACAGATCACTGTGGCATTGAATGGAGTGCTAGATGTACGGACACTACCAGAGTGGAAGAATGGCAGGCACATGTTACAGACGACAAGCCAATGGTTGTGGGCGGATCAGCTCTACGGTAGGTCCGGGTGTCAAGGACATGAGCCCGCATCCGCTATTCCATCTATGTGTAGTACAGCAGATGTTCTTGCTTGGACCTGGCGTGCATCCATGATGTTGTGTGGATGCGCTGATGCCGGAACAGCGTTCTGGTAATCACAAGCCCAAGGGCTGAACAGAAGTCTAGCAGCGTCCTACCGTTGTTATTGAGCTGATCCGGCCCAGGCCCTCCAATCACTCCAGCCCAGGTGAACAGCATCACGACCCACTCGCGCATTGTCTGTTGAACTTCTTTCGTACCGTACGTAGCTGACCATTCTAATCGGCATGAGGAGAAGAGAGGGATGATGCCAACCGCAGCTGCACGCGGTGATGAAATTGTCGGTTGCAACTTTCATCAGCTAGCTGAAAACAGATCACTGTGGCATTGAATGGAGTCCTAGATGTACGGACACCACCAGAATGGAAGAATGGCAGGAACATGTTACAGACGACAAGCCAATGGTCGTGGGCGGATCAGCTCTACGGTAGGTCCGGGTGTCAAGGAAATGAGCCCGCATCCGCTATTCCATCATTATGTAGTCCAGCAGATGTTCTTGCTTGGACCTGGTGTGCATCCATGATAGGGTGTGGATGCGCCGATGCCGGAACAGCGTTCTGGTAATTACAAGCCCATGGGCAAAACATAAGTCTAGCAGCCTTCTACCATTGTTATTGAGCTGATCCGGCCAATGCCCTCCAATCACTCCAGCCCAGGTGAACAGCGTCACGACCCACTCGCGCATTGAAGTCACACAACTTTAGCCAGCACCTGCGACAGGAGGTTATAGAAGGCATTTAACTCATCTGCTTTGCCTTCATCCCTCCACTGATGTTCATCTTCGGTGGGGGCGTAAGCAACTACCACCATTATTCCTCGCCTCCCATTGACGGGGAAGTGGGCCCACAGTAGCCTGGGGCTTACAGCTTCCCACACCTCACCGCCACGCTCCCATGCCCCCTTCATTCTTTTGTTCAGAAGAACAGCCACACCCTGTTGTTTGGCAGTCTCCTGCCCCGAGAAGAGGACTGTCCACCCCTCATGGTGGCAGGAGCCAGAGCCGGTCCACCGGACCTCCTGAAAACCGCAGAGATCCAGGCAGTACCGGTCCAGTTCCCGAGATGCACACACAAACACGTACAAAGATCCCCCGTATAGCCTGAACAGACTGTTGGGGCAAGTGCTTTGAAGGCCGGCATGGCACACGAGGGGGTGGATGGCCAGCACCACGCCCTGCCTCCTTTGTCTCCCCAGTTGCGCTGTTCACTACACACCGCACCAGGTACTCATTTGAGGTTGAGTCGACCTAGGGGAGGCCCAGGACCGTTTCAGATAATCGCCTCTGGTGTTTGACGTGAGCCGGAATCGATCCCGTAGCGGAGCGTAGCGCTAATCAATACACCACACAAACACACCCATCACATACACACCCCACACACACCCCACACACACCAGCACACACACACCACACACACACACCACACACATCCCACACACACACAACACACACACCACACACACACACCCCACACACACCCCACACACACACCCCACACACACCCCCCACACACACCCCACACACACCAGCACACACACACCACACACACACACCACACATCCCACACACACAACACACACCACACACACACCACACACACACACCACACACACCCCACACCCACACCACACACACACACCACACACACCCCCCACACACACAACACACACCACACACACACCACACACACAATACACACCACACACACAACACACACACACACCCTACACACACCCCACACACACCCCCCCCACACACACACCCCACACACATACAATACACACACACACCCCACACACACACAACACACACACCCCACACACACCAGACACACACCACACACACCCCACACACAACACACACACACAACACACACCACACACACACCACACACACACCACACACACCACATACAACACACACACACAACACACACAACACACACCCCACACACACACACCACACACACCCACACACCCACACACACACCACACACCCACACACACACCACACACACCACACACACCACACACAACACACACACCACACACACACCCCTCCCCCTACACACTGAGGCTGTGGGCTCCTGCAGCCGCGCTCCCCCGAGACCCCCCACCTCACTCTCCCCCCTTCACCCCCCCCTTCAACCTCCCCTTCACCCCCCCTTCACCCCCCCTTCACCCCCCCATAACCCCCCCCTTAACCCTCCCCCTTAACCCTCCCCCTTAACCCTCCCCCTTAACCCTCCCCCTTAACCCTCCCCCTTAACCCTCCCCCTTAACCCTCCCCCTTAACCCTCCCCCTTAACCCCCCTAACCCCCCTTCACCCTCCCCCTTCACCCCCCCTAACCCCCCTTCACCCTCCTCCTTAACCCTCCCCCCTCACCCCCCTTAACCCCCCCCCCCTCTCTCTCCCCGTGACGCGCCCTCGCTGCTGTGGTGACGACACAGAGGGCGCGCGCCCTCCCACGTGTGGCTGGGAGCGCTCTTCCATTACCATCACAACCACCATCAACACCATCACAACCACCATCAACACAACATCACAACATCACAACATTACAACCACCATCACAACCACCATCAACACCATCAACACCACCATCATCACAACATCACAACATTACAACCACCATCACAACCACCATCAACACCATCAACACCATCATCACAACATCACAACATTACAACCACCATCACAACCACCATCAACACCATCAACACCATCATCACAACATCACAACATTACAACCACCATCACAACCACCATCAACACCATCATCATCACAACATCACAACATTACAACATCACAACATCACAACCACCATCACAACAACCATCAACACCATCATCACAACATCACAACATCACAACATTACAACATTACAACCACAATCACCACCAACATCACAACATCACAACATGCCAACATTACAACCACCATCACAACCACCATCAACACCATCATCACCACCATCACAACCATCATCATCACACCATCACAACATTACAACATCACAACCACCATCACAACCACCATCAACACCATCATCACAACATCACAACCACCATCAACACCATCATCATCACAACATCACAACATTACAACATTACAACCACCATCAACACCATCATCATCACAACATTACAACATTACAACCACCATCACAACCACCATCAACACCATCATCACCACCATCACAACCATCATCATCACAACATCACAACATTACAACATCACAACCACCATCACAACCACCATCAACACCATCATCACAACATCACAACCACCATCAACACCATCATCATCACAACATCACAACATTACAACATTACAACCACCATCAACACCATCATCATCACAACATCACAACATTACAACATTACAACCACCATCACAACCACCATCAACACCATCATCACAACATCACAACATCACAACATCACAACCGCCATCAACACCATCATCATCACAACATCACAACATTACAACATTACAACCACCATCACAACCACCATCAACACCATCAACACCATTATCACAACCACCATCAACAACATCAACACCATCATCACAACCACCATCAACACCATCAACACCATCATCACAACCACCATCAACACCATCAACACCATCATCACAACCACCATCAACACCATCAACACCATCATCACAACCACCATCAACACCATCAACACCATCATCACAACCACCATCAACACCATCAACACCATCATCACAACCACAATCAACACCATCAACACCATCATCACAACATCACATCATCACAACCACCATCACAACCACAATCACCACCACCACAACATCACAACATTACAACCACCATCACAACCACAATCACCACCATCATCACAACATCACAACCACCATCACAACCACAATCACCACCATCATCACAACATCACAACCACCATCACAACCAAAATCACCACCATCATCACAGCATCACAACCACCATCACAACCACAATCACCACCACCACAACATCACAAAATTACAACCACCATCACAAACACAATCACTACCAAAATCACAACATCACAACCACCATCAACACCGCCTCATCCTCCACCACAACATCACAACATTACAACCACCATCACAACCACAATCACCACCATCATCACAACATACAACCACCATCACAACCACAATCACCACCACCACCACAACATCACAACATTACAACCACCATCACAACCACAATCAACACCACAACATTACAACCACCATCACAACCACAATCACCACCACAACCAGATCACAACATTACAACCACCATCACAACCACAATCACCACCACAACATCAAAACATACAAGCACCATCACAACCACAATCACCAGCACCACAACATCACAACATTACAACCATCATCACAACCACAATCACCACCACCACAACAGCACAACATTACAACCACCATCACAATCACCACCACCACCACCTCAACATCACAACATTACAACCACCATCCACACCACCTCATCCTCCACCACAACATCACAACATTACAACCACCGTCACAACAACAATCACCACCACATCACAGCATTATAACCACCATCACAACCACAATCACCACCATCATCACAACATCACAACCACAATCACAACCACAATCACCACCACCACAACATCACAACATTACAACCACCATCACAACCACAATCACCACCATCATCACAACATCACAACCACCATCACAACCACAATCACCACCACCACAACATCGCAACATTACAACCACCATCACTATCATCACCACCTCCACCACATGATCACAACATTACAACAACCGACACAACCACAATCACTACCATCATCACAACATCACAATCACCACCACCAGCGCAACATCACAACATTACAACCAACGTCACAACCACAATAGCCATCACCACCACAACATCACAAAATTTCAACCACCATCACAACCACAATCACCACCATCACGACATCACAACCACAATCACCATCACCCCCACCACCATCACCACCATTGGTCTTCTCTTCCCCGTGGTCGCCGACCTCAATGCTGATCCAGGTCACCTGACCTCCTCCTCAGTCACTCTGCAAACCACCTCCCACCCATCACTACCTCCCTCCTCCTCGTATTCCCAACTTCCAGATTGCTTATTCCCTTTGATGTTATATCATCCGCAGCAGGGGCCTAATCACGAGCATCTAACTCAAAGGCTAGAAGCTTGCTTTCTCGCCAAGCATTGAACACCCACTCAACTTTTTTTTCTATTATACCAGGTAATGCCCCGCTGAGCTAAATTGTTTTTTTTTTTCTTTCAGACGCGACCTGGCAATCACAAATGATAGCTCCACGAATCGGCTTATTACGTGAGAAAAAAAGAAAATCTCGAAACGCGTGGCGATGTTGATTCCGGAGCACCCGGAAGAAAAAAATCACGCGACCACGGGGAAGGAGAGACTCCTAAATAAATAGGAGTCAGGTTCGAACCCCCGACTTCCTGTATATCAGGCGAGCTAATTAACATCTCATCACCGTGGCGCGCCCCACACAAAACACGCAAAGAGAAACACAGACACAGAAATATTGACGACTCAAAGCTTTCGTGACCGCAGGAATTAATATTCTGTGGGTCTTCCGTAGATAGGTTTTGGTTATTTTCTATGAAGCTATCTACGTGGAAGACCCAACAAATATACATGCACAGGGAGAGACATAAGGGAGAACATACCCACCCACACATAGATCGCACAGACACACACAGAGAACACACACCGACACACAAAACACACTAAATTCCTCACAGCGAATGTGACCTTTTTAAAATCTAGGCCAATGCGTTATTCCAGCGTGTGGGTGTTTTTATGCTGTTTGCCTCGATAAATGACCTTATTCAATAAAACACATACAGCTACACACACACACACCTATATACACACACACACTTACATACAGAATCACACACACACATCTACACACACATGCATACACAAACAAAGACAAAGACCCCCCGTTTAGCCTTAATAAACTGTTGGGGCAAGTGCTGCTAGCGAGCACCTATGAAGGCCGACACTGCACACGAGGGGGTGGGTGGCCAGCACCACGCCCAGCCGCATTTGTCTCCCTAGTGGCGATGTTTAAATACTGCAACAGGAACTCATTGGAGGCTGAGTCCACCTAGGGGAGGCCCAGGACAGGTTCAGATAATCGTCACTGGTAGTAGTCGTGAGCTGGAATCGAACTCGGTTCGCCAGGTTTGTAGCTCAGCGCACTAACCGCTACCCTACCGCTAAGTTCGGTGACGTGACCACGGCGCTTGTGCCAGGCTATGTGCACGTTAAGGCCACGTGAAGTGTCGAACACCCGCTGGCAGGAGGTCACGGGACAGACCCAGGTGCCGTGAGTTGACTGACGGAGACTGGTCGCTGCACCACCTGTAACCCCTACTTGTGCTAACTTGCTGTGTTTTAGCCACCCGGCGCTCCGCTCGTTGTTGTGAGCGTCGCTCCTCCGCCCTCCGTTGTTGTTGGAGGGCGACTGCCTCCAACTGCCCAGCAGCGTCCTTTACGAGCCCCCTCCACAGAGGCCGATCTTGACATCGCTGGTACCAGTCATCGGCAAGTCCACTCAGCTCCACGTCCTCCTGTACCACATCACTCCATGTCTTCTCTAGCCCATGCTGCGCCCGTTTAGCTCCCTCAATGCAGCAGAAACAAAAGCTGCTTCGGCATGCGGTGGTTGGGCATGCGGGCTACATGACCCAGCCAACGCATCCTTGCCTGCCAGAGGAGCTCACCGATGTAACTTTGTCTAGATCTTTCAAGGATTTGTGAGCTCCTCACACAATCCAGCCTGGTTAAACCCAGGATTGATCATAGGCAGGCCAGCCTAAATGTTTGTTACCGGTGTAGATGTTCCATTAGGGCGGTCCACGTTTCGCAAGCGTAGAGAAGAGAGGGAATGACTGTGGCAAAGAAGACCTGAAGCTTCGTGTGGAGCGAGAGACCAGGTAGCTTCCACACAGCGTTACGCAACCTATGAAAAGATATTAACCCTCGAATGATTCGTGAGCTGGAATCGAACTCGGTTCGCCAGGTTTGTTAAACTGGAGCCAGTCATAAGCACACTGCCCAGGTATGGGAAACTCTCCACTCTCTCCACAACTGCCTCATCACCGATTGGGAGTTGTGGGGGTGGAATGTCCGATGGTACAAAATACCCAGGCAGGTGCTTAGTTTTGGTGGGGCTGATGGTAAGGCCCCACCTCTTAGTGGCACGCTCCAGCCTCAGCAGCAGCGTCTCCAACTCCTCCTCTCTGAATGAGCACCAAATCATCAGCATACATAACGTAGTTGACCAATAGGGAGCCATCCCTTGACCGCACCCGGGCATCGATCAGCCTACCATTATATCTGTACCATATGGAGATTCCCCCGGTACAGCTATTGAAGGCTTCACGATCTACGTGGTCAAAATAGATGTTAAATAATGTGGGAGCCAAAGGACATCCCTGTCGCACCCCAAGGTGTACAGGGAATGGCTCTGACTCCCGGCCACGTAGTTTTACCCGGGCCCGATCACTATCATGAAGGTCCTTAATGATCGTCAGCAGAGGGTCAGGTACTCCAAAAGCACGAAGAACAACCCAGAGCCCAGGCCTACTGATGGTATCATAGGCCTTGACCAGGTCAATAAAGCAGAGATGTAGGTCTTGCTGGAATTCCCTACACCTCTGCTGTACAGACGGACAGAAAATATGGCATCTGTGCAGGACTGCCCTTTCCTGAAACCGCATTGGGACTCCGCAAACCTCTCCTCAGCGTGCCTGGCAAGGCGATGTTGAAAAATCCTTGGCAGGACCTGTCCCGGCACACTGAGGAGTGAGATGCCCCTGTAGTTGTAACAGTCTATGCGGTCGCCTTTCTTAAAGAGAGGGACCACCAGGGCATCCTTCCAATCCTGCAGAACCCATCCAGTGGTCCAGACTGTAGTTATGATGTCAGGTAGGGCAGTCTGTGCACAAACGCCACCCTCCCTCAGCATTTTGCTTGGGAGATCATCTCTGCCCGCTGCCTTTCCTGGTCTCAGACTCCGGATCGCCTTCAGTACTTCCTCAACAGATGGCACTTCAGCTAGCCACTCACAGGGGGTGACTTCTTCCAATATGTGAGGCACCGCAGCCTCAGCAGGGTCATCCTCACTTTGCGCCACAATGTTTTCCTGGCTGAGGGATTTTTCCTCGCCCAGGACCTCACAGAAATGCTCAACAAATCTGCAAACCTGTTCCTGGGGGTCGCAGATTGGATCACCGTTTTTTCCCCTAATGATGGTAATAGGTGTGGCGCTGCAGGTTACCTTTTTGATGGAGTTAAATAGAGATTTATGATCACGGGCGATTGAAGTAGACTCCATCTCCTCAGCAACCCGCGACCACCACCCATCCTTGCAGTGCCTCACGGCTCTCCGAACCTCCGAGCAAAGGCTGCAGTTAGCCTCCTCATTCTCTGACGTGGGATTCTGTAGCCGATGACAGTGGGCCTGTCGCTTTTTCTCAACCATCCTGAACACCTCCTCTGTCAGCCAGGGTCTCTGGAGAGGTCTGGACCGCGTACCCAAAGCAGCCATTGCAGCTGCATGAGTCACAGTCGTAAAGCTCGCCCATTTAACCTCGACATCAGGAGGAGTGGGGGACGATGCCAACCCCAGCCGCAAGCGATGATGAAATTCTCACTTGCAACTTTCATCAGATAACTGAGACCAGGCCACTTTAGGTTGGAATGGGGTCCTGGGTGTACACCCACCACCGGCGTTGAAGAATAGCAGGCGCATCTTACATATGACTAGTCGATGGTCAGAGGGCAGATCAGCTCCACGGTAGGTCCTTTTGTCAAGGACATGGGCTCGCATCCGCTGGTCCGTCACTATGTAGTCCAGCAGATGATCTTGCTTGGACCCGGCATGCATCCATGATGTTGTGTGGATGCGCCGATGCCGGAACAGCGTGTTGGTAATTACAAGCCCATGGGCTGTACAAAAATCTAGCAGCCTCCTACCGTTGTTATTGAGCTGATCTGGCCCATGCCCTCCAATCACTCCAGACCAGGTGCCAGAATCATGACCAACTCGGGCATTGACGTCACCAAACAAGATAACTCTATCCCGAGGGGCCACTTTAGCCAGCACCTGTGACAGGAGGTCATAGAAGGAATCCGATTCATCGACTTTGCCTGCATCCCTCCACGGATGTTCGTCTTCGGTGGGGGAATAAGTAACCACGACCACCATTCCTCGCCTCCGGTTGATGGGAAGGCGAACCCAAAGTAGCCTGGGGCTTACAGCTTCCCACACCTCACCGCCACGCTTCCACGCCCCCTTTATTCTTTTGTTCAAAAGAAGACCCACACCCTGTTGTTTGGCAGTCTGCTGCCCCGAGTAGAGGACTGTCCACCCCTAATGGTGGCAGGAGCCAGAGCCGGTCCACCGGACCTCCTGAATGCCGCATAGATCCAGGCGGTACCGGTCCAGCTCCCGACAGAGGAGTGGCAGCCTCTCCTCTGCAGTGAGCGTTCGTACATTCCACGTGGTCACCCGTAGTAGCTTTTCGTTGTTTCTGGAGTAGCCCAGAGGGTAGGTATTCAATCTCCTGGCTCCGCCAATTGGGGTTTGGCCAGGAGACGTCATAGACGCCTGGCCCCCCGGGGCCTCCGGCACAAGCTTATTAGTTACATATTTCAGTTTAACTCGTGGTTTCGTGGTAATTAATTGAAGGTGGAGGGGTTACCAGCCGCTCGCACCCGTCCAGAGCCCCCGTTTAGCCCCTGTGGTGGACACATATGCCATGAGGGGAGGGGCCAATCAAAATTGGATCTCCCCCCACAGCATTGTCCACGACAGAGTTGCCCGTCCGGCACCGCGAGGAGGTAGGGGGTTGTTTTGCCGGACACACGTATACCCTACACACACACACACGTGTACCCTACACACACACACACAGGTGTACCATGGACACACAAACACGTGTACCCTACACACACACACACGTGTACCCTACACACACACGTACCCTACACACACACACGCACGTGTACCATTCACACACACACGTGTACCCTACACACACACAAGTGTACCCTACACACACACACACATGTACCATAGACACACACACGTGTACCGTACACACACAGGTATACCCTACACACACACAAGTGTACCCTACACACACACACACACACGTGTATCCTACACACCCACACGTGTACCCTACACACACACACGTGTACCCTAAAACACTCACACACGTGTACTCTACACACACACACGTGTACCCTTCACACACACACACACGTGTACCCTACACACACACACGTGTACCCTACACACACACGTGTACCCTACACACACACACACGTGTACCCTACACACACACACGTGTACCCTACACACACACACACACACACGTGTACCCTACACACACACACACACGTGTACCCTACGCACACACACGCACACGTGTACCCTACACACACATACACACGTGTACCCTACACACACACACACGTGTACCCTACACACACACACACGTGTACCCTATACACACACACACGTGTACCCTATACACACATGTGTACCCTATACACACACACGTGTACCCTACACACACACACGTGTACCCTACACACACACGTGTACCCTACACACACACACACGTGTACCCTACACACACACACGTGTACCCTACACACACACACACACACACGTGTACCCTACACACACACACACGTGTACCCTACACACACACACACGTGTACCCTACACACACACACGTGTACTCTACATACACACACGTGTACTCTACATACATACACACGTGTACCCTACACACACACACACGTGTACCCTACACACACACACGTGTACCCTACACACACACACACGTGTACCCTATACACACACACACACACACGTGTACCCTATACACACACGTGTACCCTACACACACACACGTGTACCCTACACACACACGTGTACTCTACACACACACACGTGTACCCTACACACACACACAAGCGCCCCCTTCCCCCCCCCCCAGGTCCATTCTGTGCGTGTCCCCCACGTGCCTCGCACCGGGGCCAATATTCATGTAAATGTGGTGAAGTGAACTTTGTTTAGCCTTCCCTGACATTTACAATCTCATGGAAATAATGCGGAAAAATAAAAATAAAATATCAACAACATACGCCGAGGAGGATGAGGACTAAAGACATGCCACGTGCTCCCTGTCTCAACAGCTGTCAGAGTGCAGCCCTTCAATCGCTGCAACCAATTCCCCCCACCCCTCCCTTGGGGGACACAGACAAAGGTTCCCCATGTAGCCTTCAGTAGGCTGCGGGGGGCAAGGGCTTTCAGCACGAACACCCCCGGCTAATGACGTACGTGTGTGCGCGTGGGTAGTGTAGCGGGTAGTCGCCGCGCTGCGCTACGAACCCGGCGACCCGAGTTCGATTCCCGCTCACGGCCAACGCCGGTGACGCGGTGCCGGGCCTCCCCTAGGTCGACTCGGACTCAAATTGAGTACCTGGTGCTGCGTGTAAACATCGCCACCTGGGAGACAAAGGCGGCCGGGCGTGGTGATGGCCACCCACCCCTCTCGTGTGCCGTGTCGATCTTCATAGGTGCTCACTAACAGCACTTGCTCCAATAGTCTGTTTAAGCTATACGGGGGATCTTTGTCTTTGTGTTGTAGTGCATATTATTGTAGTGTGTAGCGTAGTGTATTGTGGAGTGTAGTGTGTATTGTATATTGTAGTGTGTATTGTAGAGTAGTGTATAGTGTAGCATATAGTGTAGCGTGTATTCTAGTGTATGGTGTATTGTATAGTCTGGTGTGTAGTGTATAGTATAGTGTAGTGTATAGTGTAGTGTGTATTCGAGTGTATAGTGTAGTGTATAGTATAGTGTATAGTGTATTGTATCGTGTGTAGTAGTGTAGTTTGTATTGTAGTGTAGAGTGCAGTGTGTAGTGTATAGTATAGTTTGTATTGTGTATTGTATAATGTCGTGTGGATTGTATATTGTAGTGCGTATTGTTGTGTATAGTGTAGTGTATAGCGTAGTGTATCGTGTGCATTAGTGTAGTTTGTATTGCAGTGTATTGTAGTGTAGAGTGCAGTGGGTAGTATATAGTTTAGTGTGTATTGTATAGTGTAGTGTGTATTGTATATTGTAGTGTGTGTATAGTGTAGTGTGTATTGTCTATTGTATAGTGTAGTGTTTATTGTATATTGTAGTGTGTATTGTAGTGTATAGTGTAGTGTATAGTGTAGTGTATAATGTGTAGTAGTGTAGTTTGTATTGTAGTGTATTGTAGTGTATAGTGTAGTGTGTACGGAATTGTAATGTATGCTGTGGTGTAGTGTGTAGTGTATAGTGTAGTGTGTACGGTATTGCCGTGTATACTGTGGTGTAGTGTGTAGTGTATAGTGTAGTGTGTACGGTATTGTAGTGTATACTGTGGTGTAGTGTATAGTGTAGTGTGTATGGTATTGCAGTCTATACTGTGGTGCACTATGTAGTGTATAGTGAAGTGTGTATTGTGCATTGTAATGTGTATTGTAGTGTACAGTGTAGTGTGTAGTGTGTATTTTAGATAGTTCTTGTAGGGTAGTGTATAGTGTAGTGTATAGTGTAGTGTATAGTTCGGTGTATTGTGTAGTGTATAGTGTAGTTTATAGTAGTGTAGTGTATATTGTATTGTATTGTAGTGTATTGTATAGTGTAGTGTAGTGTATAGTGTAGTGTATAGTATAGTGTATAGTGTAGTGTGTAGTGTATAGTATAGTGTGTACTGTATAGTATAGTGTATAGTGTAGTGTGTAGTGTTTAGTGTAGTGTATAGTGTAGTGTATAGTGCAGTGTATAGTGTATAGTGTAGTAGTGTATAGTGTAGTGTATAGTGTAGTGAGTATTGTATATTGTAGTGTGTAGTGTATAGTGTAGTGTATAGTGTAGTAGTGTATAGTGTAGTCTATAGTGTAGTGTGTATTTTATATTGTAGTGTGTATTATAGTGTAGTGTATAGTCTAGTGTATAGTGTAGTGTATAGTGTATAGTATAGTGTATAGTTTAGTGTAGTGTATAGTGTAGTGCATAGTGTATTGTGTAGTGTATAGTGTAGTGTATAGTGTAGTAGTGTAGTGGGTAGTGTATAGTGTAGTGTATAGTGTAGTGTATAGTGTAGTGTGTAGTTTATAGTGTAGTGTAGTGTATAGTGTAGTGTAGTGTATATTGTAATGTATAGTGTAGTGTATAGTGTAGTTATATAGTGTAGTGTATAGTGTAGTAGTGTATAGTGTATTTTATATTGTAGTGTATTGTAGTGTAGTGTATAGTGTAGTGTAAGTGTATAGTGTAGTGTATAGTGTAGTGTTTAGTGTATATTGTAGTGTTTAGTGTAGTGTATAGTGTAGTGTATAGTGTAGTGTATAGTGTAGTTACGTAGTTTAGTGTAGTAGTGTATAGTGTATTGTATATTGTAGTGTATTGTAGTGTAGTGTATAGTGTAGTGTATAGTGTATAGTGTAGTGTATAGTGTAGTGTTTAGTGTATATTGTAGTGTATAGTGTAGTGTATAGTGTAGTGTATACTGTGGTTTAGTAGCACCGTACGTAGCCTGCCGTGTTCATCGGAAGTGGGTTGGCGGGACACGAAACTATACCCACGAATCAGTTTAAAATACATGAGTTTGTCAATCTAGATGATGATGATGACGATGATGATGATGATGATGATGATTTATAAGTGGATAGCTCCACAGCGCCTTCTTTATATTTGAAGGCATGATCGTTCCAGACGGCCACAGGAGCAGAGCATCTGAAAGTTCTCGATGCGGTGACCAACTTTGTGGTGCCACGGTGCCTATGAAATGTTAACTACCTCGCCTGGTGTGCAGGAGGTCGTGGGTTCAATCCCGAACCCTGACGCTTGGATATTTGGAGTTTGCGTCTCTCTCTCTCTCATCATCACTGGTAGCCATGAGATGTTAACTACCTCGCCTGGTATGCAGGAGGTCGTGGGCTCAATCCCGAACCCTGACGCTTGGATATTTGGAGTTTGCGTCTCTCTCTCTCTCATCATCACTGGTAGCCATGAGATGTTAACTACCTCGCCTGGTATGCAGGAGGTCGTGGGTTCAATCCCGATCCCTGACGCTTGGAGTTTGCGTGTCTCTCTCTCTCCGTGGATTTGTCTTCTGGCTCTCCGACTTCACCACCCTCCACATTTGGAATCAACATCCACGCGTTCCAGAGCTATAGATTTCCACGCGACGATGATGATGATGACGATGACGTTGATGATGACGATGATGATGGCGATGATGATGATGATGACGATGATAATGATGATGACGATGATGACGGTGATGATGACGTTGATGACGATGACGATGATGATGATGACGATGATGATGATGATGACGATGACGATGATGACGATGATGACGACGATGATAATGACGATGATAATGATGACGATGATGATGACGATGATGATGATGATGACGACGATGATGATGATGATGATGACGACGATGATGATGATGATGATGACGACGATGATGCCGATGATGACGATGATGATGACGATGATGACGACGATGATGATGATGACGATGATAATGATGACGATGATGATGACGATGATGACGACGATGATGATGACGATGATAATGATGACGATGAGACTATTGTGGGTCTATCGTTTGTGATGTCCAGATCGCTTCTGGAACAAGCGCTCAGCGGCAGCTCAATGTGGCCTCAGCTGGTAAGTAAAATAAACACGGCGTTTATTTTACTGCACGCAGTTCATTACGGAACTGTCTACGTAACGTCCACCGCAGTTTCGTATTCACAGTTCATCGCGGTTCTTGAAACGTTTTTTTTTAATCGAATTCGACGATAAATGTTCTCTATCTTGTTGTGGTTCGGTTAGCGATCATCCTCCTCCCTCCCTCTTGGTATCGAGGCGACACCGGGGGACCGCGCGCTGTTGCCTAGCAGAGGCGCACGCTAAGAGCACTTGTCCCGAGCGGTAAGCACGTGGAGGAGGCTCGTGAAGGACGCTGCTGCTGCTGCTGCTACTGCTGGGCAGGTGGAGGCAGTCGGCTTCCAGCAACAACGGAGGGCGGAGGAGCGACGCTCACAAACAACGAGCGGAGCGCTGGGGGGCTATAACACCGTAAGTTGGCGCAGTAGGGGGCACAGGTGGTGCATCAGCCAGTCATCTCGGTCATCTCAGTCAGTCGACCCGTGGCACCTGGGTCTGCCCCCGTGACCTCCTGCCAGCGGGCGTTCGACACCTCACGTGGCCTTAACGTGCACCTAGCCTGGCACGAGCGCTGTGGTGATGTCACCGCCACTTAGTGGCGAATGGCGGTTGCTGTTGTTGTGTCTGTGTGTGTACCTGTTGTTGTTGTTTAGAGCAGGGGTCGGCAAAGCCTGCGCATCCGTAGCCGCATGCGGTGGCGCTTTAAGGACTGTGCAGTGGGCGGATCTTGAAATTAGAAAAAAATAATACAATGGCTCTTCTTGTGATTTTAGTTGCCAACTCCCTGACCATGGAAGTTCAGTTCACCACGGGAGCCCTGTTTACCATGAGAGCCCAGTTCACAATGGAAGAAATCTAGTTCACTATCGAAGTCCAGTTCACCATGGGGGTCCACTTCACCATGGGAGTCCACTTCACCGTGGAAGTCCAGTTTAGCATGGGGGTCCAGTTCACCGTGGGCAGGGGCTGGCAACCTGCTGCTGTCTTGGTGGCGTTATTTAATTATTTATCTGCCAAGTCACCACCATCGCGACCCTCCCGCTTTCACCACAAAGTGCATCATCGCCGCTCTGAAATATTTTATTTTACCGAATTCGATTGTTGTTCTCTCTCTCTCTATCTATTGTTGTTCTCTCTCTCTCTATTGTTGTTCTCTCTCTCTCTATTGTTGTTCTCTCTCTATTGTTGTTCTCTCTCTCTATTGTTGTTCTCTCTCTCTATATATATTGTTGTTCTCTCTCTCTCTCAATTGTTGGTCTCTCTCTATTGTTGTTCTCTCTCTCTCTATTGTTGTTCTCTCTCTCTATTGTTGTTCTCTCTCTGTATTGTTGTTCCCTCTCTCTATTGTTGTTCTCTCTCTCTATTGTTGTTCTCTCTCTGTATTGTTGTTCCCTCTCTCTCTATTGTTGTTCTCTCTCTCTCTCTCTATTGTTGTTCTCTCTCTCTATTGTTGTTCTCTCTCTATTGTTGTTCTCTCTCTCTCTATTGTTGTTCTCTCTCTCTATTGTTGTTATCTCTCTCTATTGTTGTTCTCTCTCTCTATTGTTCTCTCTCTATTGTTGTTCTCTCTCTCTATTGTTGTTCTCTCTCTCTATTGTTCTCTCTCTCTATTGTTGTTCTCTCTCTCTATTGTTGTTCTCTCTCTCTATTGTTGTTCTCTCTCTCTCTATTGTTGTCCTCTCTCTCTATTGTTGTTCCCTCTCTCTCTATTGTTGTTCTCTCTCTCTCTATTGTTGTTCTCTCTCTATTGTTGTGTGTTGGTTGCTCCCCCCCCCATACCCCCTTCCTTGTGTTCGAGGCTACACGAGGGGGTTGGGTGGGGGGTGTGCTGGGGACCTTTGCCTGCCGCGTGCGAGTGGACTGGATGGAATTGTATTCCTCCACCACGCACGGGGAGAGTGGTGGTGGTGGAGGAGGAATACAAATCATCATCGCTATTCTATATTGGGCGCCGGCCAGCCACCTCTGGGGTAATGAGAGCAACGCAAACACGGACGGCTCTGACACCACAGAGGGAGGCCCCCCACATCCACCCCAACTCCCTCAACCCCCCCTCTAACAGGCGCATTAGCGTCGCCGCGATGTTGACAGGGGGCGCAGCACAGGGAGAGGGGAAAGGGGAGTGAGTGGGAGGGGGTCTCCAGTGGCTTTGCCTCTCTCTCTCTCTCTTTGTTAACATTCTCTCTCCATCTCTCTCTCTCCATCTCTCTCTCTCCATCTCTCTCTCTCTCTTTGTTAACATTCTCTCTCCATCTCTCTCTACATCTCTCTCTCTCCATCTCTCTCTCCATCTCTCTCTACATCTCTCTCTCCATTTCTCTCTCTTTCCATCTCTCTCTCCATCTCTCTCCATCTCGCTCCATCTCTCTCTACATCTCTCTCCATCTCTCTCCCCATCTCTCTCTACATCTCTCTCCATCTCTCTCCCCATCTCTCTCTACATCTCTCTCTATCTCTTTCACCATCTCTCTCTCTCCATCTCTCTCTCCATCTCTCTCTTTCCATCTCTCTCTCCATCTCTCTCCATCTATCTCTCCATCTCTCTCTACATCTCTCTCTACATCTCTCTCCATCACTCTCTACATCTATCTCTCTCCATCTCTCTCCATCTCTCTCTCCATCTCTCTCTACATCTATCTCTCTTTCCATCTCTCTCTCCATCTCTCTCCATCTCTCTCCATCTCTCTCTACATCTATCTCTCTCTCTACATCTCTCTCCATCTCTCTCCCCATCTCTCTACATCTCTCTCAATCTCTTTCTCCATCTCTCTCTCTCCATCTCTCTCTCCATCTCTCTCTCTTTCCATCTCTCTCTCCATCTCTCTCCATCTATCTCTCCATCTCTCTCTACATCTCTCTCTACATCTCTCTCCATCACTCTCTACATCTATCTCTCTCCATCTCTCTCCATCTCTCTCTACATCTCTCTCTCTCCATCTCTCTCTCTACATCTATCTCTCTCTACATCTCTCTCTCTCCATCTCTCTCCCCATCTCTCTCTACATCTCTCTCTCTATCTCTTTCTCCATCTCTCTCTCTCCATCTCTCTCTCCATCTCTCTCTCTTTCCATCTCTCTCTCTCCATCTCTCTCCATCTATCTCTCCATCTCTCTCTACATCTCTCTCTACATCTCTCTCCATCACTCTCTACATCTATCTCTCTCCATCTCTCTCTCCATCTCTCTCTCCATCTCTCTCTCCATCTCTCTCTACATCTATCTCTCTCTCTACATCTCTCTCCATCTCTCTCCCAATCTCTCTCTACATCTCTCTCTCTATCTCTTTCTCCATCTCTCTCTCTCCATCTCTCTTTCCATCTCTCTCTCTTTCCATCTCTCTCTCCATCTCTCTCCATCTATCTCTCCATCTCTCTCTACATCTCTCTCTACATCTCTCTCCATCACTCTCTACATCTATCTCTCTCCATCTCTCTCTCCATCTATCTCTCCATCTCTATCTCCATCTCTCTCTACATCTATCTCTCTACATCTCTCTCTACATCTTTCTCTCTCTCTCTACATCTCTCTCTCCATCTTTCTCTCCATCTCTCTCTACATCTATCTATCTCTCCATCTCTCTCTCCATCTTTCTCTCTCTCCATCCCTCTCTCCATCTCTCTCCATCTCTCTCCATCTCTCTTTCTCTCTCTGCCGAAACAGTCGTATTGCATCCCCGGACGATGCATATACGGCAAGATCGGTACGGTCAGAGACGTAATCTCCCTTGCAGAAGCGCACAACATGGACTTAGGCCTCCTCTTCTTAGATCAGGAGAAGGCCTTTGACAGGGTGAGCCACGAGCACCTGGACAAACTCCTAACGTCGCTCGGCTTCGGCCAAGCCTTCATCTCGCAGGTTAGGCTCCTGTACACGAGGCACATCCAGCCTCTTGAAGATAAACCAGCGGCTCGGCGCCCCGTTCCCTGTGACGAGGGGGGTCAGACAGGGATGCCCCCTCTCGAGGTTGCTCTACGCCCTGTCCATTGAGCCACTGCTACACCACCTGAGACGAAATCTGTCTGGCCTCAGAGTCCCAGGACCTGAGAACGTCATCAAGCTCTCGGCTTACGCAGATGACGTGATGCATCGTCCTCAACGACGCGCGTGACGCCTCCGTGCTCTGCCAGGCGGTTGCAGTGTATGAGAGGACCTCCTCCGCCAGGGTCAACTGGGCCAAGTGCGAGGCCCCCTGTGTGTTTGGGGTCGCGAGGCGGCGTTCGCTCTGTGCTCCTCCCAGGAGGAGTCGTTTGGCGGGACGACGGAGTCAAGCACCTGGGGGTTTACCTGGGGAAACCACGTGACGTCGTTCTGAACAACTGGACCGAGCTGGCCGACAAGATCGAGGCTAAATGACTGACATGGGCACCACGCCTCGCTCCACAGATGTCATTCAGGGGCCGAGTGCTCGTCGCTAACACCCTGGCTACATCCGTGCTGTGGCACAAGACCAAGGCCCTCCAGCCTCCTGCTTGGCTGCTCACCAGAGTCAACCGCTCACTCGCGCACTTCGTCTGGCACAGTAAACACCGGCTCAGGCCGGGCGTTCTCTGCCTGCCGGTGGCCGAGGGCGGCCAGGGTCTGGTGGACGTCGCCGCCAGGGTCACGAGTTTCAGGCTCGTGGCGGTCAGGCGGCTGCTGTACGACCGGGAGGAGCTACCCTGGAAGTCGCCGGCCCTCGCCCTGCTGAGGAATGCAGGAGGGGGGTGCCTGGGGTACGGACAGGAGCTCTTCCTGATGGACCTGAGCTTGGTCGACTACACGAGGCTGCCAGGTTATCACCAGAGCCTCTTGGACGCGCGCCCTACGACCTCGCGCAGTTCCTGAACGAGCCCCTTGTTCTGCAACGGCCTCTTCCAGGAGATCAGAGGAGAGAGGACCCTGGCTCAACGCCTCACATCAGCAGGGCTGCGGACAGTCTTCCACCTCGTGCAGGCCCCCACCAGCCCAAGTGGAACTCCGCTCCATGCTTGCTGGGGAGAAGCTTCTGTGGGACGTCGCTCCGAGCCATGAAGGAGCTGCGCCTGAAGCTGGAGGCACCGGGGGATGGTGGCGGTCCTCCCCCCCCTCCTCCTCCTTCCCGGAGTTGTGCTTCTCCTGCATGCCGCCCCCTGGCCACAGCGACTCCGGCAAGCTACTGAAGCCCCGAGGCTGCAGGAACGTGCCCCTGTAGAGCGCCCCAAACACAGCGCTCTACACGTGGCTGTGTCAAGGCGATGCATTCCTGGGACCTGGCCGACCTACCGGACACAAAATGGAGGGACCATTTCTCTCCCCTCATTGCGGCCGCCCCTCAGTGTAAACAAATGTACAAAGTCTCCCGTAGCCAAACGCTGCGGTGACCTCCAGTGGAGGTTGGCACACTGCACGTTGCCATCGGCCGTGTGGCTCAGCCGAATCTCGCCAGGGGTAACAGACTTGGTGCATTTCCTGCGGTGCCAGGGAGGATCCGCCCCACCGGTACTTACACTGCCAGCGGCTCAAACCAATGTTCCGGCATTTGGGGGACATCTTCAGGAAACTGGGGGTGCCCTTCTACAACAGCAGCTTCGTATATGGAGTGGTGCCTTACCTGGCTATCAAGCGCCATGACCTCGCCAACTTCGCCTGTGCTCAGGCGAAGTTGGCGGCGTACAGAACGAGGAGGAAGACGCTGCAAGGTGACACTGACGGCTGCTCTGTGCTGCTTCCAGTGTTCAGGGGCCTGCTCAAGGCGCGGCTCCGGCTGGAGCACGCCACGTGACACACACACGTGTCGGTGACGTGCAGCGCGTCTTCTTCTAACGCTGGGGAGCCGGGCAAGCCCCTCTCTGTACCAGCGTGGACGGCACCACCCCACGTGTTCACCTTCTGAAGCGCTCGCTCGTCACCGTGGCGTGCGTGATGACCACCACCACCACGTGACTTTTATTTCGTGTCGTGTGCGGTGCATTTAGCGCCACAGCACGTGGATGTAGAGTGTTTGTGTATTTGTGTTGCTGGTGACTTTGTGTATTTGTGTTGCTGGTGACTTTGTGTATTTGTGTTGCTGGTGACTGTGTGTATTTCATATCGAAATCGCTTCCAGTGCTGTTGCTGTTGGCGGCAATAAAAGTTATTAAAAAGTCAAAAAAGTCTCTCCATCTCTCTCTCTCTCTTTATCCATTTCTTTCTTCACATCTGGCCAACCAGTACTTGAGTTGTCCGCGGTTCAACCCAACGTGTTCCGGCTTTTGGAGTCCATTTTCAGGAGACTGGAGGGTGCCTTTTTTTTTTATAAAAGTAGTGCCATAGATGGGTGCCTACCTTGCCTGGCATATAATCTTGCAAACTTCGTCCGTGCCCAAGCAAAGATGGCACAGTTCAGAAGACCAGGAAGAAGATGCTGCTTGCAAGGCGACACTGAAGGCCCCTCTGTGGTGGCAATGCCGAGCGGCCTACTCGAGGCATGACTCCATCTGGAGTGAGCAACCGGACCACTCCAATGGCGGGAATGCGCGCCGTGGTTCTTTGAGCGGCGGGGCGCCGGTCAAGCCCTCTGCACCAGCGCGAGCGGCATCGTCGATTTAACTTCGTAACGAGGTGATTGGTAGCACGTGGCGAGCTTAACGACGCGGTCTTTGTGACGTGCGCACGTGACGCTGTACTTGATGTGACTTTGTATCGAAATCGGCTCCAGTGTTTTTGCTGCTGCAGCGATAAAAGTGGTTTATCCTCTCAAGACAAATCCCTCTCCATCTCTTTCTCTCTCATTCTCTCCATCCCTCTCACCGTCTTCCTCTCTCTCTCTCGTCATTATTTGTGTTGCTGGTGACTTTGGGTATTTCGTTTCAGAATATCCTCCAGTGCTGTTGCTGCTGGCGGCAATAAAAGTTTTTTTTTTTTAAAGTCTACCTCTCTCAACATCTCTCTCTCTCTCTCTCCATCTCTCTATCCACGCGGGCGACGTGGGTGACGACGCGGGGCTTGCGTTGCACGTGGCGGTGTGGCGCACGTGCCACGGGTCGCAATTGACGTGACGTTGCTCTACTCGATGATGGCGATCCCGTGTCGAAAGCGGCTCTCCAGAGCCGTTGCTGCTGCCACCAATGAAAGTGGTTCAAAAGTCAAAAAGTATCTTTCTATATCTCCTTCTCTCTCTGTCTCCCTCTCTCTCTCCAACAACCCCTCTCTCCATTTATCTCTCTCTCTCTCGCTCTCTCTGGTCACGGAAGGCGAATCACCGTGTTTATTCTGCCGGGTCTTCACTCGCCACCCCCTACCCCCCCTACGCCGACCCCATACCCGTCCCACCCTCTCGTCCCTCAGGCGCATTTGAGATGAGCAAAGCGCATTCGTGCGCGTGGGTGCTGATGGTTGTGTGGAGCGGAACAAACCCCCGGCTGGCCGGGTTCGATTCCTGCTCACGGACACCAACACCGGCAGTGGCGATTATCTGAACCGGTCCTGGCTCTCACATCGGCTCAAATGACTAATTGGTGCGGTGTGCAGGAAACATCGCCACTGGGAAGACAAAGGCCGCCGGGCGTGGTGCTGGCCACTAACCCCTTCGTGTGACGTGCCGGCACTGATAGGTGCTCGCTAACATCACTTGTACAAAGCCTGTCACCCCTATTGGGGGGAGTCTTTGTTTATGTTTGGTGGTTGTGGGGTGGAGAGCGGTGGAAGTGTGGTGAGCGTGCTGCGCTACGAACACGGTGACCCGGCTTGGATTCCCGCGCAAGGTCCTGGGCATCCCCTTGGTCGACTCAGCCTCAAATGAGTACCTGGTGCACTGTGCAAACATCGCCTTTGGGGAGACAAAGGCAGCCGGGAGTGGTGTTGGCCCCCTACCCCCTCGCGTGCCGTGGCAGACTTCATAGGTGATGCTCACTAACGGCACTTGCCACGAAAAGTTTGTTGAGGCTACACGGGGGATCTTGGTTTTTATAGCGAATTGTTGTTGTCGGTCTGACTCTCACTCAGGGTCTCACTCAGGGTCTCACTCAGTGTCTCACTCTTACTCAGTGTCTCACTCAGTGTCTCACTCAGGGTCTCACTCAGTGTCTCACTCAGGGACTCACTCTCACTCAGGGTCTCACTCTCACTCAGGGTCTCACTCAGGGTCTCACTCTCACTCAGGGACTCACTCAGGGACTCACTCTCACTCAGTGTCTCACTCTCACTCACTGTCTCACTCAGTGTCTCACTCTCACTCAGGGTCTCACTCAGGGTCTCACTCAGTGTCTCACTCTTACTCAGTGTCTCACTCAGTGTCTCACTCAGGGTCTCACTCAGTGTCTCACTCAGGGACTCACTCTCACTCAGGGTCTCACTCTCACTCAGGGTCTCACTCAGGGTCTCACTCTCACTCAGGGACTCACTCAGGGACTCACTCTCACTCAGTGTCTCACTCAGTGTCTCACTCTCACTCAGTGTCTCACTCTCACTCAGGGTCTCACTCAGTGTCTCACTCAGGGTCTCACTCAGTGTCTCACTCTCACTCACTGTCTCACTCAGTGTCTCACTCTCACTCAGGGTCTCACTCAGTGTCTCACTCAGTTTCTCACTCAGTGTCTCACTCTTACTCAGTGTCTCACTCTCACTCACTGTCTCACTCAGTGTCTCACTCTCACTCAGGGTCTCACTCAGTGTCTCACTCAGTGTCTCACTCAGGGTCTCACTCAGTGTCTCACTCTCACTCACTGTCTCACTCAGTGTCTCACTCTCACTCAGGGTCTCACTCAGTGTCTCACTCTCACTCAGTGTCTCACTCAGGGTCTCACTCAGTGTCTCACTCAGGGTCTCACTCTCACTCTGTGTCTCACTCACACTCAGTGTCTCACTCAGGGTCTCACTCTCACTCTGTCTTGTCTGCCTGTGGGCTCTGCCGTTTCGCACCACGTACTGGGAGATTTATTTTCAAGGAGCTCTTCTCCTTTCTTCACTCACCATTTACTCATCGCCCCCTATCTCTTATCCCTCTCTCTCCCATCTCTTATCCCTCTCTCTCCCATCTCTTATCCCTCTCTCTCCCATCTCTTATCCCTCTCTCTCCCATCACTCCTCTTTCTCCCATCACTCCTCTCTCTCTCCCATCTCTTATCCCTCTCTCCCATCACTCCTCTCTCTCCCATCACTCCTCTCTGGTCCATCTCCCCTCTCTCTCTCCCATCTCTCCGCTATCACCCATCTCCCCTCTCTCTCCCATCATTCCTCTTTCTCCCATCACTCCTCTCTGGTCCATTTCTCCTCTCTCTCCCATTACTCCTCTCTCTCCCATCACTCCTCTCTGGCCCATCTCTCCCATCCTCTCTCTCTATCCGTTTCGCTCCAACCCCGCCACCCCAATCCCACACCCCCACCTCTCTGGTTCACGTCTCTCTCTTCTTTCGTCCATCTATCCTCTCTCTCCCATCTCTCTCTGCATTTCGTCTCCCCTCCCCCCCAATCCTAACCCTCGTCTCTCATCTCTCTCTTATTTCCTCGTCTCAGTAGTCGCGTTGTGCCAGGGGGGTGGGGGGTGAGGCGAGGGGGGTGGAGGGAGGTAGTGAGGTAGAGAAGGAGTTGAGGTGGGAGGTAGAGAGTTCTGGAGGGAGGTAGGGAGGGAGGTAGAGAGGGAGAGACGTAGTGAGGTATAGAAGCAGGTCGAGAGGTAGAGAGGGAGGTAGAGAGGGAGAGACGTAGTGAGGTATAGAAGCAGGTAGAGAGGTAGAGAGGGAGAGGCGTAGTGAGGTATAGAAGCAGGTAGAGAGGTAGAGAGGGAGGTAGAGAGGGAGAGACGTAGTGAGGTATAGAAGCAGGTAGAGAGGTAGAGAGAGAGACGTAGAGAGGTATAGAAGCAGGTAGAGAGGTAGAGAGATAGAGAGGGAGAGACGTAGTGAGGTATAGAAGCAGGTAGAGAGGTAGAGAGAGACGTAGTGAGGTATAGAAGCAGGTAGAGAGGTAGAGAGGTAGAGAGGGAGGTAGGCAGAGGGAGACGTAGTGAGGTATAGAAGCAGGTCGAGAGGTAGAGAGGTAGAGAGAGACGTAGTGAGGTATAGAAGCAGGTAGAGAGGTAGAGAGAGGGAGACGTAGTGAGGTATAGAAGCAGGTAGAGAGGTAGAGAGGTAGAGAGAGACGTAGTGAGGTATAGAAGCAGGTAGAGAGGTAGAGAGAGGTAGAGAGAGAGAGACGTAGTGAGGTATAGAAGCAGGTCGAGAGGTAGAGAGAGAGAGACGTTGTGAGGTATAGAAGCAGGTAGAGAGGGATGGAGGTAGGGAGGTAGGCAGGGAGAGACGTAGTGAGGTATAGAAGCAGGTAGGGAGGTATGCAGGGAGGTAGGCAGGGAGAGACGTAGTGAGGTATAGAAGCAGATCGAGAGGGAGGGAGAGAGGTAGAGAGAGAGAGACGTAGTGAGGTATAGAAGCAGGTCGAGAGGTAGGGAGGTGTCGGATGGAGATGGCGTGAGTCCAGCCGCGTCGTCTGCCAATGGCGCGCTTCAGGTTAACGCGCGTTTGGCTACGTACGGTGCGAACGAAGTGCAACATACGTCAGTGCACAGACACACACAGACACGCACAGACAAACACAGCCAAACACAGACACACACAGACACACACAGACACACACAGACAAACACAGACAAACACAGAACAAATACAGACACACACAGACAAACACAGACAAACACAGAACAAACACAGACAAACACAGAACAAATACAGAACAAACACAGACAAACACAGAACAAGCACAGAACAAATACAGACAAAAACAAAACAAACACAGACAAACAGACAAACAAAGACAAACACAGACAAACACAGAACAAACACACACAGACAAACACAGACAAACACAGAACAAACATTGACAAACACAGACAAACACAGACACACACAGAACTAACACAGACACACACAGAACAAACACAGAACAAACACAGAACAAACACAGACAAACACAGACAAACACAGACAAACACAGAACAAACACAGACAAACACAGAACAAACACAAAACAAACACAGACAAACACAGACAAACACAGACAAACACAGAACAAACACAGACAAACACAGAACAAACACAAAACAAACACAGACAAACACAGACAAACACAGACAAACACAGAACAAACACAGAACAAACACAGATAAACACAGAACAAACACAGACAAACACAGAACAAACACAGAACAAACACAGACAAACACAGAACAAACACAGACAAACACAGAATAAACACACACAGACAAACACAGAACAAACATTGACAAACACAGACAAACACAGACACACACAGAACAAACACAGACACACAGAACAAACACAGAACAAACACAGAACAAACACAGACAAACACAGACAAACACAGAACAAACACAGACAAACACAGAACAAACACAGACAAACACAGAACAAACACAAAACAAACACAGACAAACACAGACAAACACAGAACAAACACAGAACAAACACAGACAAACACAGAACAAACACAGACAAACACAGAACAAACACACACAGACAGACACAGACAAACACAGAACAAACACAGAACAAACACAGACAAACACAGAACAAACACAGAACAAACATAGACAAACACAGAACAAACACAGACAAACACAGAACAAACACACACAGACAGACACAGACAAACACAGACAAACACAGAACAAACATTGACAAACACAGACAAACACAGACACACACAGAACAAACACAGACAAACACAGAACAAACACAGACAAACACAGACAAACACAGAACAAACACAAACAAACACAGAACAAACACAGACAAACACAGACAAACAGAGACAAACACAGACAAACACAGAACAAACGCAGACAAACACAAAACAAACACAGAACAAACACAGACAAACACAGACAAACACAGAACAAACACAGACAAACACAGACAAACACAGACACAGACAAACACAGAACAAACACAGACAAATACAGACAAATACAGACAAACACAGACAAACACAGACAAACACAGACAAACAGAGACAAACACAGACAAACACAGAACAAACACAGAACAAACACAGACAAACACAGACAAACACAGAACAAACACAGAACAAACACAGAACAAACACAGACAAACACAGACAAACACAGAACAAACACAGACAAACACAGACAAACACAGAACAAACACAGACAAACACAGACAAACACAGACAAACACAGAACAAACACAGACAAACACAGACAAACACAGAACAAACACAGACAAACACACAACAAACACAGAACAAACACAGACAAACACAGAACAAACACAAACAAACACAGAACAAACACAGACAAACACAGACAAACAGAGACAAACACAGACAAACACAGAACAAACGCAGACAAACACAAAACAAACACAGAACAAACACAGACAAACACAGACAAACACAGAACAAACACAGACAAACACAGACAAACACAGACAAACACAGACACAGACAAACACAGAACAAACACAGACAAATACAGACAAACACAGACAAACACAGACAAACACAGACAAACAGAGACAAACACAGACAAACACAGAACAAACACAGAACAAACACAGACAAACACAGAACAAACACAGAACAAACACAGACAAACACAAACAAACACAAACACAGAACAAACACAGAACAAACACAGAACAAACACAGATAAACACAGAACAAACACAGACAAACACAGAACAAACACAGAACAAACACAGACAAACACAGAACAAACACAGACAAACACAGAACAAACACACACAGACAAACACAGAACAAACATTGACAAACACAGACAAACACAGACACACACAGAACAAACACAGACACACAGAACAAACACAGAACAAACACAGAACAAACACAGACAAACACAGACAAACACAGAACAAACACAGACAAACACAGAACAAACACAGACAAACACAGAACAAACACAAAACAAACACAGACAAACACAGACAAACACAGAACAAACACAGAACAAACACAGACAAACACAGAACAAACACAGACAAACACAGAACAAACACACACAGACAGACACAGACAAACACAGAACAAACACAGAACAAACACAGACAAACACAAAACAAACACAGAACAAACATAGACAAACACAGAACAAACACAGACAAACACAGAACAAACACACACAGACAGACACAGACAAACACAGACAAACACAGAACAAACATTGACAAACACAGACAAACACAGACACACACAGAACAAACACAGACAAACACAGAACAAACACAGACAAACACAGACAAACACAGAACAAACACAGACAAACACAGAACAAACACAGACAAACACAGAACAAACACAAAACAAACACAGACAAACACAGACAAACACAAACACAGACAAACACAGAACAAACACAGAACAAACACAGACAAACACAGAACAAACACAGACAAACACAGAACAAACACAGAACAAACACAGACAAACACAGAACAAACACAAACAAACACAGAACAAACACAGACAAACACAGACAAACAGAGACAAACACAGACAAACACAGAACAAACGCAGACAAACACAAAACAAACACAGAACAAACACAGACAAACACAGACAAACACAGAACAAACACAGACAAACACAGACAAACACAGACACAGACAAACACAGAACAAACACAGACAAATACAGACAAATACAGACAAACACAGACAAACACAGACAAACACAGACAAACAGAGACAAACACAGACAAACACAGAACAAACACAGAACAAACACAGACAAACACAGACAAACACAGAACAAACACAGAACAAACACAGAACAAACACAGACAAACACAGACAAACACAGAACAAACACAGACAAACACAGACAAACACAGAACAAACACAGACAAACACAGACAAACACAGACAAACACAGAACAAACACAGACAAACACAGACAAACACAGAACAAACACAGACAAACACACAACAAACACAGAACAAACACAGACAAACACAGAACAAACACAAACAAACACAGAACAAACACAGACAAACACAGACAAACAGAGACAAACACAGACAAACACAGAACAAACGCAGACAAACACAAAACAAACACAGAACAAACACAGACAAACACAGACAAACACAGAACAAACACAGACAAACACAGACAAACACAGACAAACACAGACACAGACAAACACAGAACAAACACAGACAAATACAGACAAACACAGACAAACACAGACAAACACAGACAAACAGAGACAAACACAGACAAACACAGAACAAACACAGAACAAACACAGACAAACACAGAACAAACACAGAACAAACACAGACAAACACAAACAAACACAAACACAGAACAAACACAGAACAAACACAGAACAAACACAGACAAACACAGACAAACACAGAACAAACACAGACAAACACAGACAAACACAGAACAAACACAGACAAACACAGACAAACACAGAACAAACACAGACAAACACAGACAAACACAGACAAACACAGACACAGACAAACACAGAACAAACACAAAACAAACACAGACAAACACAGACAAACACAAACACAGACAAACACAGTACAAACACAGAACAAACACAGACAAACACAGAACAAACACAGACAAACACAGAACAAACACAGAACAAACACAGACAAACACAGAACAAACACAGACAAACACAGAACAAACACAGACAAACACAGACAAACACAGACAAACAGAGACAAACACAGACAAACACAGAACAAACACAGAACAAACACAAAACAAACACAGAACAAACACAGACACACACAGACAAACACAGAACAAACACAGACAAACACAGACAAATACAGACAAACACAGAACAAACACAGACAAACACAGACAAACACAGACAAACACAGACAAACACAGACAAACACAGAACAAACACAGACAAACACAGACAAACACAGACAAACACAGACACAGACAAACACAGAACAAACACAAAACAAACACAGACAAACACAGACAAACACAAATACAGACAAACACAGTACAAACACAGAACAAACACAGACAAACACAGAACAAACACAGACAAACACAGAACAAACACAGAACAAACACAGACAAACACAGAACAAACACAGACAAACACAGAACAAACACAGACAAACACAGACAAACACAGACAAACAGAGACAAACACAGACAAACACAGAACAAACACAGAACAAACACAAAACAAACACAGAACAAACACAGACACACACAGACAAACACAGAACAAACACAGACAAACACAGACAAATACAGACAAACACAGACAAACACAGACAAACACAGAACAAACACAAAACAAACACAGAACAAACACAGAACAAATACAGAAAAACACAAAACAAACACAGACAAACACAGAACAAACACAAATAAACACAGACACACACAGACACACACAGACAAACACAGAACAAACACAGACAAACACAGAACAAACACAGACAAACACAGACAATCTCAGACAAACACAAAACAAACACAGACAAACACAGACAAACACAGACAAGCACAGACAAACACAGACCAAACACAGAACAAACACAGAACAAACACAGACAAACACAGAACAAACACAAATAAACACAGACACACACAGACACACACAGACAAACACAGAACAAACACAGAACAAACACAGAACAAACACAGACAAACACAGAACAAACACAGACAAACACAGACAATCTCAGACAAACACAGAACAAACACAGACAAACACAGACAATCTCAGACAAACACAGAACAAACACAGACAAACACAGACAAACACAGACCAAACAAAAAACAAACACAGAACAAACACAGACAAACACAGAACAAACACTGAAGAACCAAAGACAAACACAAACACAGACAAACACAGTACAAACACAGAACAAACACAGACAAACACAGAACAAACACAGACAAACACAGAACAAACACAGAACAAACACAGACAAACACAGAACAAACACAGACAAACACAGAACAAACACAGACAAACACAGACAAACACAGACAAACAGAGACAAACACAGACAAACGCAGAACAAACACAGAACAAACACAAAACAAACACAGAACAACCACAGACACACACAGACAAACACAGAACAAACACAGACAAACACAGACAAATACAGACAAACACAGAACAAACACAGACAAACACAGACAAACACAGACAAACACAGACAAACACAGACAAACACAGAACAAACACTGAACAAATACAGAAAAACACAAAACAAACACAGACAAACACAGAACAAACACAAATAAACACAGACACACACAGACACACACAGACAAACACAGAACAAACACAGACAAACACAGAACAAACACAGACAAACACAGACAATCTCAGACAAACACAAAACAAACACAGACAAACACAGACAAACACACACAAGCACAGACAAACACAGACCAAACACAGAACAAACACAGAACAAACACAGACAAACACAGAACAAACACAGACACACACAGACAAACACAGAACAAACACAGACAAACACAGACAATCTCAGACAAACACAGAACAAACACAGACAAACACAGACAATCTCAGACAAACACAGAACAAACACAGACAAACACAGACAAACACAGACCAAACAAAAAACAAACACAGAACAAACACAGACAAACACAGAACAAACACTGAAGAACCAAAGACAAACACAGACAAAAACAGAACTAACACAGAACAAACACAGACAAACACAGACAAACACAGAACAAACACAGACAAACACAGAACAAACACAGACAAACACAGACAAACACAAACACAGACAAACACAGTACAAACACAGAACAAACACAGACAAACACAGAACAAACACAGACAAACACAGAACAAACACAGAACAAACACAGACAAACACAGAACAAACACAGACAAACACAGAACAAACACAGACAAACACAGACAAACACAGACAAACAGAGACAAACACAGACAAACACAGAACAAACACAGAACAAACACAAAACAAACACAGAACAAACACAGACACACACAGACAAACACAGAACAAACACAGACAAACACAGACAAATACAGACAAACACAGAACAAACACAGACAAACACAGAAAAACACAGACAAACACAGACAAACACAGACAAACACAGACAAACACAGAACAAACACAAAATAAACACAGAACAAACACAGAACAAATACAGAAAAACACAAAACAAACACAGACAAACACAGAACAAACACAAATAAACACAGACACACACAGACACACACAGACAAACACAGAACAAACACAGACAAACACAGAACAAACACAGACAAACACAGACAATCTCAGACAAACACAAAACAAACACAGACAAACACAGACAAACACAGACAAGCACAGACAAACACAGACCAAACACAGAACAAACACAGAACAAACACAGACAAACACAGAACAAACACAAATAAACACAGACACACACAGACACACACAGACAAACACAGAACAAACACAGAACAAACACAGACAAACACAGAACAAACACAGACAAACACAGACAATCTCAGACAAACACAGAACAAACACAGACAAACACAGACAATCTCAGACAAACACAGAACAAACACAGACAAACACAGACAAACACAGACCAAACAAAAAACAAACACAGAACAAACACAGACAAACACAGAACAAACACTGAAGAACCAAAGACAAACACAGACAAAAACAGAACTAACACAGAACAAACACAGACAAACACAGACAAACACAGACAAACACAGAACAAACACAGAACAAACACTGAAGAACCAAAGACAAACACAGACAAAAACAGAACTAACACAGAACAAACACAGACAAACACAGACAAACACAGACAAACACAGACACAGACAAACACAGAACAAACACAAAACAAACACAGACAAACACAGACAAACACAGAACAAACACAGACAAACACAGACAAACACAGACAAACACAGACAAACACAGAACAAACACAGACAAACACAGACAAACACAGACAAACACAGACACAGACAAACACAGAACAAACACAAAACAAACACAGACAAACACAGACAAACACAAATACAGACAAACACAGTACAAACACAGAACAAACACAGACAAACACAGAACAAACACAGACAAACACAGAACAAACACAGAACAAACACAGACAAACACAGAACAAACACAGACAAACACAGAACAAACACAGACAAACACAGACAAACACAGACAAACAGAGACAAACACAGACAAACACAGAACAAACACAGAACAAACACAAAACAAACACAGAACAAACACAGACACACACAGACAAACACAGAACAAACACAGACAAACACAGACAAATACAGACAAACACAGACAAACACAGACAAACACAGAACAAACACAAAACAAACACAGAACAAACACAGAACAAATACAGAAAAACACAAAACAAACACAGACAAACACAGAACAAACACAAATAAACACAGACACACACAGACACACACAGACAAACACAGAACAAACACAGACAAACACAGAACAAACACAGACAAACACAGACAATCTCAGACAAACACAAAACAAACACAGACAAACACAGACAAACACAGACAAGCACAGACAAACACAGACCAAACACAGAACAAACACAGAACAAACACAGACAAACACAGAACAAACACAAATAAACACAGACACACACAGACACACACAGACAAACACAGAACAAACACAGAACAAACACAGACAAACACAGAACAAACACAGACAAACACAGACAATCTCAGACAAACACAGAACAAACACAGACAAACACAGACAATCTCAGACAAACACAGAACAAACACAGACAAACACAGACAAACACAGACCAAACAAAAAACAAACACAGAACAAACACAGACAAACACAGAACAAACACTGAAGAACCAAAGACAAACACAAACACAGACAAACACAGTACAAACACAGAACAAACACAGACAAACACAGAACAAACACAGACAAACACAGAACAAACACAGAACAAACACAGACAAACACAGAACAAACACAGACAAACACAGAACAAACACAGACAAACACAGACAAACACAGACAAACAGAGACAAACACAGACAAACGCAGAACAAACACAGAACAAACACAAAACAAACACAGAACAACCACAGACACACACAGACAAACACAGAACAAACACAGACAAACACAGACAAATACAGACAAACACAGAACAAACACAGACAAACACAGACAAACACAGACAAACACAGACAAACACAGACAAACACAGAACAAACACAAAACAAACACAGAACAAACACTGAACAAATACAGAAAAACACAAAACAAACACAGACAAACACAGAACAAACACAAATAAACACAGACACACACAGACACACACAGACAAACACAGAACAAACACAGACAAACACAGAACAAACACAGACAAACACAGACAATCTCAGACAAACACAAAACAAACACAGACAAACACAGACAAACACACACAAGCACAGACAAACACAGACCAAACACAGAACAAACACAGAACAAACACAGACAAACACAGAACAAACACAGACACACACAGACAAACACAGAACAAACACAGACAAACACAGACAATCTCAGACAAACACAGAACAAACACAGACAAACACAGACAATCTCAGACAAACACAGAACAAACACAGACAAACACAGACAAACACAGACCAAACAAAAAACAAACACAGAACAAACACAGACAAACACAGAACAAACACTGAAGAACCAAAGACAAACACAGACAAAAACAGAACTAACACAGAACAAACACAGACAAACACAGACAAACACAGAACAAACACAGACAAACACAGAACAAACACAGACAAACACAGACAAACACAAACACAGACAAACACAGTACAAACACAGAACAAACACAGACAAACACAGAACAAACACAGACAAACACAGAACAAACACAGAACAAACACAGACAAACACAGAACAAACACAGACAAACACAGAACAAACACAGACAAACACAGACAAACACAGACAAACAGAGACAAACACAGACAAACACAGAACAAACACAGAACAAACACAAAACAAACACAGAACAAACACAGACACACACAGACAAACACAGAACAAACACAGACAAACACAGACAAATACAGACAAACACAGAACAAACACAGACAAACACAGAAAAACACAGACAAACACAGACAAACACAGACAAACACAGACAAACACAGAACAAACACAAAACAAACACAGAACAAACACAGAACAAATACAGAAAAACACAAAACAAACACAGACAAACACAGAACAAACACAAATAAACACAGACACACACAGACACACACAGACAAACACAGAACAAACACAGACAAACACAGAACAAACACAGACAAACACAGACAATCTCAGACAAACACAAAACAAACACAGACAAACACAGACAAACACAGACAAGCACAGACAAACACAGACCAAACACAGAACAAACACAGAACAAACACAGACAAACACAGAACAAACACAAATAAACACAGACACACACAGACACACACAGACAAACACAGAACAAACACAGAACAAACACAGACAAACACAGAACAAACACAGACAAACACAGACAATCTCAGACAAACACAGAACAAACACAGACAAACACAGACAATCTCAGACAAACACAGAACAAACACAGACAAACACAGACAAACACAGACCAAACAAAAAACAAACACAGAACAAACACAGACAAACACAGAACAAACACTGAAGAACCAAAGACAAACACAGACAAAAACAGAACTAACACAGAACAAACACAGACAAACACAGACAAACACAGACAAACACAGAACAAACACAGAACAAACACTGAAGAACCAAAGACAAACACAGACAAAAACAGAACTAACACAGAACAAACACAGACAAACACAGACAAACACAGACACAGACAAACACAGAACAAACACAAAACAAACACAGACAAACACAGACAAACACAGAACAAACACAGACAAACACAGACAAACACAGACAAACACAGACAAACACAGAACAAACACAGACAAACACAGACAAACACAGAACAAACACAAAACAAACACAAAACAAACACAGACAAACACAGACAAACAGAAACACAGACAAACACAGAACAAACACAGAACAAACACAGACAAACGCAGAACAAACACAGACAAACACAGAACAAACACAGAACAAACACAGACAAACACAGAACAAACACAGACAAACACAGAACAAACACAGACAAACACAGACAAACACAGACAAACAGAGACAAACACAGACAAACACAGAACAAACACAGAACAAACACAAAACAAACACAGAACAAACACAGACAAACACAGACAAACACAGAACAAACACAGACAAACACAGACAAACACAGACAAACACAGACAAATACAGACAAACACAGAACAATCACAGACAAACACAGACAAACACAGACAAACACAGACAAGCACAGACAAACACAGAACAAACACAAAACAAACACAGACAAACACAGATCAAACACAAATAAACACAGACACACACAGACACACACAGAACAAACCCAGACAAACACAGACAATCTCAGACAAACACAGAACAAACACAGACAAACACAGACAAACACAGACAAGCACAGACAAACACAGACCAAACACAGAACAAACACTGAAGAACCAAAGACAACACAGACAAAAACAGAACTAACACAGAACAAACACAGACAAACACAGACAAACACAGACAAACACAGAACAAACACAGAACAAACACTGAAGAACCAAAGACAAACACAGACAAAAACAGAACTAACACAGAACAAACACAGACAAACACAGACAAACACAGACACAGACAAACACAGAACAAACACAAAACAAACACAGACAAACACAGAACAAACACAGAACAAACACAGAACAAACACAGATAAACACAGAACAAACACAGACAAACACAGAACAAACACAGAACAAACACAGACAAACACAGAACAAACACAGACAAACACAGAACAAACACACACAGACAAACACAGAACAAACATTGACAAACACAGACAAACACAGACACACACAGAACAAACACAGACACACAGAACAAACACAGAACAAACACAGAACAAACACAGACAAACACAGACAAACACAGAACAAACACAGACAAACACAGAACAAACACAGACAAACACAGAACAAACACAAAACAAACACAGACAAACACAGACAAACACAGAACAAACACAGAACAAACACAGACAAACACAGAACAAACACAGACAAACACAGAACAAACACACACAGACAGACACAGACAAACACAGAACAAACACAGAACAAACACAGACAAACACAGAACAAACACAGAACAAACATAGACAAACACAGAACAAACACAGACAAACACAGAACAAACACACACAGACAGACACAGACAAACACAGACAAACACAGAACAAACATTGACAAACACAGACAAACACAGACACACACAGAACAAACACAGACAAACACAGAACAAACACAGACAAACACAGACAAACACAGAACAAACACAGACAAACACAGAACAAACACAGACAAACACAGAACAAACACAAAACAAACACAGACAAACACAGACAAACACAAACACAGACAAACACAGAACAAACACAGAACAAACACAGACAAACACAGAACAAACACAGACAAACACAGAACAAACACAGAACAAACACAGACAAACACAGAACAAACACAAACAAACACAGAACAAACACAGACAAACACAGACAAACAGAGACAAACACAGACAAACACAGAACAAACGCAGACAAACACAAAACAAACACAGAACAAACACAGACAAACACAGACAAACACAGAACAAACACAGACAAACACAGACAAACACAGACACAGACAAACACAGAACAAACACAGACAAATACAGACAAATACAGACAAACACAGACAAACACAGACAAACACAGACAAACAGAGACAAACACAGACAAACACAGAACAAACACAGAACAAACACAGACAAACACAGACAAACACAGAACAAACACAGAACAAACACAGAACAAACACAGACAAACACAGACAAACACAGAACAAACACAGACAAACACAGACAAACACAGAACAAACACAGACAAACACAGACAAACACAGACAAACACAGAACAAACACAGACAAACACAGACAAACACAGAACAAACACAGACAAACACACAACAAACACAGAACAAACACAGACAAACACAGAACAAACACAAACAAACACAGAACAAACACAGACAAACACAGACAAACAGAGACAAACACAGACAAACACAGAACAAACGCAGACAAACACAAAACAAACACAGAACAAACACAGACAAACACAGACAAACACAGAACAAACACAGACAAACACAGACAAACACAGACAAACACAGACACAGACAAACACAGAACAAACACAGACAAATACAGACAAACACAGACAAACACAGACAAACACAGACAAACAGAGACAAACACAGACAAACACAGAACAAACACAGAACAAACACAGACAAACACAGAACAAACACAGAACAAACACAGACAAACACAAACAAACACAAACACAGAACAAACACAGAACAAACACAGAACAAACACAGACAAACACAGACAAACACAGAACAAACACAGACAAACACAGACAAACACAGAACAAACACAGACAAACACAGACAAACACAGACAAACACAGAACAAACACAGACAAACACAGACAAACACAGACAAACACAGACACAGACAAACACAGAACAAACACAAAACAAACACAGACAAACACAGACAAACACAAACACAGACAAACACAGTACAAACACAGAACAAACACAGACAAACACAGAACAAACACAGACAAACACAGAACAAACACAGAACAAACACAGACAAACACAGAACAAACACAGACAAACACAGAACAAACACAGACAAACACAGACAAACACAGACAAACAGAGACAAACACAGACAAACACAGAACAAACACAGAACAAACACAAAACAAACACAGAACAAACACAGACACACACAGACAAACACAGAACAAACACAGACAAACACAGACAAATACAGACAAACACAGAACAAACACAGACAAACACAGACAAACACAGACAAACACAGACAAACACAGACAAACACAGACAAACACAGAACAAACACAGACAAACACAGACAAACACAGACAAACACAGACACAGACAAACACAGAACAAACACAAAACAAACACAGACAAACACAGACAAACACAAATACAGACAAACACAGTACAAACACAGAACAAACACAGACAAACACAGAACAAACACAGACAAACACAGAACAAACACAGAACAAACACAGACAAACACAGAACAAACACAGACAAACACAGAACAAACACAGACAAACACAGACAAACACAGACAAACAGAGACAAACACAGACAAACACAGAACAAACACAGAACAAACACAAAACAAACACAGAACAAACACAGACACACACAGACAAACACAGAACAAACACAGACAAACACAGACAAATACAGACAAACACAGAACAAACACAGACAAACACAGACAAACACAGACAAACACAGACAAACACAGACAAACACAGACAAACACAGAACAAACACAAAACAAACACAGAACAAACACAGAACAAATACAGAAAAACACAAAACAAACACAGACAAACACAGAACAAACACAAATAAACACAGACACACACAGACACACACAGACAAACACAGAACAAACACAGACAAACACAGAACAAACACAGACAAACACAGACCAAACACAGAAAAACACAGAACAAACACAGACAAACACAGAACAAACACAAATAAACACAGACACACACAGACACACACAGACAAACACAGAACAAACACAGAACAAACACAGACAAACACAGAACAAACACAGACAAACACAGACAATCTCAGACAAACACAGAACAAACACAGACAAACACAGACAATCTCAGACAAACACAGAACAAACACAGACAAACACAGACAAACACAGACCAAACAAAAAACAAACACAGAACAAACACAGACAAACACAGAACAAACACTGAAGAACCAAAGACAAACACAAACACAGACAAACACAGTACAAACACAGAACAAACACAGACAAACACAGAACAAACACAGACAAACACAGAACAAACACAGAACAAACACAGACAAACACAGAACAAACACAGACAAACACAGAACAAACACAGACAAACACAGACAAACACAGACAAACAGAGACAAACACAGACAAACGCAGAACAAACACAGAACAAACACAAAACAAACACAGAACAACCACAGACACACACAGACAAACACAGAACAAACACAGACAAACACAGACAAATACAGACAAACACAGAACAAACACAGACAAACACAGACAAACACAGACAAACACAGACAAACACAGACAAACACAGAACAAACACAAAACAAACACAGAACAAACACTGAACAAATACAGAAAAACACAAAACAAACACAGACAAACACAGAACAAACACAAATAAACACAGACACACACAGACACACACAGACAAACACAGAACAAACACAGACAAACACAGAACAAACACAGACAAACACAGACAATCTCAGACAAACACAAAACAAACACAGACAAACACAGACAAACACAGACAAGCACAGACAAACACAGACCAAACACAGAACAAACACAGAACAAACACAGACAAACACAGAACAAACACAGACACACACAGACAAACACAGAACAAACACAGACAAACACAGACAATCTCAGACAAACACAGAACAAACACAGACAAACACAGACAATCTCAGACAAACACAGAACAAACACAGACAAACACAGACAAACACAGACCAAACAAAAAACAAACACAGAACAAACACAGACAAACACAGAACAAACACTGAAGAACCAAAGACAAACACAGACAAAAACAGAACTAACACAGAACAAACACAGACAAACACAGACAAACACAGAACAAACACAGACAAACACAGAACAAACACAGACAAACACAGACAAACACAAACACAGACAAACACAGTACAAACACAGAACAAACACAGACAAACACAGAACAAACACAGACAAACACAGAACAAACACAGAACAAACACAGACAAACACAGAACAAACACAGACAAACACAGAACAAACACAGACAAACACAGACAAACACAGACAAACAGAGACAAACACAGACAAACACAGAACAAACACAGAACAAACACAAAACAAACACAGAACAAACACAGACACACACAGACAAACACAGAACAAACACAGACAAACACAGACAAATACAGACAAACACAGAACAAACACAGACAAACACAGAAAAACACAGACAAACACAGACAAACACAGACAAACACAGACAAACACAGAACAAACACAAAACAAACACAGAACAAACACAGAACAAATACAGAAAAACACAAAACAAACACAGACAAACACAGAACAAACACAAATAAACACAGACACACACAGACACACACAGACAAACACAGAACAAACACAGACAAACACAGAACAAACACAGACAAACACAGACAATCTCAGACAAACACAAAACAAACACAGACAAACACAGACAAACACAGACAAGCACAGACAAACACAGACCAAACACAGAACAAACACAGAACAAACACAGACAAACACAGAACAAACACAAATAAACACAGACACACACAGACACACACAGACAAACACAGAACAAACACAGAACAAACACAGACAAACACAGAACAAACACAGACAAACACAGACAATCTCAGACAAACACAGAACAAACACAGACAAACACAGACAATCTCAGACAAACACAGAACAAACACAGACAAACACAGACAAACACAGACCAAACAAAAAACAAACACAGAACAAACACAGACAAACACAGAACAAACACTGAAGAACCAAAGACAAACACAGACAAAAACAGAACTAACACAGAACAAACACAGACAAACACAGACAAACACAGACAAACACAGAACAAACACAGAACAAACACTGAAGAACCAAAGACAAACACAGACAAAAACAGAACTAACACAGAACAAACACAGACAAACACAGACAAACACAGACAAACACAGACACAGACAAACACAGAACAAACACAAAACAAACACAGACAAACACAGACAAACACAGAACAAACACAGACAAACACAGACAAACACAGACAAACACAGACAAACACAGACAAACACAGACAAACAGAGACAAACACAGACAAACACAGAACAAACACAGCACAAACACAAAACAAACACAGAACAAACACAGACAAACACAGACAAACACAGAACAAACACAGACAAACACAGACAAACACAGACAAACACAGACAAATACAGACAAACACAGAACAATCACAGACAAACACAGACAAACACAGACAAGCACAGACAAACACAGACCAAACACAGAACAAACACTGAAGAACCAAAGACAACACAGACAAAAACAGAACTAACACAGAACAAACACAGACAAACACAGACAAACACAGACAAACACAGAACAAACACAGAACAAACACTGAAGAACCAAAGACAAACACAGACAAAAACAGAACTAACACAGAACAAACACAGACAAACACAGACAAACACAGACAAACACAGACACAGACAAACACAGAACAAACACAAAACAAACACAGACAAACACAGAACAAACACAGACAAACACAGAACAAACACAGACAAACACAGACAAACACAGACAAACAGAGACAAACACAGACAAACACAGACAAACACAGAACAAACACAGAACAAACACAAAACAAACACAGAACAAACACAGACAAACACAGACAAACACAGAACAAACACAGACAAACACAGACAAATACAGAAAAACACAGAACAAACACAGACAGACACAGACAAACACAGACAAACACAGACAAGCACAGACAAGCACAGACAAACACAGACAAACACAGACAAACACAGAACAAACACAGAACAAACACAGACCAAACACAGAACAAACACAGAACAAACACAGAACAAACACAGACAAACACAGAACATACACAGACAAACACAGAACAAACACAGGCAAACACAGAACAAACACAGACAAACACAGAACAAGCACAGACAAACACAGACCAAACACAGAACAAACACAGAACAAACACAGAACAAACACAGACAAACACAGAACATACACAGACAAACACAGAACAAACACAGGCAAACAGAACAAACACAGACAAACACAGAACAAACACAGACAAACACAGAACAAGCACAGACAAACACAGACAAACACAGACAAACACAGACAAACACAGACACACACAAAACAAACACAGACAAACACAGACAAACACAGACAAACACAGAACTAACACAAACAAACACAGACAAACACAGACAAACACAGAACAAACACAGACATACACAGACAAACACAGACAAACACAGACAAACACAGACAAACACAGAAGTTTGCCAATGAACATCTGAATAATTCAGAGGACAACTGGGTGAAAGTGTTGTGGTCAGATGAGACCAAAATGAAGTTCTTTGGCATCAACTCAACTCGCCGTGTTTGGAGGAGGAGGAATGCTGCCTATAACCCCAAGAACACCATCCCCACCGTCAAACATGGAGGTGGAAACATTATGCTTCGGGGGTGTTTTTTCTGCTAAGGGGACAGGACAACTTCTCCACATCAAAGGGCCATGTACCGTCAAATCTTGGGTGAGAACCTCCTCATCTCAGCCAGGGCATTGAAAATGGGTCATGGATGGGTATTCCAGCATGACAATGACCCAAAACACACGGCCAAGGCAACAAAGGAGTGGCTCAAGAAGAAGCACATGAAGGTCCTGGAGTGGCCTAGCCAGTCTCCAGACCTTAATCCCATAGAAAATCTGTGGAGGGAGCTGAAGGTTCGAGTTGCCAAACGTCAGCCTCGAAACCTTAATGACTTGGAGACGATCGGCAAAGAGGAGTGGGACAAAATCCCTCCTGAGATGTGTGCAAACCTGCTGGCCAACTACAAGAAACGTCTGACCTCTGTGATTGCCAACAAGTTCTAAGTCATGTTTTACAGAGGGGTCAAATACTTATTTTCCTCATTAAAATGCAAATCAATTTATACCATTTTTGACATGCATTTTTCTGGATTGTGTTGTTGTCATTCTGTCTCTCACTGTTCAAATTAACCTACCATTAAAATTATAGACTGATCATTTCTTTGTCAGTGGGGAAACATACAAAATCAGCAGGGGATCATATACTTGTTTCCCCCTCACTGTAGCTACGATGCACCGGACCCCAGCTTGGGTCCAGGTCCACGTGTTGGTGACTCTTGTAGAACATAGAACGTAGATTCTTCAGGATGAACAACAGCAGCCTGTCCCTCAGGGGGACCCGGCTTTTATCCTCCGTGACGGGGCTGGCTCCGCCCTTAGCCACGCCCAGCTTCTAGAATCCTCGAGCAGGATCTCGACCTTGACACGTGACCACCCCTAGCCCCCACCTGGAGGCCCTGTGTAGACTTTACCAGTCACGTGTCCTCTAGGGTCAACCAGAGTGCCATGGCCCTTAGTGACCCCATTGCCGTGGCCGGCACCCTTACAGCCCATCCTGTAGGGGTCGGCACTCACACAAAGCGTGAAGTGCCATCCAGCACTGTCAGTCAGTGCTCACCGAGCCCCTCTAGGGCCGCTACTATACAGCGACATCCGCGATTCACGACATCTGTGTACAATTGGTGTGCCGTGTAATTACATAAAACTGAACATCTTACTTGACAAATTTGGATCAAGACGCCGCTGGCACACGACGTTTATATTTGTGTCTTTGTTTTTGTTGTGTTTACGTGTGTGTGTGTTTGAGTGTGTGTGTTTACGTGTGTGTTTGTTTACGTATGTGTGTGTTTACGTGTGTGTGTGCTTGAGTGTGTGTTTACATGTGTGTTTACGTGTGTGTGTTTACGTGTGTGTGTGCTTGAGTGTGTGTGTTTACGTGTGTGTGTGTTTTTGTTGTGTTTACGTGTGTGTGTGCTTGAGTGTGTGTATTTACGTGTGTGTGTGATTGAGTGTGCGTTTACGTGTGTGTGTTTACGTATGTGTGCTTGAGTGTGTGTGTTTACGTGTGTTTACGTGTGTGTGTGTTTGAGTGTGTGTTTACGTGTGTGTGTTTACAGGTGTGTGTTTACGTGCGTGTTTACGTGTGTGTTTATGTGTGTGTGTGTTTACGTGTGTGTTTGTGTGTTTGTGTTTATGTGTGTTTACGTGTGTGTATGTGTGTGTGTGTCTTTACGTGTGTGTGTGTTTGAGTGCGTGTTTACGTGTGTTTACTTGTGTGTGTTAACGTGTGTGTGTGTTTACGTGTGCGTGTTTACGTGTGTGTTTATGTGTGTGTTTGTGTTTATGTGTGTTAACGTGTGTGTTTTCGTGTGTTTAAGTGTGTGAATTTGTGTGTGTGTGTTTGTGTGTGTGTGTGTGTTTGTGTGTGTGTGTTTGTGTGTGTGTGTGTTTACACCTATGGAATTATCAGGGCCGGTCCAGGTAATATAATCGTCACTGGGTGATGGCCCTGAGCGGGAATCGAACTCGGTTAGCCGAGTTCGTAGCGCAGCGTAGCGAGAATCGCGGCACTACCGCTGGACTCCAATGAGTACCTGGTGCGGTGTGTAGTAAACATCGCCCACTGGGGAGACAAAGGCGGCCGGGCGTGGTGCTGGCCACCCACGCCGACGTGTACCGTGCCGGCCTTCACAGGTGTTGCTTGCAGCACTTGCCCCAAAGGTCTGTCAAGGCTACACGGGGGATCTTTGTCTTGTTGTTAACCTGCGTGCTGTGTTGCTTGAGTGAAGCAGACGGCGCGTATCATCATCATTACTATTGTTGATCATTATCATTGATTATTATTGATTATTATCATTGATAATAATTATTCTAATCATCATCATTACTGATTACCATAATCGTCATTATTATTGATTATTCTTAACATCTTTATTATTGATCGTCATCTCAACATCATCGTCAACGACGCCGTCAATAACCCCGTGCGCAGTATTAACCAGGGCGGCCGATCGGAACCGAACCCCTGCGACAACGACGCCGCGTGTCACTGCCCCCAATAAGCAACTGGGCAGGCCCAGCTGATCGCTCCAGCACGGCCAGTCCCTGTCTGTCATCATGAGTTCACTCTGTCTCTGTCTGTCATCATGAGTTCACTCTGTCTGTAATCATGAGTTCACTCTGTCTCTGTCTGTCATCATGAGTTCACTCTGTCCCTGTCTGTCATCATGAGTTCACTCTGTCTGCATCATGAGTTCACTCTGTCTCTGTCTGACATCATGAGTTCACTCTGTCCCTGTCTGTCATCATGAGTTCACTCTGTCTGTCATCATGAGTTCACTCTGTCCCTGTCTGTCATCATGAGTTCACTCTGTCTCTGTCTGTCATCATGAGTTCACTCTGTCTCTGTCTGTCATCATGAGTTCACTCTGTCCCTGTCTGTCATCATGAGTTCACTCTGTCTGTCATCATGAGTTCACTCTGTCTCTGTCTGTCATCATGAGTTCACTCTGTCTGTAATCATGAGTTCACTCTGTCTCTGTCTGTCATCATGAGTTCACTCTGTCTGCATCATGAGTTCACTCTGTCTCTGTCTGACATCATGAGTTCACTCTGTCCCTGTCTGTCATCATGAGTTCACTCTGTCTGTCATCATGAGTTCACTCTGTCTCTGTCTGTCATCATGAGTTCACTCTGTCTCTGTCTGTCATCATGAGTTCACTCTGTCTGTCATCATGAGTTCACTCTGTCTCTGTCTGTCATCATGAGTTCACTCTGTCTCTGTCTGTCATCATGAGGTCACTCTGTCTGTCATCATGAGTTCACTATGTCCCTGTCTGTCATCATGAGTTCACTCTGTCTGTCATCATGAGTTCACTCTGTCTCTGTCTGTCATCATGAGTTCACTCTGTCTCTGTCTGTCATCATGAGTTCACTCTGTCTCTGTCTGTCATCATGAGTTCACTCTGTCTCTGTCTGTCATCATGAGTTCACTCTGTCTGTCATCATGAGTTCACTCTGTCTCTGTCTGTCATCATGAGCTCACTCTGTCTCTGTCTGTCATCATGAGTTCACTCTGTCTGTCATCATGAGTTCACTCTGTCTCTGTCTGACATCATGAGTTCACTCTGTCTCTGTCTGACATCATGAGTTCACTCTGTCTCTGTCTGTCATCATGAGTTCACTCTGTCTCTGTCTGTCATCATGAGTTCACTCTGTCTCTGTCTGTCATCATGAGTTCACTCTGTCTCTGTCTGTCATCATGAGGTCACTCTGTCTGTCATCATGAGTTCACTCTGTCTCTGTCTGCATCATGAGTTCACTCTGTCTCTGTCTGTCATCATGAGTTCACTCTGTCTCTGTCTGACATCATGAGTTCACTCTGTCTCTGTCTGTCATCATGAGTTCACTCTGTCTCTGTCTGACATCATGAGTTCACTCTGTCTCTGTCTGACATCATGAGTTCACTCTGTCTCTGTCTGTCATCATGAGTTCACTCTGTCTCTGTCTGACATCATGAGTTCACTCTGTCTCTGTCTATCATCATGAGTTCACTCTGTCTGTGTCTGACATCATGAGTTCACTCTGTCTCTGTCTGTCATCATGAGTTCACTCTGTCTCTGTCTGTCATCATGAGTTCACTCTGTCTCTGTCTGACATCATGAGTTCACTCTGTCTCTGTCTGTCATCATGAGTTCACTCTGTCTCTGTCTGTCATCATGAGTTCACTCTGTCCCTGTCTGTCATCATGAGTTCACTCTGTCTCTGTCTGTCATCATGAGTTCACTCTGTCTCTGTCTGTCATTATGAGTTCACTCTGTCTCTGTCTGTCATCATGAGTTCACTCTGTCTCTGTCTGACATCATGAGTTCACTCTGTCTCTGTCTGTCATCTTGAGTTCACTCTGTCTCTGTCTGACATCATGAGTTCACTCTGTCTCTGTCTATCATCATGAGTTCACTCTGTCTCTGTCTGTCATCATGAGTTCACTCTGTCTCTGTCTGACATCATGAGTTCACTCTGTCTCTGTCTGTCATCATGAGGTCACTCTGTCTGTCATCATGAGTTCACTCTGTCTCTGTCTGTCATCATGAGTTCACTCTGTCTCTGTCTGTCATCATGAGTTCACTCTGTCCCTGTCTGCCATTGTGAGTTCACTCTGTCTCTGTCTGTCATCATGAGTTCACTCTGTCTATGTCTGACATCATGAGTTCACTCTGTCTCTGTCTGCATAATGAGTTCACTCTGTCTCTGTCTGACATCATGAGTTCACTCTGTCTCTGTCTGACATCATGAGTTCACTCTGTCCCTGTCTGCATCATGAGTTCACTCTGCCCTGTCTGACATCATGAGTTCACTCTGTCTCTGTCCGTCATCATGAGTTCACTCTGTCTCTGTCTGTCAGCATGAGTTCACTCTGTCTCTGTCTGACATCATGAGTTCACTCTGTCTCTGTCTGACATCATGAGTTCACTCTGTCTCTGTCTGTCATCATGAGTTCACTCTGTCTCTGTCTGACATCATGAGTTCACTCTGTCTCTGTCTGACATCATGAGTTCACTCTGTCTCTGTCTGTCATCATGAGTTCACTCTGTCTCTGTCTGCATCATGAGTTCACTCTGTCTCTGTCTGTCATCATGAGTTCACTCTGTCTCTGTCTGACATCATGAGTTCACTCTGTCTCTGTCTGTCATCATGAGTTCACTCTGTCTCTGTCTGTCATCATGAGTTCACTCTGTCTCTGTCTGTCATCATGAGTTCACTCTGTCTCTGTCTGTCATCATGAGTTCACTCTGTCTCTGTCTGACATCATGAGTTCACTCTGTCTCTGTCTGTCATCATGAGTTCACTCTGTCTCTGTCTGTCATCATGAGTTCACTCTGTCTCTGTCTGTCATCATGAGTTCACTCTGTCTCTGTCTGTCATCATGAGTTCACTCTGTCTCTGTCTGTCATCATGAGTTCACTCTGTCTCTGTCTGTCATCATGAGTTCACTCTGTCTCTGTCTGACATCATGAGTTCACTCTGTCTCTGTCTGTCATCATGAGTTCACTCTGTCTCTGTCTGACATCATGAGTTCACTCTGTCTCTGTCTGTCATCATGAGTTCACTCTGTCTCTGTCTGTCATCATGAGTTCACTCTGTCTCTGTCTGTCATCATGAGTTCACTCTGTCTCTGTCTACCATCATGAGGTCACTCTGTCTGTCATCATGAGTTCACTCTGTCTCTGTCTGTCATCATGAGTTCACTCTGTCGCTGTCTGACATCATGAGTTCACTCTGTCTCTGTCTGCATCATGAGTTCACTCTGTCTCTGTCTGTCATCATGAGTTCACTCTGTCTCTGTCTGCATCATGAGTTCACTCTGTCTCTGTTTGCCATTGTGAGTTGGCACAGTGGGAGGAGGAGGAGGGTACAGCCCAATGCATCTAGCAGGCATCTCAGTCAGCCAACCCATGGCACTACCTGGGTCTGTCTCGTGACCTCATCCTGCACCTAGCCTGGCACAGCAGTCAACGCATGGCACTACCTGGGTCTGTCACGTGACCTCCTCCTGCACCTAGCCTGGCACATGCGCCGTGGTGACGTCGCCGTCACTTAGCGGCGCTTGTCGGGTATTGTGATTGGTCATCATCAAACATTCCCTACATGGACCCCCTCCGTCACCCCCAGACTCCCCCGGCCCCTGCCCCCCTGATCCCCCCTCTCCCCTCCCTCCCTCCCCACCCGCGCCCTCCCCCCCCCCTCCTGTCACTGAGATCGGTCGGTGGCAGCGCGTGCGACTGATTGCGTCAGTGGCCCCCTGCGTCAGAGCCACCACTGCACCGAGTCAACGTCCCGCGTGTCGATCCACTGCTGGATGAAGGCAGCTCGCCACTGCTGGATAAAGACCACGTGGTGGTGGTGGTGGTGGTGGAGGGGGGGAGGGGGGGGTATTTTGACCATACTTCACCACGCTGGATTCGTTAGTGGGTGGCGAAGCATCTGATGTAATTATCACTCGGCCACTGATGATAAACCGTGGCCGGCGATTGAACTCACGTGCGATGCATTATTGATGGGTTCATGTTGAGCTTCTTTCGCACCGTACTTAGCCAACCGTGCTCATCGGAGTTTCTAAAGATCGTGTGTGTAGCTGTTTTTTTGTGTGTTTATGGAGGACGGTAGTGTAGTGGTTAGCGCACTTCGCTAAAGAACCTGGCGAACCGAGATCGATTTTAAATGAACCGGACCTGGGCCTCCCCTAGGTCGACTGAGCCTAAAATGAGTGCCTGGTGCGGTGCGTAAACATCCTGACTGGGGAGACAAAGGCGGCCGGGCGTGGTGCTGGCCAACCAGCCCCTCGTGTGCCGTGCCGGCCTTCAAAGGTGTTACTCGCTAACAGCACTTGCCCCAACAGTCTGTGAAGGCTACACGGAGGATCTTTGTCCGTGTGTGTTTACGCGTTTGGATACGTGTTTGTGTGTGTGTGTGCCTTCAGTAAGTATCCGGTATAAACATCAGTCGTAGGGAAACAAAGACGCCCGGGCGTGATGCTGGACCACCGTTGTGTGTCTGTCTTTTGAACTTCTTTCCCACCGTACCACTCGTGTGCCGATGTCGGCCAACATTGGGTACTCGCTAACATCGTTTATACATTTACACACAGACACAAACACACACACACAGACACACACATACAGACAATACAACAATAGCAACCGCCATTCGCCAATAAGTGGCGGTGACGTCACCACGACGCTTGTGCCAGGCCATGTGCACCTTGAGGCCACGTGAAGTGTCGAACGCCTGCTGGCAGGAGGTCACGGGGCAGACCCAGGTGCCATGGGTCGACTGACTGAGATGACTGACTGATGCACCACCTGTGCCCCCTACTGTGCCAACCTGCTGTGCTTTACCCACCCGGCGCTCCGCTCGTTGTTGTGAGCGTCGCTCCTCCGCCCTCCGTTGTTGTTGGAGGACGATTGCCTCCAACTGCCCAGTAGCGTCCTTCACGAGCCTCCTCCACAGAGGCCGATCTTGACACCGCTGGTACCAGTCATCGGCAAGTCCACTCATCTCCACGTCCTCCTGTACCACGTCACTCCATCTCTTCTCTAGCCCGTGCCGCCCCCGTTTAGCCCCCTCGATCCGACCGAACAAAAGCTGTTTCGGCATGAGGTGGCTGGGCATGCGGGCTACATGACCCAGCCAACGCAGCCTTGCCTGAGGAGTGAGATGCCCCTGTAGTTGTTACAGTCTGTGCGGTCCCCCTTCTTAAAGAGGGGGGGCACCAGGGCATCCTTCCAATCCTGCGGAACATCTCTTGTGGTCTTCTTTGGTTCTTTCGGTAACGTCACGTAGAATGAGAATAAAATAAAAAATAATTAAATAAAATAACACAATAAAATAATCACGACGTTTCGGCCACAACACAAGCGGCCTTCATCAGGTGAAGGGACGAGACTGTCTGGAGGACAGCGCTGGAGCGAACACAGCCAAGCTCAGACCGCGACCTTTAAGCTGTGTGAGAAGAAAACAGAGCGCCTTGACAAAGGAATAAGCAGAAAAATTTGCATTTAATTGGCGGACTTAGCATGATGAACGGTGTAGAGGGGGTGAACATGTGCAGACCGGCGAGGGGGGGAGTTTACATATTGATGGTGTGAAAAGGGAATTTAAGTTGCTGCGAAAGTTTGGGATACCACTACTTGAAAAAATATACTGTAGCATTGAAAATTAGTTTAATGTTTGGTTCGGATAATTTAGCATTGAAATAGCCGCGTGATTAGCTTGTGACTGGTCACAGAAATGGCTATGTTAAAGTCAAAGCCTACACATCCACAGAGGCACCTAGTACCAATCAAACAGGAGAATTTAGCATTGAAATAACTGAGGGATAAGCTTGTGACTGGTCATAGAAATATGAATCCTTGCAGTCACGAAAGCTTTAAATCGAAATCTCTTGTGGTCCCGACTGCTATGATGGCATGTAGTGCAGTCTCAACACAAACGCCACCTTTTCTCAGCAGTCCGCTTGAGAGATCATCTCTGCCTGGCGCTTTTTCAGGTCTCAGACTCTATGCTTCTTTAACAGATGACACTTCAGCCAGCCACTCACAGGGGGTGACTACGTCTACCAATATTTGAGGCACCCCAGCCCCGGCAATGATCATCCCCACTTTTAGCCACGATGTTTTCTGGGCTGAGGCATTTCCCCACCGTCAAGACCTCACCAAAATGCTCAGCACACCTGCAAAGCTGTCCCTGGGGGTTGGTAATCGGATCAAATTTATTTCCCCAAAGGATGGTGATTGGTCTGTCGCTGAAAGTTAATTTCGGTGGAATTAATGTTTTGATTTGTGATCGCGGGCTACCGAGGCAGATTCCATTTCCTCAGCAACCAGAGACAACTACCCATCATTGCAGCGCAGCACGGCTCTCTCCGAACCTCCGAGCGAAGGCTGCTGTAAGCCTCCTCATTCTCCGACATAGGATACTGTAGACGGTGGGATTGGGTCTGTCGCTTTTTCTCAGTCAGCCGGAACACCTCCGCCGTCAGCCAGGGTCTCTGGGGAGGTCTGGACCGCGTACCCAAAGCAGCCATTGCTGCTGCATGAGCCAAAGTCCTAAACCTCGCCAATTTACCCTCGGCATCGGTAGCAGGGAGGGGGTCGAAGCCATTCCCTGCTGCAGGTAGTGATGAAATTCTCGCTTGCAACTTTCATCAGATAACTGAGACCAGGCCACTTTATGTTGGAATGGGGTCCTGGGTGTACTCCCACCACTGGAGTGGAAGAATGGCAGGCGCATCTTACAGATGACAAGCCGATGGTCAGTGGGCAGATCATCTCTACGGTAGGTCCTCGTGTCAAGGACATGGGCTCGCATCCGCTGGTCCGTCACTATGTAGTCCAGCAGATGTTCTTGCATGGACCCGGCATGCATCCATGATGTTGTGTGAATGCGCCGATGCCGGAACAGCGTGTTGGTAATTACAAGCCCATGGGCTGCATAGAAGTCTAGCTGCCTCCTATCGTCGTTATTGAGCTGATCTAGTGATGCCTTCCTATCACTCTAGCCCAGGTGCCTGCGTCAAAACCCACTCGTTCTTTAAAGTCACCAAAACACCCTCCCACAGATATACACAAGAATAAATTCACATAGACAAAAGACAAAGATTCCCCGCATAGCCTTAACAGACTGTTGAGGCAAGTGCTGTACCTCTGAAGGCTGGCACTGTGGCACACGTGGGGTTGGGTGGCCAGCACCATGCCCAGCAGCCTTTGTCTCTCCAGTAGCGATATTTTTACACACCGCACCAGGTACTCATTTGAGGTTGAATCGACCTAGGGGAGGCCCAGTACCGATTCAGAAAATCGTCACTGGTGTTGGCCGTGAGTGGGAATCGAACTCGGGTGGCCGGGTTCGTAGCTGAGCGCACTAACCGTTGGACAACCGCTACCCACACGCATTCACACAGACACACACACACAGATACACACACACGCATTCACACAGACACACAGACACACACACACACACACGTATTGACACATTCACACAGACACACACACACAGACACACACACACGTATTCACACATTCACACAGACACACACACACACGTATTCACACATTCACAAAGACACACACACACAGACACACACACACGTATTCACACATTCACACAGACACACACACACACACGTATTCACACATTCACACAGACACACACACACAGACACACAGACACACACACACAGACACACACACACGTATTCACACATTCACACAGACACACACACACAGACACACACACACGTATTGACACATTCACACAGACACACACACACAGACACACACACACGTATTCACACATTCACACAGACATACATTCACACATATTCGCACATTCACACTCACATTCACACAAACAAAGACATCCCGTATAGCCTTTAATATACTGTTGGGACAAGTGCTGTTAGCGAGCAGCACCCTTGGAGGCTTGAACGGTACACGAGGGGGTGGGTGGCCAGCACCACGCCCGACCGCCTTTGTCTCCAAAGTGGCGATGTTTAAACACCGCACAAGGTACTCATTTGAGTCTGAGTCAACCTAGGGCAGTCCCAGGACCAGTTTAGATAATCATCACCGGTTGCTGGCCTGGAGCGGGGTGCGTAGCGCAGCATAACGCCAACCGCTACACTACCGCTCCCTATTCAATCACGCAGACACACGCACACACAGAGACACAGGCAACAACAACAACAACCGCCATTCGCCACTAAGTGGCGGTGACGTCACCACGACGCTTGTGCCAGGCTATGTGCACCCTGAGGCCACGTGAAGTGTCGAACGCCCGCTGGCAGGAGGTCACGGGGCAGACCCAGGTGCCACGGGTCGACTGACTGAGATGACTGGCTGATGCACCACCTGTGCCCCCTACTGTGCCAACCTGCTGTGCTTTAGCCACCCGGCGCTCCGCTCGCTGTTGTGAGCGTCGCTCCTCCGCCCTCCGTTGTTGTTGGAGGGCGACTGCCTCCAACTGCCCAGTAGCATCCTTCACGAGCCTCCTCCACAGAGGCCGATCTTGACACCGCTGGTACCAGTCATCGGCAAGTCCACTCAGCTCCACGTCCTCCTGTACCACATCACTCCATCTCTTCTCTAGCCCGTGCCGCGCCCGCTTAGCCCCCTCAATCCGGCCAAACAAAAGCTGTTTCGGCATGCGGTGGCTGGGCATGCGGGCTACATGACCCAGCCATCGCAGCCTTGCCTGCCGGAGGAGCTCACCGATGGGACCCTGCCCAGATCTTTCAAGGATTTGTGAGCTCCTCACACAATCCAGTCTGGTTAAACCCAGGATGGATCGTAGGCAGGTCAGCCTAAATGTTTCTAACCGGCGAAGATGTTCCATTAGGGAGGTCCACGTTTCGCAAGCGTAGAGAAGGGAGGGAATGACCGTGGCCGAGAAGACCTGAAGCTTAGTGCGGAGCGACAGACCAGGTAGCTTCCACACAGCGTTACGCAACCGATGAAAAGATATTGCCGCTCGACTGATTCGGAGTGAGACCTCTGCTGTTAAACTGGAGCCAGTCATAAGCACACTGCCCAGGTATGGGAAACTCTCCACTCTCTCCACAACTGCCCCATCACCGATTGGGAGTTGTGGGGGTGGAGTGTCCGATGGTACAAAATACCCAGGCAGGTGCTTAGTTTTGGTGGGGCTGATGGTAAGGCCCCACCTCTTAGTGGCACGCTCCAGTCTCAGCAGCAGCGTCTCCAACTCCTCCTCTGACTGAGCAGCTATTACCAAGTCATCAGCATACATAACGTGGTTGAGCAATAGGGAGCCATCCCTTGACCGCACCCGGGCATCGATTAGCCTCCCATTATATCTGTACCATATGGAGATTCCCCCGGTACAGCTATTGAAGGCTTCACGAACTACGTGGTCAAAATAGATGTTAAATAATGTGGGAGCCAGAGGACATCCCTGTCGCACCCCAAGGTGTACAGGGAATGGCTCTGACTCCCGGCCACGTAGTTTTACCCGGGCCCGCTCACCATCATGAAGGTCCTTAATGATCGTGAGCAGAGGGTCAGGTACTCCAAAAGCACGAAGAACGACCCAGAGCCCAGGCCTACTGATGGTATCATAGGCCTTGACCAGGTCAATAAAGCAGAGATGTAGGTCTTGTTGGAATTCCCTACACCTCTGCTGTAGCAGACGGACAGAAAATATGGCATCTGTGCAGGACCGCCCTTTCCTGAAACCGCATTGGGGCTCCGCAAGCCTCTCCTCAGCGTGCCTGGCAAGGCGATGCTGAATAATCCTTGCCAGGACCTTTCCCGGCACACTGAGGAGTGAGATGCCCCTGTAGTTGTTACAGTCTGTGCGGTCCCCCTTCTTAAAAAGGGGGACCACCAGGGCATCCTTCCAATCCTGCGGAACCCGTCCAGTGGTCCAGACTGTTGTTATGATGTCATATAGGGCAGTCTGTGCACAAACGCCACCCTCCCTCAGCATTTCGCTTGGGAGATCATCTCTGCCCGCTGCCTTTCCTGGTCTCAGACTCCGGATCGCCTTCAATACTTCCTCAGCAGATGGCACCTCAGCCAGCCACTCACAGGGGGTGACTTCATCCAGAGACACAGGCACACACAGAGGCACACGCACACACAGACACGTGCACACATAGAGACACACGCACACACAGAGACACACGCACACACAGAGGCAGACGCACACACAGAGACACACGCACACACAGAGACACACGCACACACAGAGACACATGCACACACAGAGACACACGCACACACAGAGACACGCGCCAACACAGAGACACACGCACACACAGAGACGCACGCACACACAGAGACACACGCCAACACAGAGACACACGCACACACAGAGACACACGCACACACAGAGACACAAGCACACACAGAAACACAAGCACACAGAGAGACACACGCACACACAGAGACACACGCACACACAGAGACACGCACACACAGAGACACACGCACACACAGAGACATGCGCCAACACAGAGACACACGCACACACAGAGACACACGCACACACAGAGACACGCGGCAACTCAGAGACACACGCGCACACAGAGACACACGCACACACAGAGACACACGCACACACAGAGACGCGCGCCAACACAGAGACACGCACACACAGAGACACACGCACACACAGAGACACGCGCCAACACAGAGACACACGCACACACAGAGACACACGCACACACAGAGACACAAGCACACACAGAGACACAAGCACACAGAGAGACACACGCACACACAGAGACACAGGCACACACAGAGACACACGCACACACAGAGATACACGCACACGCAGATACACAAGCACACACAGAGACACGTGCACACATAGAGACACACGCACACACAGAGACACACGCACACACAGAGACACACGCACACACAGAGACACACGCACACACAGAGACACGCGCCAACACAGAGACACACGCACACACGGAGACACACGCACACACAGAGACATACGCACACGCAGAGACACACGCACACACAGAGACACACGCACACAGAGACACACGCACACACAGAGACACATGCACACGCAGAGACACACGCACACACAGAGACACGCACACACAGAGACACACGCACACACAGAGACACACGCACATACAGAGACACGCGCCAACACATAGACACACGCACACACAGAGACACACGCACACACAGAGACACGCGCCAACACAGAGACACACGCACACCCAGAGACACACGCGCACACAGAGACACACGCACACACAGAGACACACGCACACACAGAGACACGCGCCAACACAGAGACACACGCACACACAGAGACACACGCACACACAAAGACACACGCACACACAGAGACACACGCACACACGGAGACACACGCACACACAGAGACACACGCACACACAGAGACAATAACGCATTCACACATACACGGAATGTTATGAGCGGTCAGCCTGGAGAGACGAGGTGGGGGGGGGGTAGTGGTCTGTGGTGGTGGTGGTGGATGAGGAGGCAGGCAAGGAGCTAAGCAGACCCGTGATTGACGTCCTTTCCGCAACGGTGGGAGAGGTGAGAGAATTGGCGGAGGTTGGGGGCGATGCTGGCTGGCTGGGTGGTGGTGGGTGGATGTGGGGTGTTGGTAGTTGGGTGGTGGGGAGGTAGGGGGACAACCCCGCCCCTCTAGCCCCCACCCCCCGACTCTGAAAGGCGTGTTTGATGTTGTCAGAAAATGATTATACACAAACTTGCCTTCGGGCTTAGAGCCTCACAACGAAGGCGAAAGGAAAACACTCCCCGACTCGGAAATCACTCACTCACTCACCTCTCCCTCTTTCTTCTCTCTACCCTCTCTCTTTCTCTCTCTCCACTCTCTCTCTCTCCTCTCTCCCCTCTCTCTCCCCTCTCTCCCCTCTCTCTCCCCTCTCTCTTTCTCTCTCTCCCCTCTCTCTCTCCTCTCTCCCCTCTCTCTCTCCTCTCTCCCCTCTCTCCCCTCTCTCTCCTCGTCCATTCCCATGCAGCACGCGTAGCCACAGAGCACACGCAGAGCCGAGACCCGAAACATCACCACAATCATAATACACTCATCCACTCATCACCACCATCACCACCACTACCATCAACCACCATCACCACAATCACCACAATCATAATACACTCACCCACTCATCACCATCACCACCATCACCACCACTACCATCATCCACCATCACCAGAATCATAATACACTCACCCACTCATCACCATCACCACTATCACCATCACTACCATCAACCACCATCACCGCAATCATAATACACTCATCCACTCATCACCATCACCACCATCACCATCACTACCATCAACCAGCATCAGCACAATCATAATACACTCACCCACTCATCACCATCACCACCATCACCACCACTACCATCATCCACCATCACCACAATCATAATACACTCATCCACTCATCACCATCACCACCAACACCATCACTACCATCAACCAGCATCACCACAATCATAATACACTCACCCACTCATCACCATCACCACCATCACCATCACTACCATAAAGCAGCATCACCACAATCATAATCCACTCATCCACTCATCACCATCACCACCATCACCTACACTACCATCAACCAGCATCACCACAATCATAATACACTCACCCACTCATCGCCATCACCACCATCACCACCACTACCATCATCCACCATCACCACAATCATAATACACTCATCCACTCATCACCACCATCACCATCACTACCATCAAGCAGCATCACCACAATCATAATCCACTCATCCACTCATCACCATCACCACCATCACCATCACTACCATCAAGCAGCATCACCACAATCATAATACACTCATCCACTCATCACCATCACCACAATCACCATCACTACCATCAACCACCATCACCACAATCATAATCCACTCATCCACTCATCACCATCACCACCATCACCATCACTACCATCAACCAGCATCAGCACAATCATAATACACTCACCCACTCATCACCATCACCACCATCACCATCACTACCATCAACCAGCATCAGCACAATCATAATACACTCACCCACTCATCACCATCACCACCATCACCATCACTACCATCAACCACCATCACCACAATCATAATACACTCACCCACTCATCACCATCACCACCATCACCACCACTACCATCAACCACCATCACCACAATCACCACAATCATAATCCACTCATCCACTCATCACCATCACCACCATCACCATCACTACCATCAACCAGCATCACCACAATCATAATACACTCACCCACTCATCACCATCATCACCATCACTACCATCAACCACCATCACCACAATCATAATACACTCACCCACTCATCACCACCATCACCATCACTACCATCAACCACCATCACCACAATCACCACAATCATAATACACTCATCCACTCATCACCATCACCACCATCACCACCACTACCATCAACCACCATCACCACCACCATCATAACACACCCAACCACTCATCACCATTACCACCACTACCATCAACCACCATCACCACCACCATCATAACACACCCCAACCACTCCTTACCATCACCACCATCATCAACCACTATCACCACTATCATAACACACTCACCCACTTATCACCATCACCACCATCAATCACCATCACCACAATCATAACACACCCACCCACTCATCACCATCACCATCAGCACAGCAGCACTATATAGTATCACTATATAGTATCACTACTATCACTATATAGTATCACTACTATCACAATATAGTATCACTACTATCACTATATAGTATCACTACTATCACAATATAGTATTACTACTATCACTATAGAATATCACTACTATCACTATATAGTATCACTACTATCACTATATAGTATCACTACTTTCACTATATAGTATCACTACTATCACAATATAGTATCACTACTATCACAATATAGTATTACTACTATCACTATATAGTATCACTACTATCACTATATAGTATCACTACTATCACTATATAGTATCACTACTATCACTATATAGTATCACTACTATCACTATATAGTATCAATACTATCACTATATAGTATCACTACTATCATTATATGGTATCACTTCTTTCACAATATAGTATTACTACTTTCACTATATAGTATCACTACTATCACAATATAGTATCACTACTATCACTATATAGTATCACTACTATCACTATATAGTATCACTACTATCACAATATAGTATCACTACTATCACTACATATTATCACTACTATCACTATATAGTATCACTACTATCACTATATAGTATCACTACTATCACTATATAGTATCACTACTATCACTATATAGTGTCACAATATAAACTATCACTACATAGTATCACTACTATCACTATATAGTTTCACTACTATCACAATATAGTATCACTACTATCACTATATAGTATCACTACTATCACTATATAGAATCACTACTATCACTATATAGTATCACTACTATCACTATATAGTATCACTACACTATATAGTATCACTACTATCACTATATAGTATCACTACTATCACTATATAGTATCACTACTATCACAATATAGTATCACTACTATCACTACATATTATCACTACTATCACTATATAGTATCACTACTATCACTATATAGTATCACTACTATCACTATATAGTATCACTACTATCACTATATAGTATCACTACTATCACTATATAGTGTCAGAATATAAACTATCACTACATAGTATCACTACTATCACTATATAGTTTCACTACTATCACAATATAGTATCACTACTATCACTATACAGTATCACTACTATCACTATATAGAATCACTACTATCACTATATAGTATCACTACTATCACTATATAGTATCACTACTATCACTATATAGTATCACTACTATCACTATATAGTATCACTACTATCACTATATAGTATCACTACTATCACTATATAGTATCACTACTATCACTATATAGTATCAATACTATCACTATATAGTATCACTACTATCATTATATAGTATCACTTCTTTCACAATATAGTATTACTACTTTCACTATATAGTATCACTACTATCACAATATAGTATCACTACTATCACTATATAGTATCACTACTATCACTATATAGTATCACTACTATCACAATATAGTATCACTACTATCACTACATATTATCACTACTATCACTATATAGTATCACTACTATCACTATATAGTATCACTACTATCACTATATAGTATCACTACTATCACTATATAGTATCACTACTATCACTATATAGTGTCACAATATAAACTATCACTACATAGTATCACTACTATCACTATATAGTTTCACTACTATCACAATATAGTATCACTACTATCACTATATAGTATCACTACTATCACTATATAGAATCACTACTATCACTATATAGTATCACTACTATCACTATATAGTGTCACAATATAAACTATCACTACATAGTATCACTACTATCACTATATAGTTTCACTACTATCACAATATAGTATCACTACTATCACTATATAGTATCACTACTATCACTATATAGAATCACTACTATCACTATATAGTATCACTACTATCACTATATAGTGTCACAATATAAACTATCACTACATAGTATCACTACTATCACTATATAGTTTCACTACTATCACAATATAGTATCACTACTATCACTATATAGTATCACTACTATCACTATATAGAATCACTACTATCACTATATAGTATCACTACTATCACTATATAGTATCACTACACTATATAGTATCACTACTATCACTATATAGTATCACTACTATCACTATATAGTATCACTACTATCACTACATATTATCACTACTATCACTATATAGTATCACTAGTATCACTATATAGTATCACTACTATCACTATATAGTATCACTACTATCACTATATAGTATCACTACTATCACTATATAGTATCACTACTATCACTATATAGTATCACTACTATCACTATATAGTATCACTACTATCACTATAGAGTATCACTACTATCACTATAGAGTATCACTACTATCACTATATAGTATCACTACTATCACTATATAGTATAACTACTATCACAATATAGTATCACTACTATCACTATATAGTATCACTACTATCACTATATAGTATCACTACTATCACTATATAGTATCACTACTATCACTATATAGTATCACTACTATCACTATATAGTATCACTACTATCACTATATAGTATTACTACTATCACTATATAGTATCACTACTATCACTATATAGTATCACTACTATCACTATATAGTATCACTACTATCACTATATAGTATCGCTACTATCACAATATAGTATCACTACTATCACTATATAGTATCACTACTATCACTATATAGTATCGCTACTATCACTATATAGTATCACTACTATCACTATATAGTATCACTACTATCACTATATAGTATCACTACTATCACTATATAGTATCACTACTATCACTATATAGTATCACTACTATCACTATATAGTATCACTACTACACTATATAGTGATAGTAGTGATACTATATATATCACTATATAGTATCACTACTATCACTATATAGTGTCACAATATAAACTATCACTACATAGTATCACTACTATCACTATATAGTTTCACTACTATCACAATATAGTATCACTACTAGCACTATATAGTATTGCTACTATCACTATATAGTATCACTACTATCACTATATAGTATCACACAATCACTATATAGTATCACTACTATCACTATATAGTATCACAATATAAACTATCACTATATATTATCACTACTATCACTATATAGTATCACTACTATCACTATATAGTATCACTACTATCACTATATAGTATCACTACTATCACTATATAGTATCACTACTATCACTATATAGTGTCACAATATAAACTATCACTACATAGTATCACTACTATCACTATATAGTTTCACTACTATCACAATATAGTATCACTACTATCACTATATAGTATTGCTACTATCACTATATAGTATCACTACTATCACTATATAGTATCACTACTATCACTATATAGTATCACAATATAAACTATCACTATATATTATCACTACTATCACTATATAGTATCACTACTATCACTATATAGTATCACAATATAAACTATCACTATATAGTATCACTACTATCACTATATAGTATCACAATATAAACTATCACTATATATTATCACTACTATCACTATATAGTATCACTACTATCACTATATAGTATCACAATATAAACTATCACTATATAGTATCACTACTATCACTATATAGTATCACAATATAAACTATCACTATATATTATCACTACTATCACTATATAGTATCACTACTATCACTATATAGTATCACTACTATCACTATATAGTATCACTACTATCACTATATAGTATCACTACTATCACTATATAGTGTCACAATATAAACTATCACTACATAGTATCACTACTATCACTATATAGTTTCATTACTATCACAATATAGTATCACTACTATCACTATATAGTATCACTACTATCACTATATAGAATCACTACTATCACTATATAGTATCACTACTATCACTATATAGTATCACTACACTATATAGTATCACTACTATCACTATATAGTATCACTACTATCACTATATAGTATCACTACTATCACAATATAGTATCACTACTATCACTACATATTATCACTACTATCACTATATAGTATCACTACTATCACTATATAGTATCACTACTATCACTATATAGTATCACTACTATCACTATATAGTATCACTACTATCACTATATAGTATCACTACTATCACTATATAGTATCACTACTATCACTATATAGTATCACTACTATCACTATAGAGTATCACTACTATCACTATAGAGTATCACTACTATCACTATATAGTATCACTACTATCACTAAATAGTATCACTACTATCACTATATAGTATCACTACTATCACTATATAGTATCACTACTATCACTATATAGTATCACTACTATCACTATATAGTATCACTACTATCACTATATAGTGTCACAATATAAACTATCACTACATAGTATCACTACTATCACTATATAGTTTCACTACTATCACAATATAGTATCACTACTATCACTATATAGTATTGCTACTATCACTATATAGTATCACTACTATCACTATATAGTATCACTACTATCACTATATAGTATCACAATATAAACTATCACTATATATTATCACTACTATCACTATATAGTATCACTACTATCACTATATAGTATCACAATATAAACTATCACCATACAGTATCACTACTATCACTATATAGTATCACTACTATCACTATATATTATCACTACTATCACTATATAGTATCACTACTATCACTATATAGTATCACAATATAAACTATCACCATACAGTATCACTATTGTGACTGGTGTTTGTGTTCCGCGTAATTGCATTTGATAGCGGCCCTGTGGGGGGGTGGGTTATTTAATTATTTACTCCCTCCTCCCTCCTAACGTTCCTGCATCCCGAGCGAGCGATGTGATTGGTCAATTCGTGGTTTGTGCCTCGGGGCGATCATTAGAACCTGAACTAAATATTATTTTACATGTATAATTTGTTATGCCTGGTGTAGGGCCTCACGGAGCTACGTAGCTCTTACAGAGACGCAGACACCTCGACGAGACACCTTGACGAGGTGTCTGCTTCTTGACGAGGTGTCTGCTTCTTGACGAGGTGTTTGCTTCCTGACGAGGTGTCTGCTGACGTATCCAAGAGAGATGTCGCTCAGCCAAATGGCTCTGACCTGCCGAGACGTCGATTGTGGAGCAGGGTTGGGGAGGGGAGGGGGGCGGAGAAGAATCCACAACAGGGACCAGGGCGAAAACAAAACAAAAACCGAAATGATGAACGAATCAAAGTGCCCGACTAAACCCGAGCATATTCTTGTTTCATCTGATCGAATATAAAAGAGAGAGAGAGACGCAAACTCAAAATATACAGCAGCAGGTGTCAGGGTCGGAATCAAACCCACGACCTCCTGTATACCAGGCGAGGTAGTTAACATCTCATAGCCACCGTGCTGATGGTTACAGAGTGAGACACAGACCTCCTGTATACCAGGCGAGGTAGTTAACATCTCATAGCCACCGTGATGATGGTTACAGAGTGAGACACAGACCTCCTGTATACCAGGCGAGGTAGTTAACATCTCAAGCCACTGTGATGATGGTTACAGAGTGAGACACAGACCTCCTGTATACCAGGCGAGGTAGTTAACATCTCCTAGCCACCGTGATGATGATTACAGAGTGAGACACAGACCTCCTGTATACCAGGCGAGGTAGTTAACATCTCATAGCCACCGTGATTATGATTACAGAGTGAGACACAGACCTCGTGTATACCAGGCGAGGTAGTTAACATCTCATAGCCACCGTGATGATGATTACAGAGTGAGACACAGACCTCCTGTATACCAGGCGAGGTAGTTAACATCTCATAGCCACCGTGATTATGATTACAGAGTGAGACACAGACCTCCTGTATACCAGGCGAGGTAGTTAACATCGCCTAGGCACCTCGGCGCCCTCGGGATGTGACGGGACAGGCGGCAGAGGCCTCGGCTGTGCGTGACGTGACGCACGTGTGGTGGTGGTGGTGGGGATGATGCTCACCGCTCACCAGACGCTCACCACTCACCAGGCACTCACCACCAAGCTGCATGTTGCATCTCCCCGCGGTGGCTATGAGATGTTAACGACCTCGCCTGGTGTACAGGAGGTCGTGTGTTCGTTCCAGACCCTGACGCCTGCTGTATATTTGGAGTTTGCGTGTGTCTCTCACTCTCCCTGTGGTCGCGGGGATTTCTTTTCGGGAACTTCGGGTTTCCCTCCACGTTTATAATCAACAGCACGCATTTAGAGTCTTTGGCTGCTATGCATTTCCACACGATGACGATGATGATGATAATAAGCCACTTCGTTGGGCTTTCGTTTGCGATAGCCAGTCCAATAAATAAATAACAACAGTCATCGACTTACGAACGCCCACACTTACGACGACACACACTCATGAACACCCACACTTACGAACGCCCACACTTACGAACACCCCACACTTATGAACCAGCTTCCATGAAATATTGTTTTTTTTTTTCAAATTGACTTGCACTTGCAAACTGAACCAAGGGACTATTTTGTTCAGCGGAGCGATCTTAAGCGAGATCTAACGAGTCAGCCTCGCTGCTGGGAGTGAGGGTCTGTGTTTGTGTGTGTGTGTAAGTGAGTTGGGTGTGAAAGTAGTGTCGCCGTTAACAACGCGCTGCTCTATGAACCCGGCGACCCAAGTTCAATTGTGTGCTGACATCCCACAACACGAGTGATGATGATCTGAACCATTCATAGAACCCGGAGTGGTCGCGCGTGCTGTTGACGACCTACGCACTCGTGTGTCATGCTGGCTTTCATAGGGGCCGTCCATAAATGACGTCACGCACCTAGAGGGGGAGGGGGTCAGACATTTGTGACGATGTGTGACGAGGGGGGGAAGGGGGGGGGGTTGAGAAATGTGACGTCACATCAAAATGCGCAACTTTAAATAAATATAGACGACACGTTCCACTTAATTAAATAGACTTTTTGTAATAAATGTTTTCTCCTACAACATCAGAGTGCAGCGCCACATTAAATACGCACTACAATGACAATAGTTTAAAGCGATTTGAAGCGTGTTTAATTTATTTTGGGGGGGGGGGGGCAAAGCTTTGTGACGTCATATGTGAGGGGGGGTGTCTGACTTTTTCGTCCAAAATCGCGTGACGTCATTTATGGACGGCCCCATAGATTGCTACTCGCTAACAACACTTGCCCCAACAGTCTGTTGCAGGCTGCACAGGGGATTGTTGGTGTTGCGTCTGTCTGTGCTCACCTGCTACACTACCGCTCGTGGGGATGGGTGGTGATGTGGTGAGCGCGCCACACTATGAAGCCGACCGCCCGAGTTCGATCCCCGCTCACGGCCAACACCAGCAACAAATATTTTAACCGGTCCTGGGCCTCCACGAGATCGCCTCATCCTCAAGTGAGTACCTGGTGTGGTGTGTGAACATCCGCCACTAGGGAGACAAAGGCGGTCGGGCGTGGTGCTGGCCTCCCGCCCCATTGCGTACCTGTTCCAGCCTTCATAGGTGCTCAAAAACAAAACTTGCTCGAACAGCCTGTGAAGGCTACACGGCGGATCTTTGTCTTTGCGCCGTGTGCGCTTGTGGTGACTCATTCATTGCACCTTTTCCGACAAGCCCTGCGAGCGATTGTGTAAGGGACGCCTTGTAAATGATGATTATTAAGGTAAGTGAAAATCAAACAGATTTTTTTTTCCCATTAATGTTACGTTATTTAATGTTTGATTTACGAAACAGAACAGTATTTATCACAGTATTACATGCAAATGTACAATCTTTATTATTTATGAGTTCAACATTATATATATGTATTTTCTGAACCAGAACAAATTGAATGACACTGACCGTACGGGGCAATTAAATCACAGCGGATTGTTGTGTTCCGGCTTACGAACCGTTCGACTTAAGAACCGTTCGACTTACGAACCGTTCGACTTACGACCTGGTCCCGGGAAAGAATTGTACTCGAAAGTGGATGATCGCCCGTGAATAAATCCTGTATCGTGGGTGGTCGATGGATCCCTTGCATCACGCCCCATCACCTCCATGCACGTGTTCCCTGTTGGCTCGCTGCTGGTCACATGCCAAGCGGTGATGGTGGTGGTGTTGGTGGTGTTGACGGCTGTGGTGGCGGTGATGTTGATGGTGGTGGTGTTGGTGGTGGTGGTGTTGACGGCCGTGGTGGCGGTGATGTTGATGGTGGTGACGGAAGGTGGGGGCGGTGATGTTGGTGGTGGTGTTGGTGGTGATTTTGGTAGTGATGGTGGTGGCGGTGGTGTTGACGGAAGGTGGTGGTGGTGATTTTGGTGGTGGTGGTGTTGGTGGCGGTAGTGGTGTTGGTAGCGGTGGTGGCGGTGATGTTGGTGGTGGTGTTGGTGGTGGTGGTGTTGGTGGTGGAGGTGTTGGTGGTGGTCTTGACGGCTGTGGTGGCGGTGGTGTTGATGGTGGTGACGGAAGGTGGTGGCGGTGATGTTGGTGGTGGTGTTGGTGGTGATTTTGGTGGTGATGGTGGTGGTGGTGGTGTTGACGGAAGGTGGTGGCGGTGATGTTGGTGGTCGTGGTGTTGGTGATAGTGTTGGTAGCGGTGGTGTTGGTGGTGTTGGTGGTGGTGTTGGTGGTGGCGGTGTTGGTTTTGATGGTGGTGTTGGTCGTGGCGGTGGTGTTGATTGTGGTGACGGAAGGTGGTGGCGGTGATGTTGGTGGTGTTGGTGATGGTGTTGGTAGCGGTGGTGTTGGTGGTGGTGTTGGTGGTGGCGGTGTTGGTTTTGATGGTGGTGTTGGTCGTGGCGGTGGTGTTGATGGTGGTGACGGAAGGTGGTGGCGGTGATGTTGGTGGTGGTGGTGTTGGTGATGGTGTTGGTAGCGGTGGTGTTGGTGGTGTTGGTGTTGGTGGTGGCGGTGTTGCTTTTGATGGTGGTGTTGGTCGTGGCGGTGGTGTTGATGGTGGTGACGGAAGGTGGTGGCGGTGATGTTGGTGATGTTGGTGATGGTGTTGGTAGCGGTGGTGTTGGTGGTGGTGTTGGTGGTGGCGGTGTTGGTTTTGATGGGTGGTGTTGGTCGTGGCGGTGGTGTTGATGGTGGTGACGGAAGGTGGTGGCGGTGATGTTGGTGGTGGTGGTGATGGTGTTGGTAGCGGTGGTGTTGGTGGTGTTGGTGGTGGTGTTGGTGGTGGCGGTGTTGGTTTTGATGGTGGTGTTGGTCGTGGCGGTGGTGTTGATGGTGGTGACGGAAGGTGGTGGCGGTGATGTTGGTGATGTTGGTGGTGATTGTGGTGGTGATGGTGGTGGTGTTGACGGAAGGTGGTGGTGATGTTGGTGGTGGTGATGTTGGTGGTGGTGATGTTGGTGGTGGTGATGGTGTTGGTGGCGGTGGTGTTGGTGGTGGTGTTGGTGGTGGTCTTGGGGTGGCGGTGGTGTTGGTGGTGGCGGTGATGTTGGTGGCGGTGTTGGTTTTGATGGTGGTGTTGGTCGTGGCGGTGGTGTTGGTGGTGGTGTTGGTGGTGGTGGCGGTGATGTTGGTGGTGGTGGTGTTGGTGGTGATTTTGGTGGTGATGGTGGTGGCGGTGGTGTTGACGGAAGGTGGTGGCGGTGATGTTTGTGGTTGTGGTGTTGGTGGTGATTTTGGTGGTGATGGTGGTGGCGGTGGTGTTGACGGAAGGTGGTGGCGGTGATTTTGGTGGTGGTGGTGTTGGTGGTGATTTTGGTGGTGATGGTGGTGGCGGTGGTGTTGACGGAAGGTGGTGGTGATGTTGGTGGTGGTGATGTTGGTTGTGGTGATGGTGTTGGTAGCGGTGGTGTTGGTGGTGGTGTTGGTGGTGGTGTTGGTGGTGGTGTTGGTGGTGGCGGTGTTGGTGGTCTTGGGGTGGCGGTGGCGGTGGTGTTGGTGGTGGTGTTGGTGGTGGTGGCGGTGTTGGTTTTGATGGTGGTGTCGGTGGTGGTGGTGGTGGCGGTGTTGGTTTTGATGGTGGTGTTGGTGGTGGCGGTGGTGTTGGTGGTGGTGTTGGTGGTGGCGGTGGTGTTGGTGGTGGTGTTGGTGGTGGTGGCGGTGTTGGTTTTGATGGTGGTGTTGGTGGTGGCGGTGGTGTTGGTGGTGGTGTTGGTGGTGGCGGTGGTGTTGGTGGTGGTGTTGGTGGTGGTGGCGGTGTTGGTTTTGATGGTGGTGTTGGTGGTGGTGTTGGGGCTGGCGGTGGTGTTGGTGTTGGTGGTGGTGTTGGTAGTGGTGGTGGCTGCTCCACTGCACGTGAGCTTCCTGCATCCCAGCACCGTGCTGACAGCATTGTCGGGTTGATGATTGCACGCTCACAAAGGCGTCACGTCTCACGGTGCAGTTGGAGCGAGGTGACTTCGCTCGACGGGCTATCATGAAAACAAGGGCACCCCACGGTGGCTAGGAGATGTTTACTACCTCGCCTGGTGTGCAGGAGGTCGTGGGTTCGATCCCGACCTTTATGCCTGCTGCTGCTGTATATTTGGAGTTTGCGTCTCTCCCTCTCCACGTGGTCGCGTGGATTTTTCTCCGGATCCTCCGGTTTTGATTCCTTCCAAGGTTCATAATAAACAACGTCGCGTGTTTAGAATGTTTCGGCTGCTTCTGTACATTCCCACGTGATGATGATGATGATGCTGACAATACGCCGCCATCTTGTTGATCGGCTGTCATTTGTGATCGCCAGGTCCGTACCTGCAAAAGACAAAATCTAAATTGTTTAGTTGATCATCTCCCAGGCTAACCGTCTCGTTCAGGGTGGGGGAGTGGAGCCTTCAGTGTGCCTCGTTGATCGTTCACCTCGCGGGGTTCCCGAGTCTGGCTCGTGGGGATCCCGAGTCTGACTCGTGGGGGTCCCCACGAGTCTGACTCGTGGGGTCCCGAATCTGACTCGTGGAGATCCCGAGTCTGACTCGTGGGGGATCCCGAGTCTGACTCGTGGGGGATCCGGAGTCTGGCTCGTGGGGGATCCCGAGTCTGACTCGTGGGGATCCCGAGTCTGACTCGTGGGGATCCCAGTCTGACTCGTGGGGATCCCGAGTCTGACTCGTGGAGATCCCGAGTCTGACTCGTGGGGGTCCCGAGTCTGGCTCGTGGGGATCCCGAGTCTGACTCGTGGGGGATCTCGAGTCTGACTCGTGGGGATCCCAGTCTGACTCGTGGGGATCCCGAGTCTGACTCGTGGAGATCCCGAGTCTGGCTCGTGGGGGTCCCGAGTCTGACTCGTGGGGGTCCCGAGTCTGACTCGTGGGGGTCCCGAGTCTGACTCGTGGGGATCCCAGTCTGACTCGTGGGGATCCCGAGTCTGACTCGTGGGGATCCCGAGTCTGACTCGTGGAGATCCCGAGTCTGACTCGTGGGGGTCCCGAGTCTGGCTCGTGGGGATCCCGAGTCTGACTCGTGGGGGATCCCGAGTCTGACTCGTGGGGATCCCAGTCTGACTCGTGGGGATCCCGAGTCTGACTCGTGGAGATCCCGAGTCTGACTCGTGGGGGTCCCGAGTCTGGCTCGTGGGGATCCCGAGTCTGACTCGTGGGGGATCCCGAGTCTGACTCGTGGGGGATCCCGAGTCTGACTCGTGGGGATCCCGAGTCTGACTCGTGGAGATCCCGAGTCTGACTCGTGGGGGTCCCGAGTCTGACTCGTGGGGATCCCCACGAGTCTGACTCGTGGGGATCCCGAGTCTGGCTCGTGGGGATCCCGAGTCTGACTCGTGGGGGTCCCGAGTCTGACTCGTGGGGATCCCGAGTCTGACTCGTGGGGATCCCGAGTCTGACTCGTGGGGATCCCGAGTCTGACTCGTGGGGGTCCCGAGTCTGACTCGTGGGGATCCCGAGTCTGACTCGTGGGGATCCCGAGTCTGACTCGTGGGGATCCCGAGTCTGACTCGTGAGGGTCCCGAGTCTGACTCGTGGGGGATCCCGAGTCTGACTCGTGGGGATCCCGAGTCTGACTCGTGGGGGATCCCGAGTCTGACTCGTGGGGATCCCGAGTCTGACTCGTGGGGATCCCGAGTCTGGCTCGTGGGGATCCCGAGTCTGACTCGTGGGGGATCCCGAGTCTGACTCGTGGGGATCCCGAGTCTGACTCGTGGGGGATCCCGAGTCTGACTCGTGGGGATCCCGAGTCTGACTCGTGGGGATCCCGAGTCTGGCTCGTGGGGATCCCGAGTCTGACTCGTGGGGATCCCGAGTCTGGCTCGTGGGGATCCCGAGTCTGACTCGTGGGGGATCCCGAGTCTGGCTCGTGGGGATCCCGAGTCTGACTCGTGGGGATCCCGAGTCTTGCTCGTGGGGATCCCGAGTCTGACTCGTGGGGGATCCCGAGTCCGGCTCGTGGGGATCACGAGTCAGACTCGTGGGGATCCCCACGAGTCTGACTCGTGGGGGATCCCGAGTCTGGCTCGTGGGGATCCCGAGTCTGACTCGTGGGGGATCCCGAGTCTCACTCGTGGGGATCCCGAGTCTGGATCGACGAACCTCAGGCACCCGCCTGGGATCCATCCGTGATCCATCATTGGTCCCAGGAGTGGAGTTAACCCGCGTTCATTATCCCCCTCCCACCAACACGAACATGCGCGCAGCAGATCGTGGTCGTGTCGACACGGCACCAGGGGGGGGGGAGGGGTGGGGGATGGGGGGGACTGGAGGTGAGGCAGGGGGGGGGATGGGGGGGGGGACTGGAGGTGAGGCAGGGGGGGGCCTCCCCCTGCCTCCCCCCCAGCCCCCCTCTGGATTCGTTTATTGAACCCATTCAAGAACAAATCATTGCCGTGGCTGAGTATTCATAGTTATTATACTAGGGATGTTCATTTTTATTTTACCACAACCCATCAGCGCCAGGAGAGAGAGGAAGAGAGTCGATGTAGATTCGATATTCATTCTCCGTGACTAAATGGTCCATAGGTGCGGGTTGCATCGCTATAAGTCCACCACCGTCGTGTTCTATGGATCTCTATGGGTCTCTGTGCATCTCCGTGAGTCTCTGTGTGTCTTCGTGAATCACTATGCGTCTCTATATGTTTCTATGTATCGCTATGCGTTGATACGTGTCTCTATGCGTCTCTATATGATTCTACGTATCGCTATGCGTTGATACGTTTCTCTATGCGTCTCTATGTATTTCTGTGCGTCTCTTTGTATCTCCGTGTGTCTCTGTGTGTCTTCGTGAATCTATATGCGTCTCTATGTATTTCTACGTATCGCTATGCCTTGATACGTGTCTCTATGTATTTCTATGCGTCTCTTTGTATCTCCGTGTGTCTCTGTGTGTCTTCGTGAATCTCTATGCGTCTCTATATGTTTCTATGTATCGCTATGCGTTGATACGTGTCTCTATGCGTCACTGTGTATTTCTGTGCGTCTCTTTGCATCTCCGTGTGTCTCTGTGTGTCCCTGCGGCTTTCGCTCGCATGGCCACAAATGCACCACTGTGGATTTGCGTCTCCAATCTTCCAAGATTCCAGCATAGCGAGGCACTCGTTCGCAAGCAGGCACGTGGAGTCATCCCAGCTGCGCGCCTCTTCAAACGAATCAGAATACGTATCGATACGGAAGGAGGAGGAATCCGATGAGCTATAAAGCTCTTGTTCACAGATGTCCAGCAGTGCAGGCGACTCGGAGCTCGAGGACGAATCGGATGCCTGGGCTGCAAGGATGAACGCGAGCTTCACAAATCCGAGATGAACAATTAATGCAAATTATATGCTAATCGGATGTTAATTATATGCTAATCTGATGCTAATGATATGCTAATATTATCATTCGGGGCTAATGGAGCTAAGGAGGCGGAAAACGCGAGGGGAATGAGACGAAGATTGAACTGCGGAGCGACGCAAACTATGGACATCACCATCATCATCATCATGGTCACCATCATCATCATCATCGTCGTGGTCACCATCATCATCACGAACCTAACCACCACCACCACTATCACCAACAACCTAAACACAAGGACCACCACTAACTGTTATCACCGACCTAACCATCACCATCACCAACTTAACCACGGCCACCAAGGCGTCCGCTCAGTGCATCTGGGGGGTAACGAAGGAGGCAGGGGGGAGGGAGAGATGGGGGAGTGAGAGAGCGGTGGGGCAATGGGAGGTGGTGGAGGAGGAGGGGTAAGGTGGGGAGCGGTGGCGCAATGGTTAGCGCACTGCGCTAAGAAAAAACCCAGCTACCCGAGTTAGATTCCTGCTCAAGGCCAACAGCAGAGACGATTATCTGAACAGTCCCTGGGCCTCTCCTAGGTCGACTCAGCCTCAAATGAGGTATCTGGTGCGGTGTGCAAACATCACCACTGGAGAGACAAAGGCGGTCGGGCGTAGTGCTGGCCACCTACCCCCTCGTGTGCCTTGCCGGCCTTCACGGATGCGACTCGCTAACAGCACTTACCCCAACAGTCTGCTAAGGCTACACGGGGGATCTTTGTCTTTGGTGGAGGAGAAGAAGGGGGGTGGGGGAAGGTGCGGTCGGGGGGGATGGTTTAGGGGGGGGGGGTCTTAACGAGGAGTAGCCACGTGACCCTAATCAGAGGGACCCCCCACCTTGGCGGCTGAGATGGAGTGATTGGGACTCGGGCATCGTTCTTAATTACAGACACGGTGGGGGGGTTAGCGATGGGGGGGGGGGTAAAAATGAGGGGGGGGTGGGAGGTGGAGGCTATAATGACTTTCATTAATAACCATCACAGCCGCAGAGAGTTAAAATAAAGAATAAATAAAATGATGTAGGTGGCTCGCTGTGTGTGTGGGGTCCCCGTGTGATGGCATCAGAGAGAGCGGGGGTGGGGGGGGGCACGGCTCCTGTCGCCCGCACTCAATATTGGACGTCAATAACAAAGAGCTTCATAGCTCATCGGATTGCTCCAGTATGAATAAACGTGTTACAATTCAGATTCTGGACGTGACGCTCAACGTGCAGGGCACGGGTTTGATTGCAGTTCCGCGGATTTGATTTAGCTCATCAGCAGCAGCTTCATCATCAGCAGCAACATCATCAACATCATCATCAGCAATATCATCATCAGCAGCAGAATCATCAGCAGCAGCAGCAGAGAAGAAGGGCCAAACGTTGTCAACCACATTCATTTATTTCCAAGTCCCCGTACACACCGTGGTGTTCTTGTTGTTGTTGTTGACACGGACCGTGTTGAGTTGTTGTTGTTGACAAAGACCGTGATTAGTTGTTGATGTTGTTGTTGACACGTACCGTGTCATTGCGTGGAAATGTATACGGTAGCAGCAGTCAACTACTCTAAACGCGTGGTGATGTTGATTCTAAATGCGGTGAAAAAAACCGGAGGACCCGGAGAAAAATCCACGTGAGGTAGTTAACATCCCCCAGCCACAGCGGCACCCCCTTTGTGAATCCGGCACGGCCACCGTGAGCTCCACACAGCCACCGTGAACCCCACCACGGCCACCGTGAACCCCACCACGGCCACCGTGAGCCCCACACGGCCACCGTGAACCCCACCACGGCCACCGTGAACCCCACCACGGCCACCGTGAACCCCGCCACGGCCACCGTGAACCCCACCACGGCCACCGTGAACCCCACCACGGCCACCGTGAACCCCACCACGGCCACCGTGAACCCCACCACGTCCACCGTGAACCCCGGCACGGCCACCGTGAACCCCGGCACGGCCACCGTGAACCCCACCACGGCCACCGTAAACCCCACCACGGCCACCGTGAACCCCACACGCCCACCGTGAACCCCACCACGGCCACCGTGAACCCCGGTATGTCCACCGTGAACCCACCACGGCCACCGTGAACCCCACCAGGGCCACCGTGACCCCCACCACGGCCACCGTGAACCCCGGTACGTCCACCGTGAACCCCACCATGTCCACCGTGAACCCCGGCACGGCCACCGTGAACCCCACACGGCCACCGTGAACCCCACCATGTCCACCGTGAACCCCGGCACGTCCACTTTGAGCCCCACGTGGCCACCGTGAACCCTGGCACGGCCACTGTCTCTGAACCACTCGGCCCTCTCTGCTACCACTGGCCAGGTGGGAGTGGTGATTGATTATTTTTTCCGGGATGGAGTTTTTTTTTGCTGCTGCTGTTGTTGTTCCCATGTGGATTCTGGATTCTGGTCTCCAGAATCCCTGAGACTTCCCGATCAATGAGCGGGATTCTGTTAAATGGGCCGAGACACCCCCACCCCTCAATTCCCACCCCCCACTAATACCCCCACCCCCCACAACTCCCTGCCGCTCCACCCACCCAACCATCATGCTCATTATTCAACCACGTGACACGTGTCGCTGTCAGCCGGAGAGGCGAACCGGGGCCGGGAGAGAGGCGGTGGAGTGGATCCTAGGGGAGGAGAGTAGAATGGAGGGGAGTAGAGTGGAGGGGAGTAGAGTGGAGGGGAGGGAAGAAAAGGAGAGGGTAGTCGGGGGAGGGGAATAGAGGAGAGTAGAGCGGAGTAGAGTGGAGGGGAGTAGAGTGGATGGAGATTAGAAGGGAGTAGAGTTGAGGGGAGTAGAAGGGGAGTAGAGTGGAGGGGAGGCGAGTAGGGGGATGAAGGGGGGTCTCCCCGTGTGTCCGTGTTTGGCCCTCCAGGCGCGTGTCCAGAGGCGCACGGAGCCCGTAAACTGCAACAAACACACACACACATAACAAACATTGACACATAACAAACATAGCAAAAATACAAACACAAACACACAATTTAAACACACAAACACACACACAATAAAAACACATACAAAAAACTTACACACAGAGATACTCACCCACATGTTCGGGTGGACATCTGCAATTGCTTGCTGACCCCACGGCACACGAGGAGGTACTCACACACCGCCTGTGAAGTTGGCGCACTGCTGACCATGGGAGCGGTGGCGCAGCAGTTTGGGCTACACTGCACCTGGAACCCAGCGACCCACCCCCTTGTGTGCCGTGCCGGCCTTCATAGGTGCTTGCTAACAGCACTTGCCCCAACGGTCTGTTAAGCCTCTATGGGGGATCGTGTGGGATGATCATTTGGGGATGTGTGTGTACGCATGTGTTGTGTCAACGATTCAGAGGCAGGGTTTCTAGGAGGCACTTTCTTTATTAACAAATTTAACGGTCTCGTCCACGCACTCTCCTCAGTAGCTTAGCCGAGCCTGTGCACAACACAAGCCGTCAAACACTGACGGCACTGATTGAGATGGACAACTACTCTCCTTCGTAGCGCAACATCTAGTGGAGACGACGAGACGAGAACCACTCCCAGAACCGGCAGCCCCGAGCCCCCCGCTTTCAGCCCCTTTTATGCTCCCGGCGCGGCCCTGGCTCCGCCCTGACAGCGCCTCTCTTCTCGAACCCGCTAGCAGGTTCCAGGGGCCTCCAGGCGGGGTCCTTCGTGACCCTTACCCTAGCTCCTTCTCTTTGTCCACACTCTGTGCACACGTTCACCGGCGTGCGTACTGTCCACCACAGTTGCCGCTGTTGCCCACCAGCGGCGCTATTACACTACTTATGTATGGGTGTACGTGCGTGTGTGTGTACAGGTGTACCTGCGGCACAGTAAGGGGTACAGCTGGTGCATCTACTGGTCACCTCAGGTAGCCAACACCTGTGTCTGCCCCGAGACCTCCTGTCAGCGAGCCTTCGCCACTTCGCGTGGCCTCAAAGTGCACCTGGCCTGGCACAGGCGCCGTGGTGACGTCACCATCACTTAGTGGCGAATGGCGGATATTGATATTGGTACCTGTGGGTGTGTGGGTATTGGTGTGTATGGCCTTAACGTGCACATAACCTGGTACAAGTGTTGTGGTGACGTCGCCACCACTTAGTAGGCAATGGCGGTTGTTGTTATGTATGTATGTGTGAGCGTGTATTTATGTATGTAAGGGTATGTGGGTGCTTGGGATCATGAGCCAAGGATGTGTGTGTGTGTGTTTGTATGTATGGGTGTACCTGTATGTATGTGTAGTGACTGACTCGGAGATGATAAGACTTCGAGGCACTTCTTTATCAACGAGCACCATCGGGATTAACACACTTAATATTTAGTCCGTCTGTTATTGGCGACGCTACTCAGCCAGGAGAGTTGGTAGGCTGTCTGACTCTCGGCGCCCGGAGATGGCCGAGACGGAGACGACGACGAGAAGAACGGTGAAGGCGACGAGGAGAATGGCGACGATGGACTTCAGCAGCACGCCGGGGATCCCGCTCCAACAACAGCCCCGAGGTCCCCCACAGGGGCCCCTCTTATTTTGTCAGCGTGGCCTCACTCCTCTCTGGCCACGCCCCCTTTCTGGAACCTACTAGAGGGTTCCTGGTGTGCCCCATCTGTGTCCTGTCCTCTAGATCCTCCTCTCGTGTATATCCTGGCCTACTGACGTCACAACTGCTGTACACCACAGATCCACTTTTCTGCCAGCAGCCAGTGCAATGCCACTACATCACCCCCCCCCCACCCCGTGATAAAAAACAGCTGTCTAGGCTGACACCAATCACTTACGGAGAGGGGGAAATCACAAGAATGTGCTAACACAATTTAGCTAACATGGAGGGTTGACGAACTTCAGAAGAGGAAAAAAAAAACCTTTTAACTATGAACCCGAACCGCAAGGAAGTGAACAATTTCCGACGTCCACTGGCATGCCGTAGCCCAAGAGCATTGGGAAGGACCCCAGATCAACCAGTCGTGTCTGCGGCCACCCGCCAGACAGCATCAGAACTTAATTGAATGACAGAAAGGGAGCGGTTCATCGGAATGAAGCACTCTTTGAAGGGTCCTCGCCGCCAGACCCCATCCAGGATGGGAATTGGCGTGCTGGGGATCCCCAGGACACTACACAAACGGCCTAATGGATGTGACCCCTCCTGGGGAGAAGAAGATGGCAACCGGTTCCTCACACCCGGTCTGTCTTTCGGAGGCGCTGCCAGTGGGTCTGGGGGCGTCAGGCGCTGGGATCCTGTGGGCGATAGAATGGAATCCTTCTGAAGTGCAACTTCCAGGCTCACCCGCACTGGCTCATCGGATTTGTCAGACATCCGGAATTCAGGAGACGGAGATGAACCATCAACATGGGGTAGAAAATAGGGTTTCAACCGTGATGGGTGCACAAACCAGCGACGGTGACTGACCTGTACACGCACGCACTCCGGCCTCTTGACCTCTGTCACTTCAGCAGGGCCCTGCCACGGCTGGTGAAATTTAGGGGACGTACCCACGGTCACCTGGGGACAACGCAAACACGCCTTGTCCCAAGCGGTCCATGGGGTCCCGGACTTTTGTTGTCCTACGAGTTTTTCATTCGCGGCATTTTGTTAAGCCGATTTCCCTCGAGACGCCTCCCGCGCCTTCATAAGCTGCCTAGTCGTGACCTGCATGGGCGTGGGCATAACGGCTCTCTTCTTGCCCAGGTCCATGCCCAACTGAGCCTCGATGGGTGGTCACTTTCCCTCCCATACATGAGGTAAAACGGGGAGAATCCTGTTGAGGCGTGAGGGGCCATCCTATTTGCGGCCAGGACACCGGTAATGTTTGAGTCCCAGTCCAACTGTGCCTCATTAACTTGTTGGCACAACATGGATGTAAGGGTCTTGAGCAAGAGCTCCACCATCCCGTCCATCTGGGGATGGTAGGGCGATGTCCGGATTTGTTTTGTTCCCAGGAAATCACACACATCCCTTAACAATTTTTAAGTAAAGATTTGGTCCGTAAGAAGTTGTTCCGGAGCCCCTTTGTCCAGAACATAACCCGTGCATAAATGCGTCCGCAATGGATGCGGCCAACTGGTCTGGCAGAGGCCACGCCACCGGGATAGGTATTCCACCCTGACGAGGAGGAATTTGTTACCCCTCTGAGTGACGGGAAATGGCCCGAGAATGTCCAGAGCGACTGGCTCGTTGATGCAAGACGCCATGATGGATTGCAACGGCCGGCTGGACCTGCCTTGGCTGCGGCTTGCGGCGTGCGCAGTCAGTACACCCTCTCATCACGTGGTACACGTCGTCCATCATCCCGGGCCAAAAGAAGTCACGTTTCAGTGTCACCAAGGTTTTCACAAACTCCGAGGTGCATTCATTTGTTGTGGACAGCCAGTGCGAGTTGACCCCACAGAGCGGTCGGCATCACCATGCAATAACGTTGCAGCTCCTCATCCCACTCATCAAAAGTCCTTCATGGAGGACTATAAGGGACATTGCGGCTGGCACATTTTTACTGCCTCTCGCCCCAATGCAATGCCGCAACTTTAACAAGGACGCGTCCTCCGCCTAGAGGCGTCTCCATTCAGCATGCGTGAGACCAATTGTGCTGTCACTATGAGCAGTTATCGCGGATGGTGGTACATTGACGGACGCCACTACAGCGAATGGCAATCCCGCAGCCGATAGTTTACATCGGCCAGCACCCATTAAACATGGACAGTGGTCCCCTCGGTGGTAACCAGGACAGCACATCTGTGTTGCAGTGCTGAACACTCTTCCTGTAGGTGACCATGAAGGAGTAGTCTTGCTAAATTTCTAACCAGCGGGGGGGGGATAGTTGGGCGGAAGGCTGGTAAACCCATGAGGCATATTGAAGAGCTGCGTGGTCCATGCGCACGACAAAGTTTCGTCCGTAAAGGTACGGCCTATATTGCTGCACAAAGTGCACTATGGCCAACAATTATCTGCGTGTCATGCAATAATGCTGTTCTGGGGATGACAGCACAAGGCTCCCGTAGGCCATTACTCTCTCCGCACCGTTCACGACCTGGGACAGCACAGCGCCGATTCCGGTGTCGCTGGTGTCCGTATCCAACACAAAGGGCAGAGAGAAATCGGGGTATCCAAGGGGAGGCGCATTGACGAGGCCATCGCGCAGTGCGACAAACATGGCCTCCTCCACCTCCCCCCACCAAAATCTCTGGCCCTTGGCAGTGAGCACATGGAGCGGTTTAGCGATTGTCGTGAACTTGTGGACGAACCAGCGATAATACGATGCGAACCCGACAGAACTGCGTACGTGCACACACGGCCAATCCCCGCGTCGGTGGGTGAAGTCCGCAATTTTGTCGGGATCCGTAGCCATCACAGACTCAGGAACAATGTGGCCCAAATACCGCACCAATGTTTGCTTAGATGGCACTTTGATGTTTGAATTTGAGATTGGCCGCCCGCACCCTGACAAAACACTGATCGCAAACACTGCAGATGCTCCAGAAACGTGTGCGCCCGAACACAATAACGTCGTCCAAGTAAATGAGGCAAGAGTCCCATTTAAGACCTGCCAAGACCAATTCCACAAGCCGCTGAAACGTGGCCAGAGCAGAGCGTAGTGGAGTCCCGTCGGGAGGCAGTCAAATTTGAACAACCCTTGGTGTCCAGAATGCGGTTTTAGGCCTGGATCCTTCGTCCAAGGGCAGCTGCCAAAACCCCGACAACAAGTCGAGGGTCCTGAACAACCGCGCACCCGACAAGGCGTCCAAGGAGTTATCGATCCGGGGGAGCGGATACGCGTCCGCCACGTAAATTTTATTCAACTTACGGAAGTCGACGCAATAGCGCAGACTCCCATCCCGTTATAATGACCAACACAATGGGAGCCCCCCACGGACTGGTAGAACGGGAGATGATGTCTGCAGCCAACATTTTGTTAACTGCCTGGCGAACGTGGTCCGTCTCCTTGGCACCGAGCCTTATGAATTCTGCCTTATTGGAGCAGCGTTACCCGTGTCGGTGCAATGTTGCAGTAGTGATGTGCGGCCAATATCAAATTTCCCTTGGCTAAAAATATCTTCGAATTCTCGGAGCGAGGCACGCAGCTCGCCTACCCACTTTGACCACACAACGCGTCCATCCAAGCCCCGTCCCGACTCGCCTCCCCACTCCACCATAGCAACGACCTCTGCAGCCTCCGTGCAGACCTCCTCACAGCGCGCGGCCGGTGCGTGGGATAAAACTGTACTGGCTTAGACCACCGCAGCCTCCAGCCTAACGTTGAGCACTTGCAAAAAGGGATCTTGGTCCATCCTTACTATGGTTTTAGCACCCACCAATGCGAGACCCTGAATCGCCGTGTTAAAAGGGGTTAAAAAGGACCCCTTCCACGGGATCCGTAGAATACAGTTGCTTTCGCAATAGGAAGGGCACCAACATCCGAGCGCCTGGTTTAACCATGAAAGTTTCGTTTGCCAGGGCCTGAACCGTGGCGTTGGCCCATACCAACTGGGTCGGAGACTTCAGAAAGGCCAACCGTAGCCCCGACGGCAATTCAACACAACCTCGATCAACAAGGATCTTAAGGGCACATCCTCCCGAGAAAATCGGTTCCCAAAAGACAGGGCACAGCCAATGTCCTAGAAACCAACGCTGGCCGTGTCAACTCAATATTTGACCAATAATGCCCAGACTCCCGCCGTTAGCGGCGACACAAACACTAGCGACTGGACTAAGGCAACAGGACCTCGGTGGCTATAATAAAAAAAAATGAGCTCAGAAATGATGGTAGCCGACGCTCCCGTGTCGACCAGCACCCTCACCTCTATCCCCTGGACAAAATCAATTACTGCAGAAGACCCCACCGCCGCCACCACCACGACAAAGTGCGCCAACGCAGCTTTCACTGCCCCGCGCCACGCGGCCACCTGTTCGACGCCGGAGTCCGTCGCTCGCGCGCCGTGACAGGATGAGAGATGATGATGTGCGACCCGGACGCGCTCAACAATGGGGAAGCGCGAGGTGACATTTGCGACCGGGTGCCTGATGCATCACGACTTGCCTGCGAGGCCAAGGAAGCAGATGTCGGCGGGCCTGAGGACGTCGCAAGGCGAGGAGGGCGATCCAGTGCTGTTGTGGCATCCCCTGGCCGCACTTGAAGCAGGTGATCGTGGACCTCCATGCTGGAAGGGGGCCCCCCCTCTCTCGCAGTTCCTGCTCCGGTTGTCGCCGCTCAACTTTCCTCCCTCGTGGACCTTAGACGAACGATGCACAGGTCCGTTCAGGCTCCCGCAGGCCACTCCACGTCCTCCGGGACCCCCACGCAGGCAGCCGTCCCGGGCCACCGTTGCAAGCTGACATGCGCTTGGATGCAGTGGGCCACCTTTTAGGGAGGACAGGTCGTCCCTCCTCCGTGACTGGAAGAGAGACGCCCGACTCCTGGGCCAGCGACGGCAATCTCTCCAGCACCGGGGATTCCAGCGCAGTCTGTTCCTTAACGCGGGTATGCCGCGTGGCCCAGGGCCAGCAGCGGCGCTGTGGAAGGCGAGAGGCTTCTCGGCCTCCCCTCGCCTCCGCAGCACGAACCTTCGGAGCGCGTCGGATGGCGGGTCAAAAATGGCGGCCATCTGAGCGCATGCCCAAGGTAGAGTTGCCCGGTCAGCCTCAGGGATGGCCTCAAATGCCGCCAGGGAGTCGTCATCCAGCGCCGGGGGCAGAGCCCGCGGAGCCTCCGCGTCGGACCACCCGACGAGGGAGCAAGCCGCGTTGAAGTGGCGTTGAAACGCCGCCCAGTCGCTACCCCGCGGCTGCGAACTCGCGGCCTGGAGGCAGGCGCCGCCATTGAAACGGCGCCCCCGCAGAAGCCGCCGATGGCGACTCGAATTTGGCGGGAAGAAGTTCCCGCTCGGACGACAAAATGGAGGCCGCTTGCTGCGCCGCGCCTCCTGCGGCAGGCGAAATGACGGCCGCTCGGGGACTCCGCCGTTTCCCGCGCTGGCGCGGCGGCGGAAGGGGAGCCGTCCACCTGCTGCCTTCGTGCCGCAGCATCTCCGGCAGGCGCCGCGGACGCTAGCTGTGCGACCAGCTGCACTGCGACGGAGGGCAGGTTTGCGAGGCGCCCGGTGACGGATGTATGTATGGGCGTCTGTGTGTGTGGAATGATGAGTTGGAGATGTGTGTGTGTATGTATGTATGGGTGTACCTGTGGGTGCGTGTGTATATGTATATGAGTGTGTGTGTGTGTATGGGCGTGTGGGTGTGTGGGCGTGTGGGTGTGTGGAATGATGAGTTGGAGATGTGTGTGTGTGTGTATGTATGTATGGGTGTACCTGTGGGTGCGTGTGTATATGTGTATGAGTGTACGTGCGTGTGTGTGTGTGTATGTATGGGCGTGTGGGTGTGTGGAATGATGAGTTGGGAATGTGTGTGTATGTATGTGTAGTGGTCGACTTGACGCAGACAACTTTCTTGTTTTCTCCAACACCAATTTTATTGCAACTCTTCACATTACGTCTGTGACTCCGTCATTCCGCTTAGCCACAGCTCGCTCACCATGCTCTGCCCATCTCGCTCCCTCTGCGTCGTTCCTGTCTCTCTCCATCACTCTATGTCTCTGTCTCTCGCTGTGTCTCTGTCTCTCTCTGTATGTCTCACGCTGTATCTGTCTCACTCTGTCTCTCTCCCGCTGTCTCTGCTTGTCTCTGCTTGTCTCTGCTTGTCTCTGCTCTACTGCTAGCCTGTTCTGTCTCCTATGTCTTCGCACCGGTTCTCCCCGACCTGCTTCGTTTCAGTCCCAGCGACAACAACTCCCCTCGTTCTTCCCGTCTCCCGAATATATCCCCGTTCTCATTACCAACCAATCAATTAGGCCGCGTGCCACCGATGCCCCCCCCCCCGCACCTGTTACATGCCCCCCTCTATTCCCAGACATCCCGTCGCCACTCCGCCCTTGACAACCCCAGCCAATCACAGCCGTACATCGCTCTCCAGCTTAATTGGCCCGTCATTACCGCACAGTTCCCCGCCGCCACACCTGGACAGCTCGACGTAGCCCCACTGTCCATAACTCGCGCGTCTTTACCATTCCCCCCTGTATGCGCGTGTTAATCCACTACATCTGTATGGGTATACCTGTGGGTGTGTGAGTATGTGTGTATGTATGTATATGTGTGGGTATGTATGTATGGGCGTGTGGGTGTGTAGAATGATGAGTTGGGGAAGTGTGTATGTTCTCGTCCTCAATCATGCCCCCCTAATGGAACAGCTTCGCCGGTTAGAAACATTTATCCTGGGTTTAACTAGGCTGGATTGTGTGAGGAGCTCACAAATCTTTGAAAGATTTGGACAAAGTTACATCTGTGAGCTCCTCCGGCAGGCAAGGCTGCGTTGGCTGGGTCATGTAGCCCGCATGCCCAGCCACCAGATTCATAAACAGCTTTTGTTCGGCCGGATCGAGGGGGCTAAACGGGCGCGGCACCGGCTAGAGAAGAGATGAAGTGATGTGGTACAGGAGGACGGGAAGCTGAGTGGACTTGCCGATGACTGGTACCAGCGGTGTCAAGATCGTCCTCTGTGGAGGAAGCTCGTGAAAGACGCTGCTGGGCAATTGGAGGCAGTCGCCCTCCAACAACAATGGAGGGCGGAAGAGCAACGCTCACAACAAGGAGCGGAGCGCCGGGTGGCTAAAGCACAGCAAGTTGGCAGAGTAGGGGACACAGGTGGTGCATCAGCCAGTCGTCTCAGTCAGTCGACCTGTGGCATCTGAGTCTGCCCCGTGACCTCCTGCCAGCGGGCGTTCAACACTTCACGTGGCCTCAAGGTGCTCGTAGCTTGGCACAAGCGTCGTGGTGATGTCACCGTCACTTAGTGGCGAATGGCGGTTGTTGTTGTGGGTGTGTGGAATGAGTTGTAGATGTTTGTGTATGTATGAGTATACCTGAGGGTGTGTGGTTTTGTGTATGTATGTATGTGTATGGGTGTAGGTGTGTGTATGTATGGGCGTGTGGGTGTGGGGAATGATGAGTTGGGGATGTGTGTGTGTGTATGTATTGGTATACCTGTGGATGTGTGTGTATGTATGGGCGTGTGGGTAATAGCTGCTCATTCAGAGGAGGAGTTGGAGACGCTGCTGCTGAGACTGGAGCGTGCCACTAAAGGTGGGGCCTTACCATCAGCCCCACCAAAACTAAGCACCTGCCTGGGGATTTTGTACCATCGGACACTCCACCCCCACAACTCCCAATCGGTGATGGGGCAGTTGTGGAGAGAGTGGAGAGTTTCCCATACCTGGGCAGTGTGCTTATGACTGGCTCCAATTTAACAGCCGAGGTCTCACTCCGAATCAGTCGAGCGGCAATATCTTTTCATCGGTTGCATAACGCTGTGTGGAAGCTACTTGGTCTGTCGCTCCGCACTAAGCTTCAGGTCTTCTCGGCCACGGACATTCCCTCCCTTCTCTACGCTTGTGAAACGTGGACCCCCTAATGGAACATCTTCGCTGGTTAGAAACATTTAGGCTGGCCTACCTAGGATCCATCCTGGGTTTAACCAGACTGGATTGTGTGAGGGGCTCACAAATCCTTGAAAGATTTGGGCAAGGTCCCATCGGTGAGCTCCTCTGGCGGGGAAGACTGCGATGGCTGGGTCATGTAGGCCGCATGCCCAGCCACCGCATGCCGAAACAGCTTTTGTTCGGCCGGATTGAGGGGGCTAAGTGGGCGCAGCACGGGCTAGAGAAGAGATGGAGTGATGTGGTACAGGAGGACGTGGAGCTGAGTGGGCTTGCCGATGACTGGTGCCAGCGGTGTCAAGATCGGCCTCTGTGGAGGAGGCTCGTGAAGGACGCTACTTGGCAGTTGGAGGTAGTCGCCCTCCAACAACAACGGAGAGCGGAGGAGCGACGCTCAGAACAACGAGCGGAGCGCCGGGTGGCTAAAGCACAGCAGATTGGCACAGTAGGGGGCACAGGTGGTGCATCAGCCAGTCATCTCAGTCAGTCGACCGGTGGCACCTGGATCTGCCACGTGACCTCCTGCCAGCGGGCGTTCGACACTTCACGTGGCCTCAGGGTGCACATAGCCTGGCACAAGCGTCGTGGTGACATCACCGCTACTTAGTGGCGAATGGCGGTTGTTGTTGTATGGGTATACCTGTGTGTGTGTATGTGTGTATGGGCGTGTGGGTGTGTGGAATGATGCGTTGGGGATGTGTGTGTGTGTGTATGTATGGGTATACCTGTGGATGTGTGTGTGTATGTATGGGCGTGTGGCTGTGTGGAATGATGAGTTGGGGATGTGTGTGTGTGTATGTGTGCATGTATGGGCGGGTGTGTGTGTGTGTATGTTTCGGTATACCTGTGTGTGTATGTGTGGAATGATGAGTTGGGGATGTGTGTGTGTGTGTATGTGTGTATGTATGGGCGTGTGGGTGTGTGGAATGATGAGTTGGGGATGTGTGTGTGTGTATGTATGTATGGGCGTGTGGGTGTGTGTGTATGTATGGGTATACCTGTGTGTGTGTATGGGCGTGTGGGTGTGTGGAATGATGAGTTGGGGATGTGTGTGTGTGTGGGTATACCTGTGTGTGTATGTGTGTATGTATGTATGGGCGTGTGGGTGTGTGGAATGATGAGTTAGGGATGTGTGTGTGTGTGTATGGGTAGACCTGTGTGTATGTGTGTATGTATGGGCGTGTGGGTGTGTTTGTATGGGTATACCTGTGTGTGTGTGTGTGGGCGTGTGGGTGTGTGGAATGATGAGTTGGGGATGTGTGTGTATGTATGGGAATACCTGTGTATGTGTGTATGTATGGGCGTGTGGGTGTGTGTGTGTATGTATGGGTATACCTGTGTGTGTGTGTATGTATGGGCGTGTGGGTGTGTGTGTGTGTATGGGTGTACCTGTGTGTATATGTGTGTATGGGCGTGTGGGTGTGTGTGTATGGGTATACCTGTGTGTGTATGTATGGGCGTGTGGGTGTGTGGAATGATGAATTGGGGATGTGTGTGTGTGTGAATGTATGGGTATACCTGTGGATGTGTGTGTGTATGTGTGTATGTATGGGCGTGTGGGTGTGTGGAATGATGAATTGGGGATGTGTGTGTGTATGTATGGGTATACCTATGGATATGTGTGTGTATGTGTGTATGTATGGGCGTGTGGGTGTGTGGAATGATGAGTTGGGGATGTGTGTGTGTATGTATGGGTATACCTGTGGATGTGTGTGTGTATGTGTGTATGTATGGGCGTGTGGGTGTGTGGAATGATGAGTTGGGGATGTGTGTGTGTGTGTATGTATGGGAATACCTGTCGATGTGTGTGTGTATGTGTGTATGTATGGGCGTGTGGGTGTGTGTATATGTATGGGTATACCTGTGTGTGTATGTATGGGCGTGTGGGTGTGTGTGTATGGATATACCTGTGTGTGTATGTGTGTGTATGGGCGTGTGGGTGTGTAGAATGATGAGTTGGGGATGTGTGTGTATGTATGGGTATACCTGTGGATGTGTGTGTGTATATGTGTGTATGGGCGTGTGGGTGTGTGGAATGATGAGTTGGGGATGTGTGTGTGTATGTATGGGTGTGTGGAAAGATGAGTTGGGGATGTGTGTGTGTATGTATGGGTATACCTGTGTGTGTGTATGTGTGTATGTATGGGCGTGTGGGTGTGTGGAATGATGAGTTGGGGATGTGTGTGTGTATGTGTGTATGTATGGGTGTGTGGAATGATGAGTTGGGGATGTGTGTGTGTATGTGTGTATGTATAGGTGTGTGGAATGATGAGTTGGGGATGTGTGTGTATGTGTGTATGTATGGGTGTGTGGAATGATGAGTTGGGGATGTGTGTGTGTATGTGTGTATGTATGGGTGTGTGGAATGATGAGTTGGGGATGTGTGTGTATGTGTGTATGTATGGGTGTGTGGAATGATGAGTTGGGGATGTGTGGGACCATCCCGATTGCGAGGGGCCGAGCCCTCAGAAGGTCACGATTCGCCTGTCACAATTCATCACCAAAATACCACTCCTGCCAACTACCCCCGCACCCCGCCCCCTCCCCAAGCGGGGGGGGGGGGGGGGGCACGGAATCAATCAGCGGTGGGAGCGGGGGTGGGGTGAGTGGCGGGTGAGTGAGGTGACGGAAGCCATCATCATGCACAGACACACGCATTCATGTAGATGGTGGTGGTGGCTGTGATGATGATGAAGGTGGTGGCAGTGGTGGTTATGATGATGATGATGGTGGTGGTTGTGATGACGACAATGATGGTGGTTGTTGTGATGATGATGGTGGTGGCTGTGATGATGATGATGGTGGTTGTGATAATGATGAGGTTGTGATGATGATGATCATGGTGGTGGTTGTGATGATGATGGTGGTGGTTGTTATGATGATGGTGGTTATAATGATGATGGCGGTTGTAATTATTGTAGTGCTGGTAGTTGTGATAATGATGGCGGTGGTGGCTGTGATGATGGTGGTGCTAATGGTTGTGGTGGTGGCGGTGGTGGTGGTGGCGGTGGTGTTGGTGGCGATGGTGTTGGTGGCGATGTTGGCGGTGGTGGTGGTGTTGGTGGTGTTGGTGGTGGTGTTGGTGGTGGTGTTGGTGGTGTTGATGGCGGTGTTGGTGGTGTTGGTGGTGTTGGTGGTGGTGTTGGTGGCGGTGTTGGTGGTCGTGTTGGTGTTGGCGGTGTTGGTGGTGGTGGTGTTGGCTGTGTTGGTGGGGTGTTGGTGGTGTTGGTGGCGGTGTTGGTGGTGTTGGTGGTGGTGTTGGTGGTGTTGTTGGTGGTGTTGGCGGTGTTGGTGGTGGTGTTGGTGGTGGTGTTGGTGGTGGTGTTGGTGGTGGTGGCGGTGTTGGCGGTGTTGGTGGTGGTGTTGGTGGTGGTGGTGTTGGTGGTGTTGGTGGTGTTGGTGGTGGCAGTGGTGTTGGTGGCGGAGGAGCTTCAGTCGGTGTCGCGTCTCTACCAATGTCTAATCGCCTGTCATGATCAATACCGGGGTCACCCTCTTCCACCATCACTCCCGTCGCGAGATTCAATATCCGCTGTGTGACTCGGAGCGATGGGGAGAGGCGCTTCCCACCGTCTCAATGAACTGGACCCTCATCCATCCACCCAACCAATCACCCACCCATCCATCCACCCATCCATCCACCCTCTCACCCACACACCCATCCACCCTCTCACCCACCCACCCACGCACCCACCCACCCACGCACCCACCCACCCACTCACCCATTCATCCACCCACCCACCCATCCACCCACTCACCCATCCACCCACTCACCCACCCACCCAGGCACCCACTCACCCATCTACCCACTCACCCACTCACCCATTCACCCGCCCACCCATCCACCCACTCACCCATTACACCCACTCAACCATCCACCCACCCACACACCCACCCACTCAACCATCCACCCACTCACCAATCCATGCACCCTCTCACCCACCCCTCAATGCACAACGCCGCCCTCTTCACCATCGGCGAGCCACGTGGTCACTCCACAGGGGTCACTCCACAGGGTCACTCCACAGGGGTCACTCCACAGGGGTCACCCCACAGGGGTCACTCCACAGGGGTCACTCCACAGGGGTCACTCCACAGGGGTCACTCCACAGGGGTCACTCCACGTGGTCACTCCACAGGGGTACTCCTTACGGTAACTCCACAGGGGTCACTCCACAGGGGTCACTCCACAGGGGTCACTCCACAGGGGTCACTCTCAGCTCGCCGAGGTCACTGCCGCGCCCCGGTCACCTCCGTCTGCAGGGGGCAGCCTCCAACTACCCAGCAGCAGAAGAGCGGGGACCTCTCTCCTCCCCTCCATCCCCTCCCTCCATCCCCTCCTCCCCTCCCCTCCCTCCTCTCCCCTCCCTCCCTCCATCCGCTCCTCCCCTCCCTCCATCCCCTCCCTCCCCTCCCTCCATCCCCTCCCTCCTCCCCTCCATCCCCTCCCTTCTATCTCCTCCCTCACTCCCCTCCCCTCTTCTCCCCTCCCTCCCTCCCTCTTTGGCCCCCACGGGCCTGTGTGTGTGTAGAGTGTTGTCTTCTCGCCCCGTGCTCTGCGTGGGATCTCCTCCCGGATCGTGGCGCACTGTGCCACAGACAAGAACCGCTGGTTCTTTGCGTTCTGCAGATGTAGATGCCACTGGTTTTTCACGTTCTGTAGATGTAGATGCCACTGGTTCTTCACGTTATACATATGTAGATGTCACTGGTTCTTCCCGTTCTGCAGATGTAGATGCCACTGGTTCTTCACGTTCTGCAGATGTAGATGCCGCTGGTTCTTCACGTTCTGCAGATGTAGATGCCACTGATTCTTCACGTTCTGCAGATATAGATGCCACTGGTTCTTCACGTTCTGCAGATGTAGATGCCACTGGTTCTTCACGTTCTGCAGATGTAGATGCCACTGGTTCTTCACGTTCTGCAGATGTAGATGCCAATGGTTCTTCACGTTCTACAGATCTAGATGCCACTGGTTCTTCACGTTCTGCAGATGTAGATGCTACTGGTTCTTCACGTTCTGTAGATGTAGATGCCACTGGTTCTTCACGTTCTGCAGATGTAGATGCCACTGGTTATTCACGTTCTGAAAATCTAGATGCCACTGGTTCTTCATGTTCTGTAGATGTAGATGCCACTGGTTCTTCACGTTCTGCAGATGTAGATGCCACTGGTTCTTCATGTCCTACAGACGTAGATGCCACTGGTTCTTCACGTTCTGCAGATGTAGATGCCACTGGTTCTTCACGTTCTGCAGATGTAGATGCCAATGGTTCTTCACGTTCTGCAGATCTAGATGCCACTGGTTCTTCACGTTCTGCAGATGTAGATGCCTCTGGTTCTTCACGTTCTGCAGATGTAGATGCTACTGGTTCTTCACGTTCTGTAGATGTAGATGCCACTGGTTCTTCACGTTATACATATGTAGATGTCACTGGTTCTTCCCGTTCTGCAGATGAATATGCCACTGGTTCTTCACGTTCTGCAGATGTAGATGCCACTGGTTCTTCACGTCCTGCAGATATAGATGCCACTGGTTCTTCACGTTCTGCAGATGTAGATGCCACTGGTTCTTCACGTTCTGCAGATGAAGATGCCACTGGTTCTTCACGCTCTGCAGATGTAGATGCCACTGGTTCTACACGTTCTGCAGATATAGATGCCACTGGTTCTTCACGTTCTGCAGATGTAGATGCCACTGGTTCTTCACGTTCTGCAGATGTAGATGCCACTGGTTCTTCATGTTCTGCAGATGAAGATGCCACTGGTTCTTCACGTTCTGCAGATGTAGATGCCACTGGTTCTTCAGGTTCTGTAGATGTAGATGCCACTGGTTTTTTGCTTTCTGCAGATGTAGATGCCACTGGTTATTCACGTTCTGCAGATGTAGATGCCACTGGTTATTCACGTTCTGAAAATCTAGATGCCACTGGTTCTTCATGTTCTGTAGATGTAGATGCCACTGGTTCTTCACGTTCTGCAGATGTAGATGCCACTGGTTCTTCATGTCCTACAGACGTAGATGCCACTGGTTCTTCACGTTCTGCAGATGTAGATGCCACTGGTTCTTCACGTTCTGCAGATGTAGATGCCAATGGTTCTTCACGTTCTGCAGATCTAGATGCCACTGGTTCTTCACGTTCTGCAGATGTAGATGCCTCTGGTTCTTCACGTTCTGCAGATGTAGATGCTACTGGTTCTTCACGTTCTGTAGATGTAGATGCCACTGGTTCTTCACGTTATACATATGTAGATGTCACTGGTTCTTCCCGTTCTGCAGATGAATATGCCACTGGTTCTTCACGTTCTGCAGATGTAGATGCCACTGGTTCTTCACGTCCTGCAGATATAGATGCCACTGGTTCTTCACGTTCTGCAGATGTAGATGCCACTGGTTCTTCACGTTCTGCAGATGAAGATGCCACTGGTTCTTCACGCTCTGCAGATGTAGATGCCACTGGTTCTACACGTTCTGCAGATATAGATGCCACTGGTTCTTCACGTTCTGCAGATGTAGATGCCACTGGTTCTTCACGTTCTGCAGATGTAGATGCCACTGGTTCTTCATGTTCTGCAGATGAAGATGCCACTGGTTCTTCACGTTCTGCAGATGTAGATGCCACTGGTTCTTCAGGTTCTGTAGATGTAGATGCCACTGGTTTTTTGCTTTCTGCAGATGTAGATGCCACTGGTTATTCACGTTCTGCAGATGTAGATGCCACTGGCTCTTCACGTTCTGCAGATGTAGATGCCACTGGTTCTTCACGTTCTGCAGATGTAGATGCCACTGGTTCTTCACGTTCTGCAAATGTAGATGCCACTGGTTTTTCACGTGCTGTAGATGTAGATGCCACTGGTTCTTCACGTTCTGCAGATGTAGATGCCACTGGTTCTTCATGTTCTGCAGATGTAGATGCCACTGGTTCTTCACCTTCTGCAGATGTAGATGTCACTGGTTCTTCAAGTTCTGCAGATGTAGATGCCACTGGTTTCACGTTCTGTAGAAGAAGATGCCACTGGTTCTTCACGTTCTGCAGATGTAGATGTCACTGGCTCTTCACGTTCTGCAGATTTAGATGCCACTGGTTCTTCACGTTCTGCAGATGTAGATGCCACTGGTTTTTTGCTTTCTGCAGATGTAGATGCCACTGGTTATTCACGTTCTGCAGATGTAGATGCCACTGGCTCTTCACGTTCTGCAGATGTAGATGCCACTGGTTCTTCACGTTCTGCAGATGTAGATGCCACTGGTTCTTCACGTTCTGCAGATGTAGATGCCACTGGTTCTTCACGTTCTGCAGATGAAGACGCCACTGGTTCTTCACGTTCTGCAAATGTAGATGCCACTGGTTTTTCACGTGCTGTAGATGTAGATGCCACTGGTTCTTCACGTTCTGCAGATGTAGATGCCACTGGTTCTTCATGTTCTGCAGATGTAGATGCCACTGGTTCTTCACCTTCTGCAGATGTAGATGTCACTGGTTCTTCAAGTTCTGCAGATGTAGATGCCACTGGTTTCACGTTCTGTAGAAGAAGATGCCACTGGTTCTTCACGTTCTGCAGATGTAGATGTCACTGGTTCTTCACGTTCTGCACATGTAGATGCCACTGGTTCTTCCCGTTCTGCAGATGAAGATGCCACTGGTTCTTCACGTTCTGCAGATGTAGATGCCACTGGTTCTTCATGTTCTGCAGATGTAGATGCCACTGGTTCTTCACGTTCTGCAGATGTAGATGCCACTGGGTTTTCACGTTCTGCAGATGTAGATGCCACTGGTTCTTCACGTTCTGCAGATGTAGATGCCACTGGCCCTTCACGTTCTGTAGATGTAGATGCCACTGGTTCTTCAAGTTCTACAGATGTAGATGCCACTGGTTCTTCACGTTCTGTAGAAGTAGATGCCACTGGTTCTTCACGTTCTGCAGATGAAGATGCCACTAGTTCTTCACGTTCTGCAGATGTAGATGCCACTGGTTCTTCACGTTCTGTAGATGTAGATGCCACTGGTTCTTTACGTTCTGTAGATGTAGATGCCACCCAGGGACGTGCGTTGAAGGGAGGCAGAGCCTCACCTGTCATACTCCAATGAAAATATCTGTTACGAAAAAAAGATATTAAGATGTTTCCACTGATCTGTGTTATAAATGTCATTTCTGTACGATTCCAATTATTTTTATAGTCAAAGTCGCCAAATTTGCGGAGCTCCGCTGCAAATACAGGGAGAGACGAGAGGTGAGGCGCGACGACCTCAGCCTCCCCTGTGATTGCGCAACCCCACAGTAAGTGGATGGAGCGCGGGCAATAAGCGCGTGCCTGTTACTATCTCAGTATGTCACCAATGTAATGTTTGTAGACCCCTTCATTTAATGTCCTCGCCTTCCATACTCCAGGCAACTTATTTCACGTATGTGTATAAAGATATTTATGCTCGCCGGTCTCGTCATGAAACTGCAATGAAAAAGCACCAGGGGAGGCAGCTATGACATCTGCCTCACTTAGGGGGGCGTGTCTAACACGCCGCCCTCAATGAGGCCACGCCCCCTCCGTGAGGCCACGCCCCCCTCAGTGTGTGAATCTGGCTCTGACACGAGCCAGTGCCTCCCCAGCCATTGACCTCACCGCACGTCACTGATGCCACCACCGCCATCTATTGCGCGTCGGTTGAGCTTAGGAGTCTCGGTGTGAGCAGGCACCTGGACATAGGGACCAGGTTTGTTCGTATCTCTGAAAGTTCGTAAGTCGAATGTTGGTGAGTAGAGGAGTGCCTTTACTATGCCAACAGAAAGTTATACAGAGACTGGGGAAAAAATATATACGTATTTTTTTTCTCCCCGGGCCTGTCAGAACTGAAATACTTGCCAACCAAACACCAAAATAAACCACAACATCAGAAATATTAAAAATAAATATATTTAAAAACATTTCGAAGGCTCCCTGAGGCTTTGATGTTGGAGACGAACAACAAGAAGAACATATCCGGAGGTCTAATTTGGGAACGAGATACGGAGAGAGAGAGAGAGAGAGGAAGAGAGACAGAGAGAGAGAGAAGGAGGAGAGAGTCGAGAGAGATCGAGTGTGGGATCGTCTCAACCAACGCGCATCCAGACGGCAGTTATTTATTTATTAATAACGTCACTAATGGGCTGTTTGCGTGGATAGTTTATTTATTTAGCTATCACCCCCCCCAATCCACCACCCCCTCCCCACGGGAGGGCTATTGCAAGTCCGGTGGTAAGTTGACTCGGGGTTGTTATGGGATCTTCTTCTCCTCTTCCTGCCTCCCTTACGTGGACCCCCACCCAGCCGCAAATTCATTTACAATGCAACGAGCCACGGTCGTTGACACGGACACAGAGGCACAGAGACACAGAGACACATATGTATAGAGACACAGATATATAGAGACACGAAGACACGGATATATAGAGACACAGATATATAGAGACACGAAGACACGGATATATAGAGACACAGAGACACAGAGACACAGATATATAGAGACACAGAGACATGAAGACACGAAGACACAGAGACACAGAGACACAGAGACATGAAGACACGAAGACACAGAGACACAGAGACAGAGAGGTACAGAGACACAGATACACGAATACACGAAAACACAGAGACACAGAGACACAGAGACACGAAGACACAGAGACACAAAGACACAGAGACACAGAGACACGAAGACACAGAGACACAGAGACACGAAGACACAGATACACAGATATATAGAGACACAGAGACACAGAGACACGAAGACACAGAGACACAGAGACACAGAGACATGAAGACACGAAGACACAGAGACACAGAGACATGAAGACACAGAGACACAGAGACAGAGAGACACAGATATACAGAGACACAGAAACACGAAAACACAGAGACACAGAGACACAGATATATAGAGACACAGAGACACAGAGACACGAAGACACGAAGACACAGAGACACAGAGACATGAAGACACGAAGACACAGAGACACAGAGACAGAGAGACACAGATATACAGAGACACAGAAACACGAAAACACAGAGACACAGAGACACAGATATATAGAGAAACAGAGACACAGAGACACAGTGACACAGATACACATATATAGAGACACAGAGACACAGAGACACACCAACACAGAGACACAGAGACACACCAACACAGAGACACAGAGACACAGAGACACACCAACACAGAGACACAGAGACACACCAACACAGAGACACACCAACACAGAGACACAGAGACACAGAGACACACCAACACAGAGACACAGAGACACAGAGACACACCAACACAGAGACACAGAGACACACCAACACAGAGACACAGAGACACAGAGACACACCAACACAGAGACACACCAACACAGAGACACAGAGACACAGAAACACACCAACACAGAGACACACCAACACAGAGACACAGAGACACAGAGACACACCAACACAGAGACACACCAACACAGAGACACAGAGACACAGAGACACAGAGACACAGTGACACAGAGACACAGAGACACACCAACACAGAGACACAGAGACACACCAACACAGAGACACAGTGACACAGAGACACAGAGACACACCAACACAGAGACACACCAACACAGAGACACACCAACACAGAGACACAGAGACACACCAACACAGAGACACACCAACACAGAGACACAGAGACACAGAGACACACCAACACAGAGACACACCAACACAGAGACACAGAGACACAGTGACACAGAGACACAGAGACACAGTGACACAGAGACACAGAGACACACCAACACAGAGACACAGAGACACACCAACACAGAGACACAGTGACACAGAGACACAGAGACACACCAACACAGAGACACAGAGACACAGAGACACACCAACACAGAGACACAGAGACACACCAACACAGAGACACAGAGACACAGAGACACACCAACACAGAGACACAGAGACAGAGACACACCAACACAGAGACACAGAGACACACCAACACAGAGACACAGAGACACAGAGACACAGAGACACACCAACACAGAGACACAGAGACACACCAACACAGAGACACAGAGACACACCAACACAGAGACACAGAGACACAGAGAAACACCAACACAGAGACACAGAGACACACCAACACAGAGACACAGAGACACAGAGACACACCAACACAGACACACAGAGACACAGAGACACACCAACACAGAGACACAGAGACACACCAACACAGAGACACAGAGACACACCAACACAGAGACACAGAGACACAGAGACACACCAACACAGAGACACAGAGACACACCAACACAGAGATACAGAGGCACACTAACACAAAGACACAGAGACACAGAGACACACCAACACAGAGACACAGAGACACACCAACACAGAGACACAGAGACACACCAACACAGAGACACACCAACACAAAGACACAGAGACACAGAGACACAGAGACACACCAACACAGAGACACAGAGACACACCAACACAGAGACACAGAGACACAGAGACACACCAACACAAAGACACAGAGACACAGAGACACACCAACACAAAGACACAGAGACACAGAGACACAGAGACACACCAACACACCAACACACCAACACAGAGACACACCAACACAGAGACACAGAGGCACACCAACACAGAGACACAGAGACACAGAGACACACCAACACAGAGACACAGAGACACAGAGATACATCAACACAGAGACACAGAGACACAGAGACACACCAACACAGAGACACAGAGACACACCAACACAGAGACACAGAGACACAGAGAAACATGGACACAGAGACACAGAGAAACAGAGACACACCAACACAGAGACACAGTGACACAGAGACACAGAGACACACCAACACAGAGACACAGAGACACACCAACACAGAGACACAGAGACACAGAGACACAGAGACACACCAACACAGAGACACACCAACACAGAGACACAGAGACACAGAGACACAGAGACACACCAACACAGAGACACAGAGACACAGAGACACAGAGACACACCAACACAGAGACACAGAGACACACCAACACAGAGACACACCAACACAGAGACACACCAACACAGAGACACACCAACACAGAGACACAGAGACACACCAACACAGACACACAGAGACACACCAACACAGAGACACAGAGACACACCAACACAGAGACACAGAGACACACCAACACAGAGACACAGAGACACAGAGACACACCAACACAGAGACACAGAGACACAGAGACACAGAGACACACCAACACAGAGACACAGAGACACAGAGACCCATCAACACAGAGACACAGACACACTGAGACACAGAGACACACCAACACAGAGACACAGAGACACACCAACACAGAGACACAGAGACACACCAACACAGAGACACAAAGACACAGAGACACAGAGACACAGAGACACACCAACCTAGAGACACAGAGACACACCAACACAGAGACACAGAGACACACCAACACAGAGACACAGTGACACAGAGACACACCAACACAGAGACACACCAACACAGAGACACACCAACACAGAGACACAGAGACACACCAACACAGAGACACACCAACACAGAGACACAGAGACACAGAGACACACCAACACAGAGACACACCAACACAGAGACACAGAGACACAGTGACACAGAGACACAGAGACACAGTGACACAGAGACACACCAACACAGAGACACAGAGACACACCAACACAGAGACACAGTGACACAGAGACACAGAGACACACCAACACAGAGACACAGAGACACAGAGACACACCAACACAGAGACACAGAGACACACCAACACAGAGACACAGAGACACAGAGACACACCAACACAGAGACACAGAGACAGAGACACACCAACACAGAGACACAGAGACACACCAACACAGAGACACAGAGACACAGAGACACAGAGACACACCAACACAGAGACACAGAGACACACCAACACAGAGACACAGAGACACACCAACACAGAGACACAGAGACACAGAGAAACACCAACACAGAGACACAGAGACACACCAACACAGAGACACAGAGACACAGAGACACACCAACACAGACACACAGAGACACAGAGACACACCAACACAGAGACACAGAGACACACCAACACAGAGACACAGAGACACACCAACACAGAGACACAGAGACACCGAGACACACCAACACAGAGACACAGAGACACACCAACACAGAGATACAGAGGCACACTAACACAAAGACACAGAGACACAGAGACACACCAACACAGAGACACAGAGACACACCAACACAGAGACACAGAGACACAGAGACACACCAACACAGAGACACACCAACACAAAGACACAGAGACACAGAGACACAGAGACACACCAACACAGAGACACAGAGACACACCAACACAGAGACACAGAGACACAGAGACACACCAACACAAAGTCACAGAGACACAGAGACACACCAACACAAAGACACAGAGACACAGAGACACAGAGACACAGAGACACACCAACACACCAACACACCAACACAGAGACACACCAACACAGAGACACAGAGGCACACCAACACAGAGACACAGAGACACAGAGACACACCAACACAGAGACACAGAGACACAGAGATACATCAACACAGAGACACAGAGACACAGAGACACACCAACACAGAGACACAGAGACACACCAACACAGAGACACAGAGACACAGAGAAACATGGACACAGAGACACAGAGAAACAGAGACACACCAACACAGAGACACAGTGACACAGAGACACAGAGACACACCAACACAGAGACACAGAGACACACCAACACAGAGACACAGAGACACAGAGACACAGAGACACACCAACACAGAGACACACCAACACAGAGACACAGAGACACAGAGACACAGAGACACACCAACACAGAGACACAGAGACACAGAGACACACCAACACAGAGACACAGAGACACACCAACACAGAGACACACCAACACAGAGACACACCAACACAGAGACACACCAACACAGAGACACAGAGACACACCAACACAGAGACACAGAGACACACCAACACAGAGACACAGAGACACACCAACACAGAGACACAGAGACACAGAGACACACCAACACAGAGACACAGAGACACAGAGACACAGAGACACACCAACACAGAGACACAGAGACACAGAGACCCATCAACACAGAGACACAGACACACTGAGACACAGAGACACACCAACACAGAGACACAGAGACACACCAACACAGAGACACAGAGACACACCAACACAGAGACACAGAGACACACCAACACAGAGACACAGAGACACACCAACACAGAGACACAAAGACACAGAGACACAGAGACACAGAGACACACCAACCTAGAGACACAGAGACACACCAACACAAAGACACAGAGACACAGAGACACACCAACACAAAGACACAGAGACACAGAGACACACCAACACACCAACACAGAGACACAGAGACACACCAACACACCAACACACCAACACAGAGACACAGAGACACAGAGACACACCAACACACCAACACAGAGACACAGAGACACAGAGACACACCAACACAAAGACACAGAGACACAGAGACACACCAACACAAAGACACAGAGACACAGAGACACAGAGACACACCAACACAGAGACACAGAGACACACCAACACAGAGACACACCAACACAGAGACACAGAGACACACCAACACAGAGACACAGAGGCACACCAACACAGAGACACAGAGACACACCAACACAGAGAAACACCAACACAGAGACACAGAGACACAGAGACACACCAACACAGAGACACGTTGACACAGAGACACACCAACACAGAGACACAGAGACACACCAACACAGAGACACACCAACACAGAGACACAGAGACACACCAACACAGAGACACAGAGACACACCAACACAGAGACACACCAACACAGAGACACAGAGACACAGAGACACACCAACACAGAGACACAGAGACACACCAACACAGAGACACAGAGACACAGAGACACAGAGACACACCAACACAAAGACACAGAGACACAGAGACACACCAACACAGAGACACAGAGACACACCAACACAGAGACACAGAGACACACCAACACAGAGACACAGAGACACAGAGACACACCAACACAAAGACACAGAGATGCAGAGACACACCAACACAGAGACACAGAGACACACCAACACAGAGACACAGAGACACACCAACACAGAGACACAGAGACACACCAACACAGAGACACAGAGACACACCAACACAGAGACACAGAGACACACCAACACAGAGACACACCAACACAGAGACACAGAGACACAGAGACACAGAGACACACCAACACAGAGACACAGAGACACACCAACACAGAGACACAGAGACACAGAGACACACCAACACAAAGACACAGAGACACAGAGACACACCAACACAGAGACACAGAGACACACCAACACAGAGACACAGAGACACACCAACACAGAGACACAGAGACACAGAGACACACCAACACAAAGACACAGAGACACAGAGACACACCAACACAGAGACACAGAGACACACCAACACAGAGACACAGAGACACAGAGACACACCAACACAAAGACACAGAGACACAGAGACACACCAACACAGAGACACAGAGACACACCAACACAGAGACACAGAGACACACCAACACAGAGACACAGAGACAAACCAACACAAAGACACAGAGACACAGAGACACACCAACACAGAGACACACCAACACAGAGACACAGAGACACACCAACACAGAGACACAGAGACACACCAACACAGAGACACAGAGACACAGAGACACACCAACACAAAGACACAGAGACACACCAACACAGAGACACAGAGACACACCAACACAGAGACACAGAGACACACCAACACAGAGACACAGAGACACAGAGACACACCAACACAAAGACACAGAGACACAGAGACACACCAACACAGAGACACAGAGACACACCAACACAGAGACACAGAGACACACCAACACAGAGACACAGAGACACACCAACACAAAGACACAGAGACACAGAGACACACCAACACAGAGACACACCAACACAGAGACACAGAGACACACCAACACAGAGACACAGAGACACAGAGAAACACCAACACAGAGACACACCAACACAGAGACACACCAACACAGAGACACAGAGACACAGAGATCCCCGTGTAAACCTCAACAGGCTTCTGGGCGTCACGTGCTGTGAGTAGCGAGCAGCAGCACCAATGAGGCTTCCGGCACTGTGGCACACGAGGGGGTGGGTTTCGAACACCACGCCCGGCCGCCTTTGTCTCCTCCCGTGGCGCTGTTTACTTCACACCGCACCAGGTACTCATTTGAGGCTAAGTCGACCTAGGGGATTCGCAAGACCGGTTCAGGTAGTAAGCTATCGCTGGTGTTGGTGGCCGTAAGCGGAGCTTGTAGAGTCACCTCTCATGTGTGTGAGTAAGAGGGGTCACGGGTAAGAGGGGTCACGGGTAAGAGGGGTCACGAGTAAGAGAGATCACGGGTAAGAGGGGTCACCGGTAAGTGGAGTCACGGGTAAGAGAGGTCACGGGTAAGAGGAGTCACCGGTAAGTGGAGTCACGGGTAAGAGAGGGGTCAAAGATCAGAGGAGAGAGTGTGAGAGAGTGTGAGAGTGTGAGAGAGAGAGAGTGTGACAGAGAGTGTGAGAGAGAGTGTGAGAGAGAGTGTGAGAGAGTGAGAGAGAGAGTGTGAGAGAGAGTAAGAGAGAGTAAGAGAGAGTGTGAGAGAGAGTAAGATAGATAGTAAGAGAGAGTATGAGAGAGAGTGTGAGAGAGAGTGTGAGAGAGAGAGAGTGAGAGTGAGAGAGATAGTAAGAGAGAGAGAGTTTGAGAGAGTGTGAGAGAGAAAGTAAGAGAGAGAGAGGGTGAGAGGGAGAGAGAGTGTGAGAGAGAGAGAGAGTTTGAGAGAGTGTGAGAGAGAGAGAGTGAGAGAGAGAGTGTGTCTGAGAGAGAGTGTGAGAGAGTGTGTGAGAGAGTGTGAGAGAGAGAGAGTGAGAGAGAGTGTGAGAGACCTTCAGGACAAAGACGTTGGTGGTGAACCAGCTGCTGACGTCCATGCTGTGGCACCGACTTTTCTCCCAGCACCCCCCCCCCCCCCCCCCCCCCCCATGAGCCTCGTCAACGCACTTCAGAAGCGAGTCCTCGACTTCTTCTGGTCGGGTGGAGGACACCGAGGTCGCGGCTGGGGTCCTGGCCCTGCCACTGGACGAGGGCGGTCACGGGCTGGTGTGCGTGCGGAGTCAGCTGGCCACCTTCCAACTGCAGGCCACGCAAAAGTTCCTGAACGCCGCTCCTGCACCGGCCTGGAGCGTCACGGCCTCCTTCCTCCTGAAACAGCTGGGGGGTCTGCAGTGCTCCAAACAACTATTCTACATGGACCTGCAGGGCCTCCCACTGGGACAGCTGCCACCCATCTACAGAAGCGTCCTGCAGACATGGAGCTCCCTCGCCGTCAGGAGGCTGAACCAGCCGCGATCTGCCGAGGATCTGGTCTTCGAACCGATCCTCAGGAACCCACAGACAAAGCTGCAATCCACCACCGCCACCCCAGGCATGGAGAGGCGCCTCGCCAACGCGCAGCTCACCAGGATGGGAGATCTGGTGGAGCCTGAAACACGGGGACGGTGGCTCGGACCAGCAGACATGGCCACGAAGACAGGGGGGCTGCATTCGCTCAGGGTGGCTGCCTGGATCCTGGCCAAAGCCAAGGGGGCCTTCTCAGCGGCAGCGGGGATGACACCCCCCATCGGCGTCGGGGATGACGAGGCCCCTCTCGGTCCCCCTCCACCGGAGCTCTCAGTCGTGCCACTGCATCGCCAATGCCGACAAACGACGGCGGATCACAACCTGTGCCGGCTGGAAGACCTGCCGGAGGTGGCCTTCGCAAACGTAAAGAGGAAGTTGCTCTACTCCTACATGGTCCGGTTTCAACAACAGGACACCCTGAGGAGCCACAAGGACCATGCCTGGAGGAGAGCCCTGCCCTGCGTCTCTCCGGAGAGGCCTCGCTGGAGGCAACTCTACTCCAGCCCGACGTACAACCGCATCGGCGACCTCAGCTGGAGCATCGCCCACGGCACCGTCACCACCAACGCCTCCCTGGCGCGCTTCACCGACACGTCCCCGGAGTGCCGGTCCTGCGGTAAAGTGGAGACGGTGGCGCACCAATACGTGGAGTGTAAGAGCCTGGACTCGCTGTTCAAGGTCCTGAGAAACATCCTGATAAGGTTCAGCCTCCACTTCTCCCCGACGGTCCAAAATCTTCGGATACTCGGAGGGCGACGGACCCCAACATCTTCAGGGGCTGGTCAACGTGCTCTTCGGCTACGCCAAGCTCGCCATATACAGGGCGAGGAAGGTGGCCCTGGAGGGGCAACGTCCGGCCAGCAGCCTGGGCATCTTCCGTGCTCCGGTAGGAGCCAGGGTGTGGCCGGAGTTCCGCCACGCACGGCTGACCCACGCCGTGCCGGCCTTCAAGGAGCAGTGGGCGCTGGAGGAGGCCGTCTGCTCGGTGGCAGATGACGGTAGAGAGCTCTGCATGCAGATCTCAGCTACCCGTCGGAGGCCGTGGGACTGCGAGAAGGGCTGCGTGCAGATGCAGCACTTGTCGTAGTTATACAAAAGAGAGCGAGAGAGTGAGCGAGAGAGAGCGAGAGCGACATGGAGTAGGAAGATAGGGGGTAGAGAGAGAGGGACGGGGTAAGGAGAGCAGTGCGATAAAAATTTTGTTAAATCTTTCATTTAAAAAGGGGGGGGGGTTACATAAAGCAAAGCATTAAAAAGCGAAATGATGAACGAGGCAAAGTGCCTACTACACCGAGCATCTTCTTGTTGTTTGCTCTCATCGTAAAAAGAGAGAGAGAGAGAGAGTAAGAGAGAGAGAGAGTGTGAGAGTGAGAGTGTGATAGAGTAAGGGAGAGTGTGTGAGAGAGTGTGAGAGAGCGTTAGAGAGTGTGAGAGAGTAAGGGAGAGTAAGGGAGAGTAAGAAAGAGTGAGAGAGAGTGTGTTAGAGACTAAGGGAGAGTAAGGGAGAGTGTGTGAGAGAATGAGAGAGAGAGTAAGAGAGAGTGTGAGAGTGTGTGAGAGAGTGTAAAAGAGAGTGAGAGAGAGTGAGAGAGAGAGAGTGTGAGAGAGTAAGAGAGAGAGTAAGGCAGAGTGTGAGAGAGTGTAAGAGAGAGTGAGAGAGAGAGTAAGGGAGAGTAAGGGAGAGTGAGGGAGAGAGTAAGAGAGAGAGTGAGAGAGATAGTAAGAGAGAGAGTGTGAGAGAGTAAGGGAGAGTGTGAGAGAGTAAGGGAGAGAGTGTGAGAGAGTGTGAGTGAGTAAGTGAGAGTAAGGGAGAGTGAGAGAGAGTGTGAGAGACTAAGGGAGAGTGTGAGAGGGTAAGAGAGAGTAATAAAGATTGTGAGAGACTAAGGGAGAGTGTGAGAGAGAGTAAGGCAGAGTGTGAGAGAGTGTAAGAGAGAGTAAGGGAGAGTGAGGGAGAGAGTAAGAGAGAGAATGAGAGAGAGATAGTAAGAGAGAGAGTGTGAGAGAGTAAGGGAGAGTGAGAGAGAGAGTGTGAGAGAGTAAGAGAGAGTGTGAGAGAGTGAGAGAGATGGTAAGAGAGAGTGTGTGTGAGAGTAAGAGAGAGTGTGAGAGAGTGTGAGAGAGTGAGAGAGTGAGAGAGAGTAAGGAAGAGTGAAAGAGAGAGTGAGTGAGGGAGTAAGCGAGAGTAAGGGAGAGTAAGGGAGAGTGAGGGAGAGAGTGAGAGAGAGTGAGAGAGTGTAAGGTAGAGTGTGAGAGAGAGTAAGAGAGAGTGTGAGAGAGTGTGAAAGAGAGTAAGACAGTGAGAGAGAGAGTAAGGGAGACTAAGGGAGAGTGAGGGAGAGAATGAGAGAGAGGAAGGTAGAGTGTGAGAGAGAGTTAGAGAGAGAGAGTGTGAGAGAGTAAGTCTCTGCACGAGGTCGGCTAGCGGCCGTGCAGACTTTGGGTGAGGTTCGGCAGTGTTGCGGTTGAGAGCTGGGTGGATTGTGCGGTTGAAGTCTCCCCCCTCGACTGTGCACGTCGGCCCTGTCGTCTATTGCCACTGGGCCCCGCAGCACGCCGAAGAAGAGCTTCCTGTCGGGGGCCTTGCTCGGCACATGGACATTAAAGCACCTCAGCCTGGAGATATTTAGGACAAATTCAACAGAAATCAAGTGAGCTTTTATGATTTCTTTGAAGATCACGCTCTCTGGTGCAAACCGCAAAACCGAACACAATCCAGCGAGGTTGTCCTCAGCATGGCAAAAGAAGGCCCGGCCACCTATTGATGCCTGGCGTTGAGCCTCCAGAGTGGTGTCAAGGTGGGTTTCCTGGAGGAGAGTCGCATCTGGTCAAGGTGGGTTTCCTGGAGGAGAGTCGCATCTGGTCAAGGTGGGTTTCCTGGAGGAGAGTCGCATCTGGTCAAGGTGGGTTTCCTGGAGGAGAGTCGCATCTGGTCAAGGTGGGTTTCCTGGAGGAGAGTCGCATCTGGTCAAGGTGGGTTTCCTGGAGGAGAGTCACATCTGGTCAAGGTGGGTTTCCTGGAGGAGAGTCACATCTGGTCAAGGTGAGTTTCCTGGAGGAGAGTCACATCTGGCCAAGGTGGGTTTCCTGGAGGAGAGTCACATCTGGCCAAGGTGGGTTTCCTGGAGGAGAGTCACATCTGGCCAAGGTGGGTTTCCTGGAGGAGAGTCACATCTGGCCAAGGTGGGTTTCCTGGAGGAGAGTCACATCTGGCCAAGGTGGGTTTCCTGGAGGAGAGTTACATCTTGCCAAGGTGGGTTTCCTGGAGGAGAGTCGCATCTGGCCAAGGTGAGTTTCCTGGAGGAGAGTCACATCTGTCCACGGTGGGTTTCCTGGAGGAGAGTCGCATCTGGCCAAGGTGAGTTTCCTGGAGGAGAGTCACATCTGGCCAAGGTGGGTTTCCTGGAGGAGAGTCACATCTGGCCAAGGTGAGTTTCCTGGAGGAGAGTCACATCTGGCCAAGGTGGGTTTCCTGGAGGAGAGTCGCATCTGGCCAAGGTGGGTTTCCTGGAGGAGAGTCACATCTTGCCAAGGTGGGTTTCCTGGAGGAGAGTCACATCTGGCCAAGGTGGGTTTCCTGGAGGAGAGTCACATCTGGCCAAGGTGAGTTTCCTGGAGGAGAGTCACATCTTGCCAAGGTGGGTTTCCTGGAGGAGAGTCACATCTGGCCAAGGTGGGTTTCCTGGAGGAGAGTCACATCTGCTTTATGTTCCCTAACAAGCGGCAGATCTCGTCCCACCTGTTGTCGCTGCGAGCGCTGTTACAGTTCAGACTGGCAACCTTAATGGCTGAAGCCATCATGTTGTTGTGTTGCGGTAACAGTAGCTGTGAGGGGGGGGGGGTGCTTCTGAGTGTAATTAAGCTACCACTTTGCCTTGCGCATGAATGCTTTTAGGAGGTAGCATTCCTCTTTGGTGAACTCCAACCTGTCGCACTTGCAGCAAATTTGTTTGGAGACTTTGAAGAAGGCGGTCAGATCGGTAAAAAAAGGGCCCGACCCTGACGTTAGGCTTCCTGAAAGTGTCCAGTAGCAAGCGGTGGATGTTCCCAGGCGCATATTCACACTCGCCGTTGACTTGTGAGTAGCTGACCTCGATCACGTTGTCCTCTCCCTCACTAAACTGCAGCTCGGCAGAATCCTCTTTTGCCGTTGTAAATGACAGGGCTCCATCGGGCACAGTGTGGTTGCCCTCTGGTGACTGAGGTTCTCTGGCTCTCCCTTCGGGCGAGGTGAGCCGCCCTTCGTCGTCCTCCTGCAACGTGGCATCATTAGGCACCGCACCGGCTGGTGGTTCGTCTTGCCCGGAGGCTGCTGAGGCGGCGTGTGGTGTTGGGGGTGGTGGTGCTTTTCCCACCACGCCACCATCACCATGTTTGCTGTTGCACTCCCCCCAGCGCCATCTAGGATGATGATTAAAACTGGGTCCTCAGGCGAGGATGATGTCAGATGCGGAGCGCAATAGCGACACACCCTGCTGTGACGATGGTCAGAGAGAGAGAGAGAGAGTGAGAGAGTAAGGGAGAGTAAGGGAGAGGAAGGGAGAGTAAGAGAGAGTGTGTGAGAGACTAAGGGAGAGTGTGATAGAGACTAAGAGAGAGTCAGAGAGAGAGAGTAAGGCAGAGTGTGTGAAAGACTAAGAGGGAGTGTGAGACGTTTGAATTTTAAATAAATTTTATTGCCGCCAGCAGCAATAGCACTGGAGGCGATTCCGATATGAAATACACAAAGTCACCAGCAACACAAATACACAAAGTCACCAGCAACACAAACAAATACACAAAGTCACCAGCAACACAAATACACAAAGTCACCAGCAACACAAACAAATACACAAAGTCACCAGCAACACAAATACACAAAGTCACCAGCAACACAACCACACAAAGTCACCAGCAACACAAATAACAAACACTCTACATCCACGTACTGTGGTGCTAAATGCACCGCGCACGACACAAAATAAAAGTCACGTGGTGGTGGTGGTCATCACGCACGTCACGGTGACGAGCGAGCGCTTCAGAAGGTGAACACGTGGGGTGGTGCCGTCCACGCTGGTACAGAGAGGGGCTTGCCCGGCTCCCCAGCGTTAGAAGAAGACGCGCTGCACATCACCGACACGTGTGTGTGTCACGTGGCGTGCTCCAGCCGGAGCCGCGCCTTGAGCAGGCCCCTGGACACTGGAAGCAGCACAGAGCAGCCGTCAGTGTCACCTTGCAGCTCGTTCTGTACACGGCCATGTGAGAGACAGAGAGAGTGAGAGAGACAGAGAGTGAGAGAGACAGAGAGTGAGAGAGAGTGAGAGTAACAGAGAGTGTGAGAGAGAGAGTGAGAGAGACAGAGAGTGAGAGAGACAGAGAGTGAGAGAGACAGAGAGTGAGAGAGAGACAGAGAGTAATAGAGAGACAGAGAGTGAGAGAGACAGAAAGTGAGAGAGACACAGAGAGAGAGACAGAGAGTGAGAGAGAGACAGAGAGTGAGAGAGACAGAGAGTGAGAGAGACAGAGATTAATAGAGACAGAGAATGAGAGAGAGACAGAGAGTGAGAGACACAGAGAGTGAGAGAGACAGAGAGTGAGAGAGACAGAGAGTGAGAGAGACAGAGAGTGAGAGAGACAGAGAGTGAGAGAGACAGAGATTAATAGAGACAGAGAATGAGAGAGAGACAGAGAGTGAGAGACACAGAGAGAGAGACACACATAGAGTAAGAGACACAGAGAGTGAGAGAGACAGAGTGTGAGAGACACAGAGAGTAATAGAGAGACAGAGAGTGAGAGAGACAGAGAGTGAGAGAGATAGAGAGTGAAAGAGATAGAGAGTGAGAGACACAGAGAGAGAGAGAGAGGGAGAGAGTGAGAGAGACAGAGAGTGAGAGAGACAGAGAGTGAGAAAGAGACAGAGAGTGAGAGAGACAGAGTGAGAGACACAGAGAGTGAGAGAGACAGAGAGTGAGAGAGACAGAGAGTGAGAGAGACACAGAGAGTGAGAGAGAGAGAGTGAGAGAGACAGAGAGTGAGAGAGAGAGAGTGAGAGAGACAGAGAGTGAGAGAGACAGAGAGTGAGAGAGAGACAGAGAGTAATAGAGAGACAGAGAGTGTGAGAGACAGAGAGTGAGAGACAGAGAGTGAGAGAGAGACCGAGACTGAGAGAGACAGAGAGTGAGAGAGACAGAGAGTGAGAGAGACAGAGAGTGAGAGAGAGAGAGAGTGAGAGAGACAGAGAGTGAGAGAGAGACAGAGAGTAATAGAGAGACAGAGAGTGAGAGAGACAGAGAGTGAGAGAGAGAGAGAGTGAGAGAGACAGAGAGTGAGAGAGACAGAGAGTGAGAGAGAGACAGAGAGTAATAGAGAGACAGAGAGTGTGAGAGACAGAGAGTGAGAGACAGAGAGTGAGAGAGAGACCGAGACTGAGAGACACAGAGAGTGAGAGACAGAGAGTGAGAGAGACAGAGAGTGAGAGAGACAGAGAGTGAGAGAGACAGAGAGTGAGAGAGAGACAGAGAGTAATAGAGAGACAGATAGTGAGAGAGACAGAGAGTGAGAGACACAGAGAGTAATAGAGAGACAGAGAGTGAGAGAGAGACAGAGAGTAATAGAGAGACAAAGAGTGAGAGAGACAGAGAGTGAGAGAGACAGACAGTGAAAGAGACAGAGAGTAATAGAGAGACAGAGAGTGAGAGAGAGAGACAGAGAGTAATAGAGCGACAGAGAGTGAGAGACAGAGAGTAATAGAGAGACAGAGAGTGAGAGACAGAGAGTGAGAGAGACACAGAGAGTGAGAGAGACAGAGAGTGAGAGAGACACAGAGAGTGAGAGAGACAGAGAGTGAGAGAGACAGAGAGTGAGAGAGACAGAGAGTGAGAGAGAGACAGAGAGTGAGAGAGACAGAGAGTGAGAGAGAGACAGAGAGTGAGAGAGACAGAGAGTGAGAGAGACAGAGTGAGAGACACAGAGAGTGAGAGAGACAGAGAGTGAGAGAGACAGAGAGTGAGAGAGACAGAGAGTGAGAGACACAGAGAGTGTGAGAGACAGAGAGTGAGAGACAGAGAGTGAGAGAGAGACCGAGAGTGAGAGAGACAGAGAGTGAGAGAGACAGAGAGTGAGAGAGACAGAGAGTGAGAGAGACAGAGAGTGAGAGAGAGACAGAGAGTGAGAGAGACAGATAGTGAGAGAGACAGATAGTGAGAGAGAGACAGAGAGTAATAGAGAGACAGATAGTGAGAGAGACAGAGAGTGAGAGAGACAGAGAGTGAGAGACACAGAGAGTAATAGAGAGACAGAGAGTGAGAGAGAGACAGAGAGTAATAGAGAGACAAAGAGTGAGAGAGACAGAGAGTGAGAGAGACAGACAGTGAAAGAGACAGAGAGTAATAGAGAGACAGAGAGTGAGAGAGAGAGACAGAGAGTAATAGAGCGACAGAGAGTGAGAGACAGAGAGTAATAGAGAGACAGAGAGTGAGAGACAGAGAGTGAGAGAGACACAGAGAGTGAGAGAGACAGAGAGTGAGAGAGACAGAGAGTGAGAGAGACACAGAGAGTGAGAGAGACAGAGAGTGAGAGAGAGACAGAGAGTGAGAGAGACAGAGAGTGAGAGAGACAGAGAGTGAGAGAGACAGAGTGAGAGACACAGAGAGTGAGAGAGACAGAGAGTGAGAGAGACAGAGAGTGAGAGAGAGAGAGAGTGAGAGAGACAGAGAGTGAGAGAGACAGAGAGTGAGAGAGAGACAGAGAGTGAGAGAGACAGAGAGTGAGAGAGAGACAGAGAGTAATAGAGAGACAGATAGTGAGAGAGACAGAGAGTGAGAGACACAGAGAGTAATAGAGAGACAGAGAGTGAGAGAGACAGAGAGTGAGAGACACAGAGAGTAATAGAGAGACAGAGAGTGAGAGTTAGACAGAGAGTAATAGAGAGACAGATAGTGAGAGAGACAGAGAGTGAGAGAGACAGAGAGTGAGAGACACAGAGAGTAATAGAGAGACAGAGAGTGAGAGAGAGACAGAGAGTAATAGAGAGACAAAGAGTGAGAGAGACAGAGAGTGAGAGAGACAGACAGTGAAAGAGACAGAGAGTAATAGAGAGATATAGAGTGAGAGAGACAGAGAGTAATAGAGAGACAGAGAATGAGAGAGACAGAGAGTAATAGAGACACAGAGAGTAATAGAGAGACAGAGAGTGAGAGAGAGAGACAGAGAGTAATAGAGCGACAGAGAGTGAGAGACAGAGAGTGAGAGAGACACAGAGAGTGAGAGAGACAGAGAGTGAGAGAGACACAGAGAGTGAGAGAGACAGAGAGTGAGAGAGACAGAGAGTGAGAGAGACAGAGAGTGAGAGAGACAGAGAATGAGAGAGACAGAGTGAGAGAGACAGAGAGTGAGAGAGAGACAGAGAATGAGAGACACAGAGAGTGAGAGAGACAGAGAATGAGAGAGACAGAGTGAGAGAGACAGAGAGTGAGAGAGACAGAGAGTGAGAGAGACAGAGAGTGAGAGACACAGAGAGTGAGAGAGACAGAGAGTGAGAGAGACAGAGAGTGAGAGAGACACAGAGAGTGAGAGAGACAGAGTAATAGATGGAGTAAATAGGCAGGTGAGCGCATTAATAATTACATATCTGGCAAACGTTACTTACGATTACTCTGACACCTACAAAGACAAAGATCCCCCGTGTAGCCTTAACAGCCTGTCGGGACAAGTGCCGGCACGGCGCTCGAGGGATTTGACGTGGCCAGCACCACGCCCGGCCGCCTTTGTCTCTCCAGCGCCTACGTGTACTGCACACCGCACCGGGTGTATCCACTCGAGGACCCCTGAGCGGATCGGGAAAGTCTCCTCGTCCCACTCGTGGTGGGAGAAGAAGATTCTGTATTGATGAAGAGATGCATGATTCTGTATTGATGAAGAGATACAAGACTCTGTTTTGAAGAAGAGATGCAAGATTCTGTTTTGAAGAAGAGATACAAGATTCTGTATTGATGAAGAGATACAAGATTCTGTATTGATGAAGAGATACGTGATTCTGTATTGATGAAGAGATACAAGACTCTTTTTGAAGAAGAGATACAAGATTCTGTATTGATGAAGAGATACAAGATTCTGTATTGATGAAGAGAAACAAGATTCTGTATTGATGAAGAGATACAAGACTCTGTTTTGAAGAAGAGATACAAGATTCTGTATTGATGAAGAGATACAAGACTCTGTTTTGATGAAGAGATACAAGATTCTGTATTGATGAAGAGATGCATGATTCTGTATTGATGAAGAGATACAAGACTCTGTATTGATGAAGAGATACAAGACTCTGTTTTGAAGAAGAGATACAAGATTCTGTATTGATGAAGAGATACAAGATTCTGTATTGATGAAGAGATACAAGATTCTGTATTTATGAAGAGATACAAGATTCTGTATTGATGAAGAGATACGTGATTCTGTATTGATGAAGAGATACAAGACTCTGTTTTGAAGAAGAGATACAAGATTCTGTATTGATGAAGAGATACATGATTCTGTATTGATGAAGAGATACACGATTCTGTATTGATGAAGAGATACATGATTCTGTATTGATGAAGAGATACATGATTCTGTATTGACGAAGAGATACATGATTCTGTATTGATGAAGATATACATAATTCTGTATTGATGAAGAGATACAAGACTCTGTATTGATGAAGAGATACATGATTCTGTATTGATGAAGATATACATGATTCTGTATTGATGAAGAGATACATGATTCTGTATTGATGAAGAGATACTTGATACTGTATTGATGAAGAGATACATGATTTTGTATTGATGAAGAGATACATGATACAGTATTGATGAAGAGATACATGATACTGTATGTATGAAGAGATACAAGACTCTGTTTTGATGAAGAGATACAAGATTCTGTATTGATGAAGAGATACAAGATTCTGTATTGATGAAGAGATACGTGATTCTGTATTGATGAAGAGATACATGATTCTGTATTGATGAAGAGATACATGATTCTGTATTGATGAAGAGATACATGATTCTGTATTGATGAAGAGATACTTGATTCTGTATTGATGAAGAGATACAAGCCTCTGTATTGATGAAGAGATATATGAAACTGTATTGATGAAGAGATACATAATACTTTATTGATGAAGAGATACAAGATTCTGTATTGATGAAGAGATACAAGACTCTGTGTTGATGAAGAGATACATGATTCCGTATTGATGAAGAGATACATGATTTTGTATTGATGAAGAGATACATGATTCTGTATTGATGAAGAGATACATGATTCTGTATTGATGAAGAGATACTTGATACTGTATTGATGAAGAGATACATGATGCTGTATTGATGAAGAGATACATGATACTGTATTGATGAAGAGATACAAGATTCTGTATTGATGAAGAGATACATGATACTGTATTGATGAAGAGATACTCTGTATTGATGAAGAGATAAATGATTCTGTATTGATGAAGAGATACTTGAGTCTGTATTGATGAAGAGATACAAGATTCTGTATTGATGAAGAGATACATGATTCTGTATTGATGAAGAGATACATGATACTGTATTGATGAAGAGATACAAGATTATGTATTGATGAAGAGATACATGATTCTGTATTGATGAAGAGATACAAGATTCTGTATTGATGAAGAGATACAGGATACTGTATTGATGAAGAGATACAAGATACTGTATTGATGAAGATATACAAGATTCTGTATTGATGAAGAGATACAAGATTCTGTATTGATGAAGAGATACATGATTCTGTATTGATGAAGAGATACGTGATACTGTATTGATGAAGAGATACAAGATTCTGTATTGATGAAGAGATACAGGATACTGTATTGATGAAGAGATACAGGATACTGTATTGATGAAGAGATACAAGATACTGTATTGATGAAGAGATACTCTGTATTGATGAAGAGATACATGATACTGTATTGATGAAGAGATACATGATACAGTATTGATGAAGAGATACAAGATTCTGTATTGATGAAGAGATACATGATACTGTATTGATGAAGAGATACAAGATTCTGTATTGATGAAGAGATACTTGATTCTGTATTCATGAAGAGATACATAATTCTGTATTGATGAAGAGATTCATGATTCTGTATTGATGAAGAGATACATGATACTGTATTGATGAAGAGATACTCTGTATTGATGAAGAGATACATGATTCTGTATTGATGAAGAGATAGATTATTCTGTATTGATGAAGAGATACTTGACTCTGTTTTGATGAAGAGATACATGATTCTGCATTGATGAAGAGATACAAGATTCTGTATTGATGAAGAGATACAAGATTCTGTATTGTTGAAGAGATACATCACTCTGTATTGATGAAGAGATACATCACTCTGTATTGATGAAGAGATACAAGACTCTGTATTGATGAAGAGATACAAGATTCTGTATTGATGAAGATATACATGATTCTGTATTGATGAAGAGATACAAGATTCTGTATTGATGAAGAGATACATGATTCTGTATTGATGAAGAGATACATCACTCTGCATTGATGAAGAGATACATGATACTGTATTGTTGAAGAGATACATGATACAGTATTGATGAAGAGATACAAGATTCTGTATTGATGAAGAGATACATGATACTGTATTGATGAAGAGATACAAGAATCTGTATTGATGAAGAGATACTTGATTCTGTATTGATGAAGAGATACCTGATACTGTATTGATGAAGAGATACAAGACTCTGTATTGATGAAGAGATACAAGATTCTGTATTGATCAAGAGCTACTCTGTATTGATGAAGAGATACATGATTCTGTATTGATGAAGAGAAACATGATTCTGTATTGATGAAGAGATACATGATTCTGTATTGATGAAGAGATACATGATACTGTATTGAGGATGAGATACTTGACTCTGTATTCATGAAGAGATACATGATTCTGTATTGATGAAGAGATACATGATTCTATATTGATGAAGAGATACCTGATACTGTATTGAAGAAGAGATACAAGACTCTGTATTGATGAAGAGATACAATATTCTGTATTGATGTAGAGATACTCTGTATTGATGAAGAGATACATGATTCTGTATTCATGAAGAGATACATGATTCTGTATTGATGAAGAGATACATGATTCTATATTGATGAAGAGATACCTGATACTGTATTGATGAAGAGATACAAGACTCTGTATTGATGAAGAGATACAATATTCTGTATTGATGTAGAGATACTCTGTATTGATGAAGAGATACATGATTCTGTATTGATGAAGAGAAACATGATTCTGTATTGATGAAGAGAAACATGATTCTGTATTGATGAAGAGATACTTGATACTGTATTGATGAAGAGATACATGATGCTGTATTGATGAAGAGATACATGATACTGTATTGATGAAGAGATACAAGATTCTGTATTGATGAAGAGATACATGATACTGTATTGATGAAGAGATACTCTGTATTGATGAAGAGATAAATGATTCTGTATTGATGAAGAGATACTTGAGTCTGTATTGATGAAGAGATACAAGATTCTGTATTGATGAAGAGATACATGATTCTGTATTGATGAAGAGATACATGATACTGTATTGATGAAGAGATACAAGATTATGTATTGATGAAGAGATACATGATTCTGTATTGATGAAGAGATACAAGATTCTGTATTGATGAAGAGATACAGGATACTGTATTGATGAAGAGATACAAGATACTGTATTGATGAAGATATACAAGATTCTGTATTGATGAAGAGATACAAGATTCTGTATTGATGAAGAGATACATGATTCTGTATTGATGAAGAGATACGTGATACTGTATTGATGAAGAGATACAAGATTCTGTATTGATGAAGAGATACAGGATACTGTATTGATGAAGAGATACAGGATACTGTATTGATGAAGAGATACAAGATACTGTATTGATGAAGAGATACTCTGTATTGATGAAGAGATACATGATACTGTATTGATGAAGAGATACATGATACAGTATTGATGAAGAGATACAAGATTCTGTATTGATGAAGAGATACATGATACTGTATTGATGAAGAGATACAAGATTCTGTATTGATGAAGAGATACTTGATTCTGTATTCATGAAGAGATACATAATTCTGTATTGATGAAGAGATTCATGATTCTGTATTGATGAAGAGATACATGATACTGTATTGATGAAGAGATACTCTGTATTGATGAAGAGATACATGATTCTGTATTGATGAAGAGATAGATTATTCTGTATTGATGAAGAGATACTTGACTCTGTTTTGATGAAGAGATACATGATTCTGCATTGATGAAGAGATACAAGATTCTGTATTGATGAAGAGATACAAGATTCTGTATTGTTGAAGAGATACATCACTCTGTATTGATGAAGAGATACATCACTCTGTATTGATGAAGAGATACAAGACTCTGTATTGATGAAGAGATACAAGATTCTGTATTGATGAAGATATACATGATTCTGTATTGATGAAGAGATACAAGATTCTGTATTGATGAAGAGATACATGATTCTGTATTGATGAAGAGATACATCACTCTGCATTGATGAAGAGATACATGATACTGTATTGTTGAAGAGATACATGATACAGTATTGATGAAGAGATACAAGATTCTGTATTGATGAAGAGATACATGATACTGTATTGATGAAGAGATACAAGAATCTGTATTGATGAAGAGATACTTGATTCTGTATTGATGAAGAGATACCTGATACTGTATTGATGAAGAGATACAAGACTCTGTATTGATGAAGAGATACAAGATTCTGTATTGATCAAGAGCTACTCTGTATTGATGAAGAGATACATGATTCTGTATTGATGAAGAGAAACATGATTCTGTATTGATGAAGAGATACATGATTCTGTATTGATGAAGAGATACATGATACTGTATTGAGGATGAGATACTTGACTCTGTATTCATGAAGAGATACATGATTCTGTATTGATGAAGAGATACATGATTCTATATTGATGAAGAGATACCTGATACTGTATTGATGAAGAGATACAAGACTCTGTATTGATGAAGAGATACAATATTCTGTATTGATGTAGAGATACTCTGTATTGATGAAGAGATACATGATTCTGTATTGATGAAGAGAAACATGATTCTGTATTGATGAAGAGAAACATGATTCTGTATTGATGAAGAGATACATGATACTGTATTGATGAAGAGATACTTGACTCTGTATGGATGAAGAGATACAAGATTCTGTATTGATGAAGAGATACATGATTCTGTATTGATGAAGAGATACATGATTCTGTATTGATGAAGAGATACATGATTCTGTATTGATGAAGAGATACATGATTCTGTATTGATGAAGAGATACTTGATACTGTATTGATGAAGAGATACATGATGCTGTATTGATGAAGAGATACATGATTCTGTATTGATGAAGAGATACAAGATACTGTATTGATGAAGAGATACATGATACTGTATTGATGAAGAGATACTCTGTATTGATGAAGAGATAAATGATTCTGTATTGATGAAGAGATACATGATTCTGTATTGATGAAGAGATACTTGAGTCTGTATTGATGAAGAGATACATGATTCTGTATTGATGAAGAGATACAAGATTCTGTATTGATGAAGAGATACAAGATTCTGTATTGTTGAAGAGATACATCACTCTATTGATGAAGTGATACATCACTCTGTATTGATGAAGAGATACAAGACTCTGTATTGATGAAGAGATACAAGATACTGTATTGATGAAGATATACAAGATTCTGTATTGATGAAGAGATACATGATTCTGTTTTGATGAAGAGATACATGATACTGTATTGATGAAGAGATACAAGATTCTGTATTGATGAAGAGATACAGGATACTGTATTGATGAAGAGATACAGGATACTGTATTGATGAAGAGATACAAGATACTGTATTGATGAAGAGATACATCACTCTGTATTGATGAAGAGATACATGATACTGTATTGATGAAGAGATACATGATACAGTATTGATGAAGAGATACAAGATTCTGTATTGATGAAGAGATACATGATACTGTATTGATGAAGAGATACAAGATTCTGTATTGATGAAGAGATACTTGGTTCTGTATTCATGAAGAGATACATAATTCTGTATTGATGAAGAGATTCATGATTCTGTATTGATGAAGAGATACATGATACTGTATTGATGAAGAGATACTTGACTCTGTTTTGATGAAGAGATACATGATTCTGCATTGATGAAGAGATACAAGATTCTGTATTGATGAAGAGATACAAGATTCTGTATTGTTGAAGAGATACATCACTCTGTATTGATGAAGAGATACATCACTCTGTATTGATGAAGAGATACAAGACTCTGTATTGATGAAGAGATACATGATTCTGTATTGATGAAGAGATACATCACTCTGCATTGATGAAGAGAAACATGATACTGTATTGTTGAAGAGATACATGATACAGTATTGATGAAGAGATACAAGATTCTGTATTGATGAAGAGATACAAGTTTATGTTTTGATGAAGAGATACAAGACTCTGTATTGATGAAGAGATACAAGATTCTGTATTGATGAAGATATACATGATTCTGTATTGATGAAGAGATACAAGATTCTGTATTGATGAAGAGATACATGATTCTGTATTGATGAAGAGATACATCACTCTGCATTGATGAAGAGATACATGATACTGTATTGTTGAAGAGATACATGATACAGTATTGATGAAGAGATACAAGATTCTGTATTGATGAAGAGATACATGATACTGTATTGATGAAGAGATACAAGAATCTGTATTGATGAAGAGATACTTGATTCTGTATTGATGAAGAGATACCTGATACTGTATTGATGAAGAGATACAAGACTCTGTATTGATGAAGAGATACAAGATTCTGTATTGATCAAGAGCTACTCTGTATTGATGAAGAGATACATGATTCTGTATTGATGAAGAGAAACATGATTCTGTATTGATGAAGAGATACATGATTCTGTATTGATGAAGAGATACATGATACTGTATTGAGGATGAGATACTTGACTCTGTATTCATGAAGAGATACATGATTCTGTATTGATGAAGAGATACATGATTCTATATTGATGAAGAGATACCTGATACTGTATTGATGAAGAGATACAAGACTCTGTATTGATGAAGAGATACAATATTCTGTATTGATGTAGAGATACTCTGTATTGATGAAGAGATACATGATTCTGTATTGATGAAGAGAAACATGATTCTGTATTGATGAAGAGAAACATGATTCTGTATTGATGAAGAGATACATGATGCTGTATTGAGGATGAGATACTTGACTCTGTATTCATGAAGAGATACATGATTCTGTATTGATGAAGAGATACATGATTCTATATTGATGAAGAGATACCTGATACTGTATTGATGAAGAGATACAAGACTCTGTATTGATGAAGAGATACAATATTCTGTATTGATGTAGAGATACTCTGTATTGATGAAGAGATACATGATTCTGTATTGATGAAGAGAAACATGATTCTGTATTGATGAAGAGAAACATGATTCTGTATTGATGAAGAGATACTTGATACTGTATTGATGAAGAGATACATGATGCTGTATTGATGAAGAGATACATGATACTGTATTGATGAAGAGATACAAGATTCTGTATTGATGAAGAGATACATGATACTGTATTGATGAAGAGATACTCTGTATTGATGAAGAGATAAATGATTCTGTATTGATGAAGAGATACTTGAGTCTGTATTGATGAAGAGATACAAGATTCTGTATTGATGAAGAGATACATGATTCTGTATTGATGAAGAGATACATGATACTGTATTGATGAAGAGATACAAGATTATGTATTGATGAAGAGATACATGATTCTGTATTGATGAAGAGATACAAGATTCTGTATTGATGAAGAGATACAGGATACTGTATTGATGAAGAGATACAAGATACTGTATTGATGAAGATATACAAGATTCTGTATTGATGAAGAGATACAAGATTCTGTATTGATGAAGAGATACATGATTCTGTATTGATGAAGAGATACGTGATACTGTATTGATGAAGAGATACAAGATTCTGTATTGATGAAGAGATACAGGATACTGTATTGATGAAGAGATACAGGATACTGTATTGATGAAGAGATACAAGATACTGTATTGATGAAGAGATACTCTGTATTGATGAAGAGATACATGATACTGTATTGATGAAGAGATACATGATACAGTATTGATGAAGAGATACAAGATTCTGTATTGATGAAGAGATACATGATACTGTATTGATGAAGAGATACAAGATTCTGTATTGATGAAGAGATACTTGATTCTGTATTCATGAAGAGATACATAATTCTGTATTGATGAAGAGATTCATGATTCTGTATTGATGAAGAGATACATGATACTGTATTGATGAAGAGATACTCTGTATTGATGAAGAGATACATGATTCTGTATTGATGAAGAGATAGATTATTCTGTATTGATGAAGAGATACTTGACTCTGTTTTGATGAAGAGATACATGATTCTGCATTGATGAAGAGATACAAGATTCTGTATTGATGAAGAGATACAAGATTCTGTATTTTTGAAGAGATACATCACTCTGTATTGATGAAGAGATACATCACTCTGTATTGATGAAGAGATACAAGACTCTGTATTGATGAAGAGATACAAGATTCTGTATTGATGAAGATATACATGATTCTGTATTGATGAAGAGATACAAGATTCTGTATTGATGAAGAGATACATGATTCTGTATTGATGAAGAGATACATCACTCTGCATTGATGAAGAGATACATGATACTGTATTGTTGAAGAGATACATGATACAGTATTGATGAAGAGATACAAGATTCTGTATTGATGAAGAGATACATGATACTGTATTGATGAAGAGATACAAGAATCTGTATTGATGAAGAGATACTTGATTCTGTATTGATGAAGAGATACCTGATACTGTATTGATGAAGAGATTCAAGACTCTGTATTGATGAAGAGATACAAGATTCTGTATTGATCAAGAGCTACTCTGTATTGATGAAGAGATACATGATTCTGTATTGATGAAGAGAAACATGATTCTGTATTGATGAAGAGATACATGATTCTGTATTGATGAAGAGATACATGATACTGTATTGAGGATGAGATACTTGACTCTGTATTCATGAAGAGATACATGATTCTGTATTGATGAAGAGATACATGATTCTATATTGATGAAGAGATACCTGATACTGTATTGATGAAGAGATACAAGACTCTGTATTGATGAAGAGATACAATATTCTGTATTGATGTAGAGATACTCTGTATTGATGAAGAGATACATGATTCTGTATTGATGAAGAGAAACATGATTCTGTATTGATGAAGAGAAACATGATTCTGTATTGATGAAGAGATACATGATACTGTATTGATGAAGAGATAATTGACTCTGTATGGATGAAGAGATACAAGATTCTGTATTGATGAAGAGATACATGATTCTGTATTGATGAAGAGATACATGATTCTGTATTGATGAAGAGATACATGATTCTGTATTGATGAAGAGATACATGATTCTGTATTGATGAAGAGATACTTGATACTGTATTGATGAAGAGATACATGATGCTGTATTGATGAAGAGATACATGATTCTGTATTGATGAAGAGATACAAGATACTGTATTGATGAAGAGATACATGATACTGTATTGATGAAGAGATACTCTGTATTGATGAAGAGATAAATGATTCTGTATTGATGAAGAGATACATGATTCTGTATTGATGAAGAGATACTTGAGTCTGTATTGATGAAGAGATACATGATTCTGTATTGATGAAGAGATACAAGATTCTGTATTGATGAAGAGATACAATATTCTGTATTGTTGAAGAGATACATCACTCTATTGATGAAGTGATACATCACTCTGTATTGATGAAGAGATACAAGACTCTGTATTGATGAAGAGATACAAGATACTGTATTGATGAAGATATACAAGATTCTGTATTGATGAAGAGATACATGATTCTGTTTTGATGAAGAGATACAAGATTCTGTATTGATGAAGAGATACATGATTCTGTATTGATGAAGAGATACATGATACTGTATTGATGAAGAGATACAAGATTCTGTATTGATGAAGAGATACAGGATACTGTATTGATGAAGAGATACAGGATACTGTATTGATGAAGAGATACAAGATACTGTATTGATGAAGAGATACTCTGTATTGATGAAGAGATACATCACTCTGTATTGATGAAGAGATACATGATACTGTATTGATGAAGAGATACATGATACAGTATTGATGAAGAGATACAAGATTCTGTATTGATGAAGAGATACATGATACTGTATTGATGAAGAGATACAAGATTCTGTATTGATGAAGAGATACTTGATTCTGTATTCATGAAGAGATACATAATTCTGTATTGATGAAGAGATTCATGATTCTGTATTGATGAAGAGATACATGATACTGTATTGATGAAGAGATACTCTGTATTGATGAAGAGATACATGATTCTGTATTGATGAAGAGATAGATTATTCTGTATTGATGAAGAGATACTTGACTCTGTTTTGATGAAGAGATACATGATTCTGCATTGATGAAGAGATACAAGATTCTGTATTGATGAAGAGATACAAGATTCTGTATTGTTGAAGAGATACATCACTCTGTATTGATGAAGAGATACATCACTCTGTATTGATGAAGAGATACAAGACTCTGTATTGATGAAGAGATACATGATTCTGTATTGATGAAGAGATACATCACTTTGCATTGATGAAGAGATACATGATACTGTATTGTTGAAGAGATACATGATACAGTATTGATGAAGAGATACAAGATTCTGTATTGATGAAGAGATACATGATACTGTATTGATGAAGAGATACAAGAATCTGTATTGATGAAGAGATACTTGATTCTGTATTGATGAAGAGATACCTGATACTGTATTGATGAAGAGATACAAGACTCTGTATTGATGAAGAGATACAAGATTCTGTATTGATCAAGAGCTACTCTGTATTGATGAAGAGATACATGATTCTGTATTGATGAAGAGAAACATGATTCTGTATTGATGAAGAGATACATGATTCTGTATTGATGAAGAGATACATGATACTGTATTGAGGATGAGATACTTGACTCTGTATTCATGAAGAGATACATGATTCTGTATTGATGAAGAGATACATGATTCTATATTGATGAAGAGATACCTGATACTGTATTGATGAAGAGATACAAGACTCTGTATTGATGAAGAGATACAAGATTCTGTATTGATGTAGAGATACTCTGTATTGATGAAGAGATACATGATTCTGTATTGATGAAGAGAAACATGATTCTGTATTGATGAAGAGATACATGATTCTGTATTGATGAAGAGATACATGATACTGTATTGATGAAGAGATACTTGACTCTGTATGGATGAAGAGATACAAGATTCTGTATTGATGAAGAGATACATGATTCTGTATTGATGAAGAGATACATGATTCTGTATTGATGAAGAGATACATGATTCTGTATTGATGAAGAGATACATGATTCTGTATTGATGAAGAGATACTTGATACTGTATTGATGAAGAGATACATGATGCTGTATTCATGAAGAGATACATAATTCTGTATTGATGAAGAGATTCATGATTCTGTATTGATGAAGAGATACATGATACTGTATTGATGAAGAGATACTCTGTATTTATGAAGAGATACATGATTCTGTATTGATGAAGAGATAGATTATTCTGTATTGATGAAGAGATACTTGACTCTGTTTTGATGAAGAGATACATGATTCTGCATTGATGAAGAGATACAAGATTCTGTATTGATGAAGAGATACAAGAATCTGTATTGTTGAAGAGATACATCACTCTGTATTGATGAAGAGATACATCACTCTGTATTGATGAAGAGATACAAGACTCTGTATTGATGAAGAGATACATGATTCTGTATTGATGAAGAGATACATCACTCTGCATTGATGAAGAGATACATGATACTGTATTGTTGAAGAGATACATGATACAGTATTGATGAAGAGATACAAGATTCTGTATTGATGAAGAGATACATGATACTGTATTGATGAAGAGATACAAGAATCTGTATTGATGAAGAGATACTTGATTCTGTATTGATGAAGAGATACCTGATACTGTATTGATGAAGAGATACAAGACTCTGTATTGATGAAGAGATACAAGATTCTGTATTGATCAAGAGCTACTCTGTATTGATGAAGAGATACATGATTCTGTATTGATGAAGAGAAACATGATTCTGTATTGATGAAGAGATACATGATTCTGTATTGATGAAGAGATACATGATACTGTATTGAGGATGAGATACTTGACTCTGTATTCATGAAGAGATACATGATTCTGTATTGATGAAGAGATACATGATTCTATATTGATGAAGAGATACCTGATACTGTATTGATGAAGAGATACAAGACTCTGTATTGATGAAGAGATACAAGATTCTGTATTGATGTAGAGATACTCTGTATTGATGAAGAGATACATGATTCTGTATTGATGAAGAGAAACATGATTCTGTATTGATGAAGAGATACATGATTCTGTATTGATGAAGAGATACATGATACTGTATTGATGAAGAGATACTTGACTCTGTATGGATGAAGAGATACAAGATTCTGTATTGATGAAGAGATACATGATTCTGTATTGATGAAGAGATACATGATTCTGTATTGATGAAGAGATACATGATTCTGTATTGATGAAGAGATACATGATTCTGTATTGATGAAGAGATACTTGATACTGTATTGATGAAGAGATACATGATGCTGTATTGATGAAGAGATACATGATTCTGTATTGATGAAGAGATACAAGATACTGTATTGATGAAGAGATACATGATACTGTATTGATGAAGAGATACTCTGTATTGATGAAGAGATAAATGATTCTGTATTGATGAAGAGATACATGATTCTGTATTGATGAAGAGATACAAGATTCTGTATTGATGAAGAGATACTTGATTCTGTATTCATGAAGAGATACATAATTCTGTATTGATGAAGAGATTCATGATTCTGTATTGATGAAGAGATACTCTGTATTGATGAAGAGATACATGATACTGTATTGATGAAGAGATACTCTGTATTGATGAAGAGATACATCACTCTGTATTGATGAAGAGATACATCACTCTGTATTGATGAAGAGATACAAGACTCTGTATTGATGAAGAGATACATGATTCTGTATTGATGAAGATATACATGATTCTGTATTGATGAAGAGATACATCACTCTGCATTGATGAAGAGATACTTGATACTGTATTGTTGAAGAGATACATGATACAGTATTGATGAAGAGATACAAGATTCTGTATTGATGAAGAGATACATGATACTGTATTGATGAAGAGATACAAGAATCTGTATTGATGAAGAGATACTTGATTCTGTATTGATGAAGAGATACCTGATACTGTATTGATGAAGAGATACAAGACTCTGTATTGATGAAGAGATACAAGATTCTGTATTGATCAAGATATACTCTGTATTGATGAAGAGATACATGATTCTGTATTGATGAAGAGAAACATGATTCTGTATTGATGAAGAGATACATTATTCTGTATTGATGAAGAGATACATGATACTGTATTGAGGATGAGATACTTGACTCTGTATTCATGAAGAGATACATGATTCTGTATTGATGAAGAGATACAAGATTCTATATTGATGAAGAGATACCTGATACTGTATTGATGAAGAGATACAAGACTCTGTATTGATGAAGAGATACAAGATTCTGTATTGATGAAGAGATACTCTGTATTGATGAAGAGATACATGATTCTGTATTGATGAAGAGAAACATGATTCTGTATTGATGAAGAGATACATGATTCTGTATTGATGAAGAGATACATGATACTGTATTGATGAAGAGATACTTGACTCTGTATGGATGAAGAGATACAAGATTCTGTATTGATGAAGAGATACAAGATTCTGTATTGATGAAGAGAAAGATGATTCTGTATTGATGAAGAGATACATGATTCTGTATTGATGAAGAGATGCAAGTTTATGTTTTGATGAAGAGATACAAGACTCTGTATTGATGAAGAGATACAAGATTCTGTATTGATGAAGAGATACAAGACTCTGTATTGATGAAGAGATACAAGATTATGTATTGATGAAGAGATACAACACTCTGTATTGATGAAGAGATACAAGATTATGTATTGATGAAGAGATACATGATTATGTATTGATGAAGAGATACATGATTCTGTATTGATGAAGAGATACATGATTCTGTATTGATGAAGAGATACATCACTCTGTATTGATGAAGAGATACATGATACTGTATTGATGAAGAGATACATGATTCTGTATTGATGAAGAGATACAAGATTCTGTATTGATGAAGAGATACAATATTCTGTATTGATGAAGAAATACATCACTCTGTATTGATGAAGAGATACAAGATTCTGTATTGATGAAGAGATACATGACTCTGTATTGATGAAGAGATACAAGATTCTGTATTGATGAAGCGATACATCTCTCTGTATTGATGAAGAGATACATGACTCTGCATTGATGAAGAGATACATGATACTGTATTGATGAAGAGATACATGATACTGTATTGATGAAGAGATACATGATTCTGTATTGATGAAGAGATACATGATTCTGTATTGATAAAGAGATACATGATTCTGTATTGATGAAGAGATACATGATACTGTATTGATGAAGATATACAAGATTCTGTATTGATGAAGAGATACATGATTCTGTATTGATGAAGAGATACATGATACTGTATTGATGAAGAGATACAAGATTATGTATTGATGAAGAGATACAGGATACTGTATTGATGAAGAGATACAAGATACTGTATTGATGAAGATATACAAGATTCTGTATTGATGAAGAGATACATGATTCTGTATTGATGAAGAGATACAAGATTCTGTATTGATGAAGAGATACAAGATTCTGTATTGATGAAGAGATACAGGATACTGTATTGATGAAGAGATACAAGATTCTGTATTGATGAAGAGATACAGGATACTGTATTGATGAAGAGATACAGGATACTGTATTGATGAAGAGATACAAGATACTGTATTGATGAAGAGATACAAGATTCTGTATTGATGAAGAGATACTTGATTCTGTATTCATGAAGAGATACATAATTCTGTATTGATGAAGAGATTCATGATTCTGTATTGATGAAGAGATACATGATACTGTATTGATGAAGAGATACTCTGTATTGATGAAGAGATACATGATTCTGTATTGATGAAGAGATACAAGATTCTGTATTGATGAAGAGATACTTGATTCTGTATTCATGAAGAGATACATAATTCTGTATTGATGAAGAGATTCATGATTCTGTATTGATGAAGAGATACATGATACTGTATTGATGAAGAGATACTCTGTATTGATGAAGAGATACATGATTCTGTATTGATGAAGAGAATGATTATTCTGTATTGATGAAGAGATACTTGACTCTGTTTTGATGAAGAGATACATGATTCTGCATTGATGAAGAGATACAAGATTCTGTATTGATGAAGAGATACAAGATTCTGTATTGTTGAAGAGATACATCACTCTGTATTGATGAAGAGATGCATGATTCTGTATTGATGAAGATATACATGATTCTGTATTGATGAAGAGATACATCACTCTGCATTGATGAAGAGATACATGATACTGTATTGTTGAAGAGATACATGATACAGTATTGATGAAGAGATACAAGATTCTGTATTGATGAAGAGATACATGATACTGTATTGATGAAGAGATACAAGAATCTGTATTGATGAAGAGATACTTGATTCTGTATTGATGAAGAGATACCTGATACTGTATTGATGAAGAGATACAAGACTCTGTATTGATGAAGAGATACAAGATTCTATATTGATCAAGAGATACTCTGTATTGATGAAGAGATACATGATTCTGTATTGATGAAGAGAAACATGATTCTGTATTGATGAAGAGATACGTGATTCTGTATTGATGAAGAGATACATGATTCTGTATTGATGAAGAGATACATGATTCTGTATTGATGAAGAGATACATGATTCTGTATTGATGAAGAGATACATGATTCTGTATTGATGAAGAGATACATGATTCTGTATTGATGAAGAGATACTTGATACTGTATTGATGAAGAGATACATGATGCTGTATTGATGAAGAGATACATGATTCTGTATTGATGAAGAGATACAAGATACTGTATTGATGAAGAGATACATGATACTGTATTGATGAAGAGATACTCTGTATTGATGAAGAGATAAATGATTCTGTATTGATGAAGAGATACAAGATTCTGTATTGATGAAGAGATACAAGATTCTGTATTGTTGAAGAGATACATCCCTCTATTGATGAAGAGATACATCACTCTGTATTGATGAAGAGATACAAGACTCTGTATTGATGAAGAGATACATGATTCTGTATTGATGAAGATATACATGATTCTGTATTGATGAAGAGATACATCACTCTGTATTGATGAAGAGATACATGATACTGTATTGATGAAGAGATACATGATACAGTATTGATGAAGAGATACAAGATTCTGTATTGATGAAGAGATACATGATACTGTATTGATGAAGAGATACAAGATTCTGTATTGATGAAGAGATACTTGATTCTGTATTCATGAAGAGATACATAATTCTGTATTGATGAAGAGATTCATGATTCTGTATTGATGAAGAGATACGTGATACTGTATTGATGAAGAGATACTCTGTATTGATGAAGAGATACATGATTCTGTATTGATGAAGAGATAGATTATTCTGTATTGATGAAGAGACACTTGACTCTGTTTTGATGAAGAGATACATGATTCTGCATTGATGAAGAGATACAAGATTCTGTATTGATGAAGAGATACAAGATTCTGTATTGTTGAAGAGATACATCACTCTGTATTGATGAAGAGATACATCACTCTGTATTGATGAAGAGATACAAGACTCTGTATTGATGAAGAGATACATGATTCTGTATTGATGAAGATATACATGATTCTGTATTGATGAAGAGATACATCACTCTGCATTGATGAAGAGATACATGATACTGTATTGTTGAAGAGATACATGATACAGTATTGATGAAGAGATACAAGATTCTGTATTGATGAAGAGATACATGATACTGTATTGATGAAGAGATACAAGAATCTGTATTGATGAAGAGATACTTGATTCTGTATTGATGAAGAGATACCTGATACTGTATTGATGAAGAGATACAAGACTCTGTATTGATGAAGAGATACAAGATTCTGTATTGATCAAGAGCTACTCTGTATTGATGAAGAGATACATGATTCTGTATTGATGAAGAGAAACATGATTCTGTATTGATGAAGAGAAACATGATTCTGTATTGATGAAGAGTTTATTTATTCTGTATTGATGAAGAGATACATGATACTGTATTGAGGATGAGAAACTTGACTCTGTATTCATGAAGAGATACATGATTCTGTATTGATGAAGAGATACATGATTCTATATTGATGAAGAGATACCTGATACTGTATGATGAAGAGATACAAGACTCTGTATTGATGAAGAGATACAAGATTCTGTATTGATCTAGAGATACTCTGTATTGATGAAGAGATACATTATTCTGTATTGATGAAGAGAAACATGATTCTGTATTGATGAAGAGATACATGATTCTGTATTGATGAAGAGATACATGATACTGTATTGATGAAGAGATACTTGACTCTGTATGGATGAAGAGATACAAGATTCTGTATTGATGAAGAGATACAAGATTCTGTATTGATGAAGAGATACATGATTCTGTATTGATGAAGAGATACAAGTTTATGTTTTGATGAAGAGATACAAGACTCTGTATTGATGAAGAGATACATGACTCTGTATTGATGAAGATATACAAGATTCTGTATTGATGAAGAGATACAAGATTCTGTATTGATGAAGAGATACAACACTCTGTATTGATGAAGAGATACAAGATTCTGTATTGATGAAGAGATACATGATTCTGTATTGGTGAAGAGATACATGATTCTGTATTGATGAAGAGATACATGATTCTGTATTGATGAAGAGATACATCACTCTGTATTGATGAAGAGATACATGATTCTGTATTGATGAAGAGATACATGATTCTGTATTGATGAAGAGATACATGATTCTGTATTGATGAAGAGATACATCACTCTGTATTGATGAAGAGATACATGATACTGTATTGATGAAGAGATACATGATTCTGTATTGATGAAGAGATACAAGATTCTGTTTTGATGAAGAGATACAAGATTCTGTATTGATGAAGAGATACATCACTCTGTATTGATGAAGAGATACAAGACTCTGTATTGATGAAGAGATACATGATTCTGTATTGATGAAGATATACATGATTCTGTATTGATGAAGAGATACATCACTCTGTATTGATGAATAGATACATGATACTGTATTGATGAAGAGATACATGATACAGTATTGATGAAGAGATACAAGATTCTGTATTGATGAAGAGATACATGATACTGTATTGATGAAGAGATACAAGATTCTGTATTGATGAAGAGATACTTGATTCTGTATTCATGAAGAGATACATAATTCTGTATTGATGAAGAGATTCATGATTCTGTATTGATGAAGAGATACATGATACTGTATTGATGAAGAGATACTCTGTATTGATGAAGAGATACATGATTCTGTATTGATGAAGAGATAGATTATTCTGTATTGATGAAGAGATACTTGACTCTGTTTTGATGAAGAGATACATGATTCTGCATTGATGAAGAGATACAAGATTCTGTATTGATGAAGAGATACAAGATTCTATATTGTTGAAGAGATACATCACTCTGTATTGATGAAGAGATACATCACTCTGTATTGATGAAGAGATACAAGACTCTGTATTGATGAAGAGATACATGATTCTGTATTGATGAAGATATACATGATTCTGTATTGATGAAGAGATACATCACTCTGCATTGATGAAGAGATACATGATACTGTATTGTTGAAGAGATACATGAATCTGTATTGATGAAGAGATACTTGATTCTGTATTGATGAAGAGATACCTGATACTGTATTGATGAAGAGATACAAGACTCTGTATTGATGAAGAGATACAAGATTCTGTATTGATCAAGAGATACTCTGTATTGATGAAGAGATACATGATTCTGTATTGATGAAGAGAAACATGATTCTGTATTGATGAAGAGATACATTATTCTGTATTGATGAAGAGATACATGATACTGTATTGAGGATGAGATACTTGACTCTGTATTCATGAAGAGATACATGATTCTGTATTGATGAAGAGATACATGATTCTATATTGATGAAGAGATACCTGATACTGTATTGATGAAGAGATACAAGACTCTGTATTGATGAAGAGATACTCTGTATTGATGAAGAGATACATGATTCTATATTGATGAAGAGATACCTGATACTGTATTGATGAAGAGATACAAGACTCTGTATTGATGAAGAGATACTCTGTATTGATGAAGAGATACATGATTCTGTATTGATGAAGAGATACATGATACTGTATTGATGAAGAGATACTTGACTCTGTATGGATGAAGAGATACAAGATTCTGTATTGATGAAGAGATACAAGATTCTGTATTGATGAAGAGATTCATGATTCTGTATTGATGAAGAGATGCAAGTTTATGTTTTGATGAAGAGATACAAGACTCTGTATTGATGAAGAGATACAAGATTCTGTATTGATGAAGAGATACAAGACTCTGTATTGGTCAAGAGATACATGATTCTGTATTGATGAAGAGATACATGATTCTGTATTGATGAAGAGATACATCACTCTGTATTGATGAAGAGATACATGATTCTGTATTGATGAAGAGATACATGATTCTGTATTGATGAAGAGATACAAGATTCTGTATTGATGAAGAGATACAAGATTCTGTATTGATGAAGAGATACATGATTCTGTATTGATGAAGAGATACATGATACTGTATTGATGAAGAGATACAAGATTATGTATTGATGAAGAGATACATGATTCTGTATTGATGAAGAGATACAAGATACTGTATTGATGAAGATATACAAGATTCTGTATTGATGAAGAGATACAAGATTCTGTATTGATGAAGAGATACAAGATTCTGTATTGATGAAGAGATACAGGATACTGTATTGATGAAGAGATACATGATACTGTATTGATGAAGATATACAAGATTCTGTATTGATGAAGAGATACATGATTCTGTATTGATGAAGAGATACAAGATTCTGTATTGATGAAGAGATACAGGATACTGTATTGATGAAGAGATACAAGATACTGTATTGATGAAGAGATACTCTGTATTGATGAAGAGATACATGATACTGTATTGATCAAGAGATACATGAACGTTCCATTAATAAAACAAATAACCTCTTACAGACAACGACAAAGACAAGACCGTCAAACCGGAGGGCGCCAGGCGCGGACGTTACGAGACTTTAATAATGAAGAGACTCTAATGAGGTTTACAAGAAGTGGGGAGGGAGAGAGGGGGGAGCTGGGGGGGGGGGCACGCCCGAGAGACATGCCGAGCGCGCCGGAGACGGAGCGCTCGGCGGTGGATGAGACCGCCGAAACGTCGGACAAGCTCGTTAGAGCTTGGGCAGCAGGGCGGGCAGGGCGGTGGGCAGGGCGGGCAGCGTGGGCAGGAGGGCGAGCTACTGCTGCTGCTGCTACTGCTGCTGCTACTGCTGCTGCAGCTGCTGCTGCTGCTGCTACTGCTGCTGCTACTGCTGCTGCTACTGCTGCTACTGCTGCTACTACTGCTGCTGCAGCTGCTGCTGCTACCGCTGCTGCTACTGCTGCTACTGCTGCTACTACTGCTGCTGCAGCTGCTGCTGCTACTGCTGCTACTGCTGCTCCTGCTGCTGCTACTGCTACTGCTGCTCCTGCTGCTGCTACTGCTACTGCTGCTACTGCTGCTGCTGCTACTACTGCTGCTGCAGCTGCTACTGCTGCTACTGCTGCTCCTGCTGCTGCTACTGCTGCTGCTGCTCCTGCTGCTACTGCTGCTGCTACTGCTGCTGCTGCTACTACTGCTGCTGCAGCTGCTGCTGCTACTACTGCTGCTGCAGCTGCTGCTGCTACTGCTGCTCCTGCTGCTGCTGCTACTGCTGCTACTACTGCTGCTGCAGCTGCTACTGCTGCTACTGCTGCTGCTACTGCTGCTGCTGCTCCTGCTGCTACTGCTGCTACTGCTGCTCCTGCTGCTGCTGCTCCTGCTGCTGCAGCTGCTGCTGCTCCTGCTGCTGCTGCGGGGGGTGGTGGTGGTGGTGGGGGTGGTGGGGGGTGGTGGTGGGGGTGATGGTGGGGGTGATGGTGGGGGTGATGGTGGTGGGGGGTGGTGGTGGTGGTGGGGGGGGGTGGTGGGGGGTGGTGGGTGGGGGTGGTTGTGGGGGGGTGGTGGTGGTGGTGGGGGTGATGGTGGGGGTGATGGTGGTGGGGGGTGATGGTGGTGGGGGGTGGTGGTGGTGGTGGGGGGGAGACGTCTGGGGAGGAAATTGAACAGCCGAGAGAGAAATTGAAACGGTGATTCTGAGAGGAGCAGACGGAGTTATGGAGGTGGTGGAGCAGGGAGCAGGGTGGAGGAGTAATTTGTGGCTTGTGATAGACGATACAACTATATTAATATATATATTTAAACATTTTTATTTTTTAATTCCAACAGGGAAAGGTCCAGTGAGAAGTGTCGCTCTTTTTTTCCGGAGCGGCCTATCACCAACGACGTTATTTGAAAAGTGAAAGCAGCTATAACGTCTAAGCGCGTGACGTTGACTCTCAATGTGGAGGGGAATAGCCGAGAGTCAGAGAGAGACGCGAACTCAACATCTACAACACGCCTCGGGTCACGGATGGAGCCCTGGACCTCCTGTATAGCGGGCGAGTTAGGTAACATCTCCTAGCCAGCGTGATGAGAGAGAGAGAGAGAGATAGAGATGAACGCAAACACGAAATGAACAAAATCAAGGTTTTTGTTGTTAGATCGCGACGTTTTGAATGCGTCATAACCCTTCAGCACCCCGATACAGCGGTGGATGCTCTCCAACACACCGGTGGGCTGAAGCAGAGACGTGTTGTCACGTTGTATTAACGCGACGAAGCCATGCTGACTCACTGTGCCCGGTGGTGGTGAGTTAACGAGGCGTTCAATAACTTCTCGATCTAAACCAAATCAAATCTTGATAATGAATAACTTCGGGTGGCGAAGGCGTACCACGTGTTAATGTGTATATTTAGAGTTCGGGGTCTCTCTCTCTCTCTCTCGCTCTGTCTCCCCGTGGCCACGTGGATCTGCCTCCGGGTCCTGCGATCCCAGCACGCCACATTGCAGGAACCGCATTGTGACTACTGGCAATGTCCACACGAAGCCGACGATGATGATGACGATGACGAGCAGTCATGAGCTAATAAAGTATTAAAGCTTTCGTGACTGCATAAAATTACACGTTGGTTTTTTTGTCGGTAAAGTCACGTATGTAGAAATACAATAAAATAATATTAAAACAACAAAAAACACAATCGCGACGTTTCGATCACAACGCAAGCGATCTTCATCAGGCGTCAATAAAAAAATCACGGAGGTAAATACAAACAAAAAGATGAGAGACGAGAATTCAACAAACCTGAAAAAAAAACATTACGTGAAGCACATCCAGTCAGGCCGACGACACAGTGAGACACTCCCTGGCGGACCACGAATTTCAGAAGAGTGTTAAATGTCGTGTTCACTCATGAGCTGTCATTTGTGACGGCCAGGCCGCTTGCGACAAGGAGCTACGCACACCTCAATGGGGGCTTACACCTCGTCAAATAAAAACTGAATAGTTTTATGTTTTTATTTTTTTACCGTGGATGGCGGGGACAAGTGGCCGCCTTTGTCTCCTGCTGTGATGGGTTTGTTTCACACCCAGGGCCAATGGCACTTGCTTGTAACATCGAGTCGACCTCGGGCCCTGGGGGAAGCACGTGACCGAGGTTCTTCAGATCATTCGCCGCCGATGTTTATTGGTGGTGAGCGGGAATCGATCTCGGGTCGCCGGGGTTCACGGCGCGGTGCGCTAACCGCTGCGCCACCGCTCCCCCGTACAAGCGGCGCGCCGGTAGGTGTCGTAACGCCACGCAGGCATTCAGGACACCAAAGTCGGATACAGACAACATTCATGGCGGATCTTATTCCAATTCTACGGTGGTTGCACTCACACACTCACGAACCACTCACTCACTAACCACTGACGCATTCACTCACTAACCACTCACACACTCACTCACTAACCACTCACACACTCACTCACTAACCACTCACTCACCCATTCACTCACACACTCACTCACTAACCACTCACACACTAACCACTCACTCACACTCACTCACGAACCACTCACACACTAACCACTCACTCACACACTCACACATTCACACACTCACTCACTCACGAACCACTCACTCACTAACCACTCACTAACCACTCACTCACTCACACAGTCACTCACTAACCACTCACTAACTAAGCACTCACTCACCCATTCACTAACCACTCACTCACCCATTCACTCACTAACCACTCACACACTCACTCACTAACCACTCACACACTCACTCACTAACCACTCACACACTCGCTCACTAACCACTCACACACTCACTCACTAACCACTCACACACTCACTCACTAACCACTCACTCACTCACACACTCACTCACTAACCACTCACACACTCACTCACTAACCACTCACACACTCACTCACTCACACACTCACTCACTAACCACTCACACACTCACTCACTAACCACTCACACACTCACTCACTCACACACTCACTCACTAACCACTCACTCACTAACCATTAACTCACCCACTCACTCACTAACCACTCACTAACCACTCACACACTCACTCACTAACCACTCACTCACTCACTAACCACTCATTCACTCACTAATCACTCACTCACTCACTCACTAACCACTCACACACTCACTAACCACTCACCCACTCACTCACTAACCACTCACTCACTAACCACTCACACACTCACACACTAACCACTCACACACTCACTCCCTAACCACTCACACACACACTCACTAACCACTCACTCACCCATTCACTCACACACTCACTCACTCACACACTCACTCACTAACCACTCACACACTCACTCACTCACACACTCACTCACTAACCACTCACACACTCACTCACTCACACACTCACTCACTAACCACTCACACACTCACTCACTAACCACTCACACACTCACACACTAACCACTCACACACTCACTCACTAACCACTCACCCATTCACTCACTAACCACTCACTCACCCATTCACTCACACACTCACTCACTAACCACTCACCCATTCACTCACTAACCACTCACTCACCCATTCACTCACACACTCAATCACTAACCACTCACTCACCCACTTAATTCCTAACCCACACACTCACTAACCACTCACTCACCCACTTAATTCCTAACCCACTCACTAACCACTCACCCATTCACCCACCCACTCACTCACCCACTCACTCACTAACCACTCACTCACCCATTCACTCACCCGCTCATTCACCCACTCGCTCACGAACCACTCACCCATTCACCCACCAACTCTCTCACCCACTTAATTCCTAACCCACTCACTAAACACTCACTCACCCATTCACTCACCCACTCATTCACCCACTCACTCACCCACTCACTCACTAACCTACTCACTCAGCAACTCACTCACTGACACATCCACTCACTAACACACTCATCCACTCGCTCACTAATCCCATCATCCACTCACTAACCAACTCAATCCCTCACCCACTGACTCACCTACTCACTCACTAATCTACTCACGCAGGCACTCACTCACTCGCTAACCCACTCACCCAACGACTCACTCAGTAACTCACTCACTCACCTACTCACTCACTAACCCACTCACACACTCACCAACCTACCCACCTACCCACTCACCAACGTACTCACCCACTCACTCACTCACCCACTCACTAACCCACTCACTCACCCACTCATCCACTCACTCACTAATCCCCTCACTTACTCACTCACTAATCCACTAACTCACTAATACACTCACTCACGAACCCACTCACTCGCTAACCCACTCACTCACTAACATACTCACTCACCAACCCACTCACTAACCCACTCATTCACCCACTCACTCACTAACCCACTCACTCACTCACTAATCCACTCACTCACTAACCCACTCACACGCTAATACATTCACTCACCCACTCACTCACTAACCCACTCACTCGCTAACCCACTCAATCATTCATCCGCTCACACTTTCACTCACTAACCCACTCTCTCACCCACTCATTCACCCACTAAAAAATCGACTCACTCCCTAACCCACTCCCTCACCCACTCACTCACTAATCCACTCACCACCGAACTCACTCACTCGCTAACTCACTCATTCAACAACCCACTCACTCACTAACCCACTCACGCACCCTATCACCCACTCACTCACCCACTCACTCACCCAGCAACTCACCCAGGCAATGACCCACTCACTCACCCACTCACTTCCCCAGGCAATCACCCAGGCAATGACCCACTCACTCACCCACTCACTCACCCACTCACTCACCCACTCACTCACCCACTCACTTACTCGCCCAGTCACTCACCCAGGTAATGACCCACTAACTCACCCACTCACTCACCCAACTCACTCACTCACCCAGTCACTCACCCACTCACTCACCCACTCACTCGCCCAGTCACTCACCCAGGCAATGACCCACTCACCCACTCACTCACCCAGTCACTCACCCAGGCAATGACCCACTCACTCACCCACTCACTCGCCCAGTCACTCACCCAGGCAATGACCCACTCACCCACTCACTCAGCCAGTCACTCACCCAGGCAATGACCCACTCACCCACTCACTCACCCAGTCACTCACCCAGGCAATGACCCACTCACTCACCCACTCACTCGCCCAGTCACTCACCCAGGCAATGACCCACTCACCCACTCACTCAGCCAGTCACTCACCCAGGCAATGACCCACTCACTCACCCACTAACTCACCCACTATCTCACTCACTCACCCACTCACTCGCCCAGTCACTCACCCAGGCAATGACCCACTCACTAGAGCGAGACGAGAGAGTGCAGCAGGTAGGGTCTCTACCGCTCTTTGGCCTTTCTACGTAGTGCTGTGAAGAAGGACAATAGCCCGAAACGTCGCCTATTACATGCTTCCCGTTCTAAGGCCCCACGCACACACGTACTGTGGTGGTGTCGTTGTTGTTGTTGACACGGGAAGCGTTGAGTCGTGGTTGTTGGTGTGACTCTACTTGTTGTTGTGACTCTACTTGTTGTTGTTGTGACTCTACTTGTTGTTGTTGGTGTGACTCTACTTGTTGTTGTTGTTGTGACTCTACTTGTTGTTGTTGTTGTGACTCTACTTGTTGTTGTTGTGACTCTACTTGTTGTTGTTGTGACACTACTTGTTGTTGTTGGTGTGACTCTAATTGTTGTTGTGACTCTACTTGTTGTTGTTGTTGTGACTCTACTTGTTGTTGTTGGTGTGACTCTACTTGATGTTGTTGTGACTCTACTTGTTGATGTTGTGACTATACTTGTTGTTGTGACTCTACTTGTTGTTGTTGTTGTGACTCTACTTGTTGTTGTTGGTGTGACTCTACTTGTTGTTGTTGTTGTGACTCTACTTGTTGTTGTTGTTGTTGTTGTGACTCTACTTGTTGCTGTTGTTGTGTCTCTACTTGTTGTTGTTGTTGGTGTGACTCTACTTGTTGTTGTTGTGACTCTACTTGTTGTTGTTGTTGTGACTCTACTTGTTGTTGTGACTCTACTTGTTGTTGTTGTGACTCTACTTGTTGTTGTTGGTGTGACTCTACTTGTTGTTGTTGGTGTGACTCTACTTGTTGTTGCTGTTGTTGTGACTCTACTTGTTGTTGCTGTGATTCTACTTGTTGTTGTTGTGACTCTACTTGTTGTTGTTGGTGTGACTCTACTTGTTGTTGTTGTTGTTGTTGTGACTCTACTTGTTGTTGTTGTGACTCTACTTGTTGTTGTTGGTGTGACTCTACTTGTTGTTGTTGGTGTGACTCTACTTGTTGTTGTTGTTGTGACTCTACTTGTTGTTGTTGTTGTTGTGACTTTATTTGTTGTTGTTGTTGTGACTCTACTTGTTGTTGTTGTGACTCTACTTGTTGTTGTTGTTGTGACTCTACTTGTTGTTGTTGTTGTGACTCTACTTGTTGTTGCTGTTGTTGTGACTCTACTTGTTGTTGGTGTGACTCTACTTGTTGTTGTTGTTGGTGTGACTCTACTTGTTGTTGTTGTTACTCTACTTGTTGTTGTTGTGACTCTACTTGTTGTTGTTGGTGTGACTCTACTTGTTGTTGCTGCTGTGACTCTACTTGTTGTTGTTGTGACTCTACTTGTTGTTGTTGGTGTGACTCTACTTGTTGTTGTAGTGACTCTACTTGTTGTTGTTGTTGTTGTGACTCTACTTGTTGTTGTTGGTGTGACTCTACTTGTTGTTGTTGGTGTGACTCTAATTGTTGTTGTTGTGACTCTACTTGTTGTTGTTGGTGTGACTCTACTTGTTGTTGTTGTTGTGACTCTACTTGTTGTTGTGACTCTACTTGTTGTTGTTGTTGTGACTCTACTTGTTGTTGTTGTTGGTGTGACTCTACTTGTTGTTGTTGTGACTCTACTTGTTGTTGTTGTGACTCTACTTGTTGTTGTTGTGACTCTAATTGTTGTTGTTGGTGTGACTCTAATTGTTGTTGTGACTCTACTTGTTGTTGTTGTTGTGACTCTACTTGTTGTTGTTGGTGTGACTCTACTTGATGTTGTTGTGACTCTACTTGTTGTTGTTGTGACTATACTTGTTGTTGTGACTCTACTTGTTGTTGTTGTTGTGACTCTACTTGTTGTTGTTGGTGTGACTCTACTTGTTGTTGTTGTTGTGACTCTACTTGTTGTTGTTGTTGTTGTGACTCTACTTGTTGCTGTTGTTGTGTCTCTACTTGTTGTTGTTGTTGGTGTGACTCTACTTGTTGTTGTTGTGACTCTACTTGTTGTTGTTGTTGTGACTCTACTTGTTGTTGTGACTCTACTTGTTGTTGTTGTGACTCTACTTGTTGTTGTTGGTGTGACTCTACTTGTTGTTGTTGGTGTGACTCTACTTGTTGTTGCTGTTGTTGTGACTCTACTTGTTGTTGCTGTGATTCTACTTGTTGTTGTTGTGACTCTACTTGTTGTTGTTGGTGTGACTCTACTTGTTGTTGTTGTTGTTGTGACTCTACTTGTTGTTGTTGTGACTCTACTTGTTGTTGTTGGTGTGACTCTACTTGTTGTTGTTGGTGTGACTCTACTTGTTGTTGTTGTTGTGACTCTACTTGTTGTTGTTGTTGTTGTGACTTTATTTGTTGTTGTTGTTGTGACTCTACTTGTTGTTGTTGTGACTCTACTTGTTGTTGTTGTTGTGACTCTACTTGTTGTTGTTGTTGTGACTCTACTTGTTGTTGCTGTTGTTGTGACTCTACTTGTTGTTGTTGTTACTCTACTTGTTGTTGTTGTGACTCTACTTGTTGTTGTTGGTGTGACTCTACTTGTTGTTGCTGCTGTGACTCTACTTGTTGTTGTTGTGACTCTACTTGTTGTTGTTGGTGTGACTCTACTTGTTGTTGTAGTGACTCTACTTGTTGTTGTTGTTGTTGTTGTTGTTGTTGTTGTTGTGACTCTACTTGTTGTTGTTGGTGTGACTCTACTTGTTGTTGTTGGTGTGACTCTAATTGTTGTTGTTGTGACTCTACTTGTTGTTGTTGGTGTGACTCTACTTGTTGTTGTTGTTGTGACTCTACTTGTTGTTGTGACTCTACTTGTTGTTGTTGTTGTGACTCTACTTGTTGTTGTTGTTGGTGTGACTCTACTTGTTGTTGTTGTGACTCTACTTGTTGTTGTTGTTGTGACTCTACTTGTTGTTGTTGTTGTTGGTGTGACTCTACTTGTTGTTGTTGTTGTTGTGACTCTACTTGTTGTTAGTGTGACTCTACTTGTTGTTGGTGTGACTCTACTTGTTGTTGTTGTTGTTGTGACTCTACTTGTTGTTGTTGTGACTCTACTTGTTGTTGTTGGTGTGACTCTACTTGTTGTTGTTGTGACTCTACTTGTTGTTGGTGTGACTCTACTTGTTGTTGTTGTTGTTGTTGTTGTGACTCTACTTGTTGTTGTTGTGACTCTACTTGTTGTTGTTGTGACTCTACTTGTTGTTGTTGTGACTCTACTTGTTGTTGTTGTTGTGACTCTACTTGTTGATGTTGTGACTCTACTTGTTGTTGTTGTTGTGACTCTACTTGTTGTTGTTGGTGTGACTCTACTTGTTGTTGTTGGTGTGACTCTACTTGTTGTTGTTGTGACTCTACTTGTTGTTGTTATGACTCTACTTGTTGTTGTTGTTGTGACTCTACTTGTTGTTGTTGTGACTCTACTTGTTGTTGTTGTTGTTGGTGTGACTCTATTTGTTGTTGTTGGTGTGACTCTACTTGTTGTTGGTGGTGTGACTCTACTTGTTGTTGTTGGTGTGACTCTACTTGTTGTTGTTGTGATTCTACTTGTTGTTGTTGTGACTCTACTTGTTGTTGTTGTGACTCTACTTGTTGTTGGTGTGACTCTACTTGTTGTTGTTGTGACTCTACTTGTTGTTGGTGTGACTCTACTTGTTGTTGTTGGTGTGACTCTACTTGTTGTTGTTGTTGTTGTGACTCTACTTGTTGTTGTTGTTGTGACTCTACTTTTTGTTGGTGTGACTCTACTTGTTGTTGTTGTTGGTGTGACTCTACTTGTTGTTGTTGTTGTTGTTGTGACTCTACTTGTTGTTGTTGTGACTCTACTTGTTGTTGTTGTGACTCTACTTGTTGTTGTTGTTGGTGTGACTCTAATTGTTGTTGTTGTTGTTGTGACTCTCCTTGTTGTTGTTGTGACTCTACTTGTTGTTGTTGTTGTGACTCTACTTGTTGTTGTTGTTGTTGTGACTCTACATATTGTTGTTGGTGTGACTCTACTTGTTGTTGTTGTTGTGACTCTACTTGTTGTTGTTGGTGTGACTCTACTTGTTGTTGTTGGTGTGACTCTACTTGTTGTTGTTGTGACTCTACTTGTTGTTGTTGGTGTGACTCTACTTGTTGTTGTTGTTGTGACTCTACTTGTTGTTGTGACTCTACTTGTTGTTGTTGTGACTCTACTTGTTGTTGTTGTTGGTGTGATTCTACTTGTTGTTGTTGTGACTCTACTTGTTTTTGTTGTGACTCTACTTGTTGTTGGTGGTGTGACTCTACTTGTTGTTGTTGTTGTGACTCTACTTGTTGTTGTTGTGACTCTACTTGTTGTTGTTGTTGTGACTCTACTTGTTGTTGTTGGTGTGACTCTACTTGTTGTTGTTGTTGTTGTTGTTGTGACTCTACTTGTTGTTGGTGTGACTCTACTTGTTGTTGGTGTGACTCTACTTGTTGTTGTTGTTGTGGCTCTACTTGTTGTTGTTGTGACTCTACGTCTTGTTGTTGGTGTGACTCTACTTGTTGTTGTTGTTGTGACTCTACTTGTTGTTGTTGTGACTCTACTTGTTGTTGTTGGTGTGACTCTACTTGTTGTTGTTGTTGTTGTTGTTGTTGTGACTCTACTTGTTGTTGGTGTGACTCTACTTGTTGGTGTGACTCTACTTGTTGTTGTTGGTGTGACTCTACTTGTTGGTGTGACTCTACTTGTTGTTGTTGTTGTGACTCTACTTGTTGTTGGTGTGACTCTACTTGTTGTTGTTGTTGTTGTGACTCTACTTGTTGTTGGTGTGACTCTACTTGTTGGTGTGACTCTACTTGTTGTTGTTGGTGTGACTCTACTTGTTGGTGTGACTCTACTTGTTGTTGTTGTTGTGACTCTACTTGTTGTTGTTGGTGTGACTCTACTTGTTGTTGTTGTTGTTGTTGTTGTGACTCTACTTGTTGTTGTTGTGACTCTACTTGTTGTTGTTGGTGTGACTCTACTTGTTGTTGTTGTGACTCTACTTGTTGTTGTTGGTGTGACTCTACTTGTTGTTGTTGTGACTCTACTTGTTGTTGGTGTGACTCTACTTGTTGGTGTGACTCTACTTGTTGTTGTTGGTGTGACTCTACTTGTTGGTGTGACTCTACTTGTTGTTGTTGTTGTTGTTGTTGTTGTGACTCTACTTGTTGTTGGTGTGACTCTACTTGTTGTTGTTGTTGTTGTTGTTGTGACTCTACTTGTTGTTGGTGTGACTCTACTTGTTGTTGTGACTCTACTTGTTGTTGTTGTGACTCTACTTGTTGTTGGTGTGACTCTACTTGTTGTTGGTGTGACTCTACTTGTTGTTGTTGTTGTGACTCTACTTGTTGTTGGTGTGACTCTACTTGTTGTTGGTGTGACTCTACTTATTGTTGTTGTTGGTGTGACTCTACTTGTTGTTGTTGTGACTCTACTTGTTGTTGTTGGTGTGACTCTACTTGTTGTTGTTGTGACTCTACTTGTTGTTGGTGTGATTCTACTTGTTGTTGTTGTGACTCTACTTGGTGTTGGTGTGACTCTACTTGTTGTTGTTGGTGTGACTCTACTTGTTGTTGTTGTGACTCTACTTGTTGTTGGTGTGACTCTACTTGTTGTTGTTGGTGTGACTCTACTTGTTGTTGTTGTTGTGACTCTACTTGTTGTTGTTGTGACTCTACTTGTTGTTGTTGGTGTGACTCTACTTGTTGTTGTTGTTGGTGTGACTCTACTTGTTGTTGTTGTGACTCTACTTGTTTTTGTTGTGACTCTACTTGTTGTTGGTGGTGTGACTCTACTTGTTGTTGTTGTTGTTGTGACTCTACTTGTTGTTGTTGTGACTCTACTTGTTGTTGTTGTTGTTGTTGTGACTCTACTTGTTGTTGTTGTTGTTGTTGGTGTGACTCTACTTGTTGTTGTTGTGACTCTACTTGTTGTTGTTGTTGTGACTCTACTTGTTGTTGGTGTGACTCTACTTGTTGGTGTGACTCTACTTGTTGTTGTTGGTGTGACTCTACTTGTTGGTGTGACTCTACTTGTTGTTGTTGTTGTTGTGACTCTACTTGTTGTTGGTGTGACTCTACTTGTTGTTGTTGTTGTTGTGACTCTACTTGTTGTTGGTGTGACTCTACTTGTTGTTGTGACTCTACTTGTTGTTGTTGTTGTGACTCTACTTGTTGATGGTGTGACTCTACTTGTTGTTGTTGTGACTCTACTTGTTGTTGTTGTTGTGACTCTACTTGTTGTTGGTGTGACTCTACTTGTTGTTGGTGTGACTCTACTTATTGTTGTTGTTGGTGTGACTCTACTTGTTGTTGTTGTGACTCTACTTGTTGTTGTTGGTGTGACTCTACTTGTTGTTGTTGGTGTGACTCTACTTGTTGTTGTTGTTGTGACTCTACTTGGTGTTGGTGTGACTCTACTTGTTGGTTTGACTCTACTTGTTGTGGTTGGTGTGACTCTACTTGTTGGTGTGACTCTACTTGTTGTTGTTGTTGTGACTCTACTTGTTGTTGTTGGTGTGACTCTACTTGTTGTTGTTGTTGTTGTTGTTGTGACTCTACTTGTTGTTGTTGTGACTCTACTTGTTGTTGTTGTGACTCTACTTGTTGTTGTTGGTGTGACTCTACTTGTTGTTGTTGGTGTGACTCTACTTGTTGTTGTTGGTGTGACTCTACTTGTTGTTGTTGGTGTGACTCTAATTGTTGTTGTTGTGACTCTACTTTTTGTTGTTGGTGTGACTCTACTTGTTGTTGTTGTTGTGACTCTACTTGTTGTTGTGACTCTACTTGTTGTTGTTGTTGTGACTCTACTTGTTGTTGTTGTTGTTGGTGTGACTCTACTTGTTGTTGTTGTGACTCTACTTGTTTTTGTTGTGACTCAACTTGTTGTTGGTGGTGTGACTCTACTTGTTGTTGTTGTTGTGACTCTACTTGTTGTTGTAACTATACTTGTTGTTGTTGTGACTCTACTTGTTGTTGTTGTTGTTGTTGGTGTGACTCTACTTGTTGTTGTTGTTGTTGTTGTGACTCTACTTGTTGTTGGTGTGACTCTACTTGTTGTTGGTGTGACTCTACTTGTTGTTGTTGTTGTGACTCTACTTGTTGTTGTTGTGACTCTACTTGTTGTTGTTGGTGTGACTCTACTTGTTGTTGTTGTGACTCTACTTGTTGTTGGTGTGACTCTACTTGTTGTTGTTGTTGTTGTTGTGACTCTACTTGTTGTTGTTGTTGTTGTTGTTGTTGTGACTCTACTTGTTGTTGTTGTTGTGACTCTACTTGTTGTTGTTGTTGTGACTCTACTTGTTGTTGTTGTGACTCTACGTGTTGTTGTTGTTGTTGTGACTCTACTTGTTGTTGTTGTTGTGACTCTACTTGTTGTTGTTGGTGTGACTCTACTTGTTGTTGTTGGTGTGACTCTACTTGTTGTTGTTGTGACTCTACTTGTTGTTGTTATGACTCTACTTGTTGTTGTTGTTGTGACTCTACTTGTTTTTGTTGTGACTCTACTTGTTGTTGTTGTTGTTGTTGTGACTCTACTTGTTGTTGGTGTGACTCTACTTGTTGTTGTTGTTGTTGTTGTGACTCTACTTGTTGTTGTTGTTGTTGTGACTCTACTTTTTGTTGTTGTTGTGACTCTACTTGTTGTTGTTGTTGTGACTCTACTTGTTGTTGTTGGTGTGACTCTACTTGTTGTTGTTGTGACTCTACTTGTTGTTGTTATGACTCTACTTGTTGTTGTTGTTGTGACTCTACTTGTTGTTGTTGTGACTCTACTTGTTGTTGTTGTTGTTGTTGTTGGTGTGACTCTATTTGTTGTTGTTGGTGTGACTCTACTTGTTGTTGTTGGTGTGACTCTACTTGTTGTTGTTGGTGTGACTCTACTTGTTGTTGTTGTGATTCTACTTGTTGTTGTTGTGACTCTACTTGTTGTTGTTGTTGTGACTCTACTTGTTGTTGGTGTGACTCTACTTGTTGTTGTGACTCTAATTGTTGTTGGTGTGACTCTACTTGTTGTTGTTGGTGTGACTCTACTTGTTGTTGTTGTTGTTGTGACTCTACTTGTTGTTGTTCGTGTGACTCTACTTGTTGTTGTTGTTGTTGTTGTTGTTGTGACTCTACTTGTTGTTGTTGGTGTGACTCTACTTTTTGTTGGTGTGACTCTACTTGTTGTTGTTGTTGGTGTGACTCTACTTGTTGTTGTTGTTGTGACTCTCCTTGTTGTTGTTGTTGTGACTCTACTTGTTGTTGTTGTGACTCTACTTGTTGTTGTTGTTGTGACTCTACATATTGTTGTTGGTGTGACTCTACTTGTTGTTGTTGTGACTCTACTTGTTGTTGTTGTTGGTGTGACTCTAATTGTTGTTGTTGGTGTGACTCTACTTGTTGTTGTTGTGACTCTACTTGTTGTTGTTGGTGTGACTCTACTTGTTGTTGTTGTTGTGACTCTACTTGTTGTTGTGACTCTACTTGTTGTTGTTGTGACTCTACTTGTTGTTGTTGTTGGTGTGACTCTACTTGTTGTTGTTGTTGTTGTTGTGACTCTACTTGTTTTTGTTGTGACTCTACTTGTTGTTGGTGGTGTGACTCTACTTGTTGTTGTTGTTGTGACTCTACTTGTTGTTGTTGTGACTCTACTTGTTGTTGTTGTTGTGACTCTACTTGTTGTTGTTGTTGGTGTGACTCTACTTGTTGTTGTTGTTGTGACTCTACTTGTTGTTGGTGTGACTCTACTTGTTGTTGGTGTGACTCTACTTGTTGTTGTTGTTGTGGCTCTACTTGTTGTTGTTGTGACTCTACTTGTTGTTGTTGTTGTGACTCTACTTGTTGTTGGTGTGACTCTACTTGTTGGTGTGACACTCCTTGTTGTTGTTGGTGTGACTCTACTTGTTGGTGTGACTCTACTTGTTGTTGTTGTTGTGACTCTACTTGTTGTTGGTGTGACTCTACTTGTTGTTGTTTTTGTTGTGACTCTACTTGTTGTTGGTGTGACTCTACTTGTTGGTGTGACTCTACTTGTTGTTGTTGGTGTGACTCTACTTGTTGGTGTGACTCTACTTGTTGTTGTTGTTGTGACTCTACTTGTTGTTGTTGGTGTGACTCTACTTGTTGTTGTTGTTGTGACTCTACTTGTTGTTGTTGTGACTCTACTTGTTGTTGTTGGTGTGACTCTACTTGTTGTTGTTGTGACTCTACTTGTTGTTGTTGGTGTGACTCTACTTGTTGTTGTTGTTGTGACTCTACTTGTTGTTGGTGTGACTCTACTTGGTGGTGTGACTCTACTTGTTGTTGTTGGTGTGACTCTACTTGTTGGTGTGACTCTACTTGTTGTTGTTGTTGTGACTCTACTTGTTGTTGGTGTGACTCTACTTGTTGTTGTTGTTGTTGTTGTGACTCTACTTGTTGTTGTGACTCTACTTGTTGTTGTTGTGACTCTACTTGTTGTTGTTGTTGGTGTGACTCTACTTGTTGTTGGTGTGACTCTACTTGTTGTTGTTGTTGTTGTGACTCTACTTGTTTTTGTTGTGACTCTACTTGTTGTTGGTGGTGTGACTCTACTTGTTGTTGTTGTGACTCTACTTGTTGTTGTTGTGACTCTACTTGTTGTTGTTGTTGTGACTCTACTTGTTGTTGTTGTTGTTGGTGTGACTCTACTTGTTGTTGTTGTTGTTGTGACTCTACTTGTTGTTGGTGTGACTCTACTTGTTGTTGGTGTGACTCTACTTGTTGTTGTTGTTGTGGCTCTACTTGTTGTTGTTGTGACTCTACTTGTTGTTGTTGGTGTGACTCTACTTGTTGTTGTTGGTGTGACTCTACTTCTTGTTGTTGTTGTTGTGACTCTACTTTTTGTTGTTGTGACTCTACTTGTTGTTGGTGTGACTCTACTTGTTGTTGTTGTTGTTGTTGTTGTGACTCTACTTGTTGTTGGTGTGACTCTACTTGTTGGTGTGACTCTACTTGTTGTTTTTGGTGTGACTCTACTTGTTGGTGTGACTCTACTTGTTGTTGTTGTTGTGACTCTACTTGTTGTTGGTGTGACTCTACTTGTTGTTGTTGTTGTTGTTGTGACTCTACTTGTTGTTGGTGTGACTCTACTTGTTGGTGTGACTCTACTTGTTGTTGTTGGTGTGACTCTACTTGTTGGTGTGACTCTACTTGTTGTTGTTGTTGTTGTGACTCTACTTGTTGTTGGTGTGACTCTACTTGTTGTTGTTGTTGTTGTGACTCTACTTGTTGTTGGTGTGACTCTACTTGTTGTTGTGACTCTACTTGTTGTTGTTGTGACTCTACTTGTTGTTGGTGTGACTCTACTTGTTGTTGGTGTGACTCTACTTGTTGTTGTTGTTGTGACTCTACTTGTTGTTGGTGTGACTCTACTTGTTGTTGGTGTGACTCTACTTATTGTTGTTGTTGGTGTGACTCTACTTGTTGTTGTTGTGACTGTACTTGTTGTTGTTGGTGTGACTCTACTTGTTGTTGTTGGTGTGACTCTACTTGTTGTTGTTGTTGTGACTCTACTTGTTGTTGGTGTGACTCTACTTGTTGTTGTTGGTGTGACTCTACTTGTTGTTGTTGTGACTCTACTTGTTGTTGGTGTGACTCTACTTGTTGTTGTTGGTGTGACTCTACTTGTTGTTGTTGTGACTCTACTTGTTGTTGTTGTGACTCTACTTGTTGTTGGTGTGACTCTACTTGTTGTTGTTGTTGTGACTCTACTTGTTGTTGGTGTGACTCTACTTGTTGTTGGTGTGACTCTACTTGTTGTTGTTGTTGGTGTGACTCTACTTGTTGTTGTTGTGACTCTACTTGTTGTTGTTGGTGTGACTCTACTTGTTGTTGTTGGTGTGACTCTACTTGTTGTTGTTGTTGTGACTCTACTTGTTGTTGGTGTGACTCTACTTGTTGTTGTTGGTGTGACTCTACTTGTTGTTGTTGTTGTGACTCTACTTGTTGTTGGTGTGACTCTACTTGTTGTTGTTGGTGTGACTCTACTTGTTGTTGTTGTTGTGACTCTACTTGTTGTTGTTGTGACTCTACTTGTTGTTGTTGGTGTGACTCTACTTGTTGTTGTTGTTGGTGTGACTCTACTTGTTGTTGTTGTTGTTGTTGTGACTCTACTTGTTTTTGTTGTGACTCTACTTGTTGTTGGTGGTGTGACTCTACTTGTTGTTGTTGTTGTGACTCTACTTGTTGTTGGTGTGACTCTACTTGTTGTTGTTGTTGTTGTTGTTGTGGCTCTACTTGTTGTTGTTGTGACTCTACTTGTTGTTGTTGGTGTTACTCTACTTGTTGTTGTTGTTGTTGTGACTCTACTTGTTGTTGTTGTGACTCTACTTGTTGTTGTTGGTGTGACTCTACTTGTTGTTGTTGTTGTTGTTGTGACTCTACTTGTTGTTGGTGTGACTCTACTTGTTGGTGTGACTCTACTTGTTGGTGTGACTCTACTTGTTGTTGTTGTTGTTGTGACTCTACTTGTTGTTGGTGTGACTCTACTTGTTGTTGTTGTTGTGACTCTACTTGTTGTTGGTGTGACTCTACTTGTTGGTGTGACTCTACTTGTTGTTGTTGGTGTGACTCTACTTGTTGGTGTGACTCTACTTGTTGTTGTTGTTGTGACTCTACTTGTTGTTGTTGGTGTGACTCTACTTGTTGTTGTTGTTGTTGTGACTCTACTTGTTGTTGTTGTGACTCTACTTGTTGTTGTTGGTGTGACTCTACTTGTTGTTGTTGTGACTCTACTTGTTGTTGTTGGTGTGACTCTACTTGTTGTTGTTGTTGTGACTCTAGTTGTTGTTGTTGTGACTCTACTTGTTGTTGTTGTGACTCTACTTGTTGTTGTTGTGACTCTACTTGTTGTTGTTGTGACTCTACTTGTTGTTGTTGTGACTCTACTTGTTGTTGTGACTCTACTTGTTGTTGTTGTGACTCTACTTGTTGTTGTGACTCTACTTGTTGTTGTTGTGACTCTACTTGTTGTTGTTGTGACTCTACTTGTTGTTGTTGTGACTCTACTTGTTGTTGGTGTGACTCTACTTGTTGTTGGTGTGACTCTACTTGTTGTTGGTGTGACTCTACTTGTTGTTGTTGTTGTTGTTGTTGTGACTCTACTTGTTGTTGGTGTGACTCTACTTGTTGGTGTGACTCTACTTGTTGTTGTTGGTGTGACTCTACTTGTTGGTGTGACTCTACTTGTTGTTGTTGTTGTTGTGACTCTACTTGTTGTTGGTGTGACTCTACTTGTTGTTGTTGTTGTTGTGACTCTACTTGTTGTTGGTGTGACTCTACTTGTTGTTGTGACTCTACTTGTTGTTGTTGTGACTCTACTTGTTGTTGGTGTGACTCTACTTGTTGTTGGTGTGACTCTACTTGTTGTTGTTGTTGTGACTCTACTTGTTGTTGGTGTGACTCTACTTGTTGTTGGTGTGACTCTACTTATTGTTGTTGTTGTTGGTGTGACTCTACTTGTTGTTGTTGTGACTCTACTTGTTGTTGTTGGTGTGACTCTACTTGTTGTTGGTGTGACTCTACTTGTTGTTGTTGTTGTGACTCTACTTGTTGTTGGTGTGACTCTACTTGTTGTTGTTGGTGTGACTCTACTTGTTGTTGTTGTGACTCTACTTGTTGTTGGTGTGACTCTACTTGTTGTTGTTGGTGTGACTCTACTTGTTGTTGTTGTTGTGACTCTACTTGTTGTTGTTGTGACTCTACTTGTTGTTGGTGTTGTGACTCTACTTGTTGTTGGTGTGACTCTACTTGTTGTTGTTGGTGTGACTCTACTTGTTGTTGTTGTTGTGACTCTACTTGTTGTTGGTGTGACTCTACTTGTTGTTGTTGGTGTGACTCTACTTGTTGTTGTTGTTGTGACTCTACTTGTTGTTGTTGTGACTCTACTTGTTGTTGTTGGTGTGACTCTACTTGTTGTTGTTGTTGGCGTGACTCTACTTGTTGTTGTTGTTGTTGTGACTCTACTTGTTTTTGTTGTGACTCTACTTGTTGTTGGTGGTGTGACTCTACTTGTTGTTGTTGTGACTCTACTTGTTGTTGTTGTGACTCTACTTGTTGTTGTTGTTGTGACTCTACTTGTTGTTGTTGTTGTTGTTGGTGTGACTCTACTTGTTGTTGTTGTTGTTGTTGTGACTCTACTTGTTGTTGGTGTGACTCTACTTGTTGTTGGTGTGACTCTACTTGTTGTTGTTGTTGTTGTTGTGGCTCTACTTGTTGTTGTTGTGACTCTACTTGTTGTTGTTGGTGTTACTCTACTTGTTGTTGTTGTTGTTGTTGTTGTGACTCTACTTGTTGTTGGTGTGACTCTACTTGTTGGTGTGACTCTACTTGTTGGTGTGACTCTACTTGTTGTTGTTGTTTTTGTGACTCTACTTGTTGTTGGTGTGACTCTACTTGTTGTTGTTGTTGTGACTCTACTTGTTGTTGGTGTGACTCTACTTGTTGGTGTGACTCTACTTGTTGTTGTTGGTGTGACTCTACTTGTTGGTGTGACTCTACTTGTTGTTATTGTTGTGACTCTACTTGTTGTTGTTGGTGTGACTCTACTTGTTGTTGTTGTTGTTGTTGTTGTGACTCTACTTGTTGTTGTTGTGACTCTACTTGTTGTTGTTGGTGTGACTCTACTTGTTGTTGTTGTGACTCTACTTGTTGTTGTTGGTGTGACTCTACTTGTTGTTGTTGTTGTTGTTGTGACTCTAGTTGTTGTTGTTGTGACTCTACTTGTTGTTGTTGTGACTCTACTTGTTGTTGTTGTGACTCTACTTGTTGTTGTTGTGACTCTACTTGTTGTTGTTGTTGTGACTCTACTTGTTGTTGTTGTGACTCTACTTGTTGTTGTGACTCTACTTGTTGTTGTTGTGACTCTACTTGTTGTTGTTGTGACTCTACTTGTTGTTGTTGTGACTCTACTTGTTGTTGTTGTGACTCTACTTGTTGTTGGTGTGACTCTACTTGTTGTTGGTGTGACTCTACTTGTTGTTGTTGGTGTGACTCTACTTGTGCACTACTGCCAACGCAGCAGCGTGAGCATCAGCACGGAGTTGAAGTGAAGAGATGAATGCCCCCCACCACGAGCCTCCCCCCCCCCCCCACTGTGCCCCCCACCACGTGCCTCCCCCCCCCCACTGTGCCCCCCACCACGTGCCTCCCCCCCCCCCACTGTGCCCCCCACCACGTGCCTCCCCCCCACCACACTGCTCACCCCCCCCCCCCCGGTGTCCGCGAGGCTCGGATCAGAATTCCGGGCGCAGCGTCGCGCGGGGAGAAGGCTGAGAGCAATAAACACTCACACTTACACTAACACACTCACACTTACACTAACACACTCACACTTACACACACTAACACACTCACACTTACACACACTAACACACTCACACTTACACTAACACACTCACACATACACACACTAACACACTCACACTTACACACACTAACACACTCACACTTACACTAACACACTCACACATACACACACTAACACACTCACACTTACACACACTAACACACTCAGACTTACACTAACACACTCACACATACACACACTAACACACTCACACTTACACACACTAACACACTCACACTTACACTAACACACTCACACATACACACACTAACACACTCACACTTACACACACTAACACACTCACACTTACACTAACACACTCACACATACACACACTAACACACTCACACTTACACACACTAACACACTCAGACTTACACTAACACACTCACACATACACACACTAACACACTCACACTTACACACACTAACACACTCAGACTTACACTAACACACTCACACATACACACACTAACTCACACTCACTAACACACACTCACACATACACACACTAACACACTCAGACTTACACTAACACACTCACACATACACACACTAACTCACACTCATACACACTTACACTAACACACTTACACTAACACACTCACACATACACACACTCACTCACACTCACTAACACACACTCACTCACACTTACACTAACACACTCACACTTACACTAACACACTCACACATACACTGACACACACACTTACACTAACACACTCACACATACACACACTAACACACACTCACTAACACACACTCACTCACACTTCACTAACACACTCACACTTACACTAACACACTCACACATACACACACTCACTTACACTAACACACTCACACATACACTAACACACTCACACACTCATACACACTCACACTTACACTAACACACTCACACTTACACTAACACACTCACACACTCATACACACACTAACTCACACTCACTAACACACACTCATACACACTTACACTAACACACTCACACTTACACACACTCACTCACTAACTCACTAACACACACTCACTCACACTTACACATACACTTACACACACTTACACATACACACACTAACACTCACTAACACACACTCACTCACACTTACACATACACAGACAATTACACACACTAACTCACACTCACTAACACACACTCACTCACACTTACACATACACAGACAATTACACACACACTAACACATTTACACACTTACACACACACGCTAACTCACACTTACACATACACTTACACACACATACACATACACACACACTCACACTCACTAACACACACATACATACACACAACACACTAACACACACATACATACACACAACACACTAACACACACATACATACACACTAACACACTAACACACTCATACACACTCACGCTCACTAACATACACTCATACACACTTACACACTTTCACACTAACTCACACTCACACACTAACACACTAACACACACTCACTCACTCACACACTCACACACACACACTCAATCACACTCACACACTCACTCACGCTCACACTCACTAAAACACTCACACACACTCACACACACTCACACACACTCACACACATACACACTCATACACACACTCACTCATTCACTCAGATACACACACACACTCACACACACACTCACTCACACACTCACTCACACACTCACACACACTCACACACACTCACTCACACACCCACACACACTAACAACAACAACAACAACCGCCATTCGCCACTAAGTGGCGGTGACGTCACCACGACGCTTGTGCCAGGCTATGTGCACCCTGAGGCCACGTGAAGTGTCGAACGCCCGTTGGCAGGAGGTCACGGGGCAGACCGAGGTGCCACGGGTCGACTGACTGAGATGACTGGCTGATGCACCACCTGTGCCACCTACTGTGGCAATCTGCTGTGCTTTAGCCACCCGGCGCTCCGCTCGTTGTTGTGAGCGTCGCTTCTCCGCCCTCCGTTGTTGTTGGAGGGCGACTGGCTCCAACTGCCCAGTAGCATCCTTCACGAGCCTCTTCCACAGAGGCCGATCTTGACACTGCTGGTACCAGTCATCGGCAAGTCCACTCAGCTCCACGTCCTCCTGTACCACATCACTCCATCTCTTCTCTAGCCCGTGCCGCGCCCGTTTAGCCCCCTCAATCCGGCCGAACAAAAGCTGTTTCGGCATGCGGTGGCTGGGCATGCGGGCTACATGACCCAGCCATCGCAGCCTTGCCCGCCGGAGGAGCTCACCGATGGGACCTTTCCCAGATCTTTCAAGGATTTGTGAGCTCCTCACACAATCCAGTCTGGTTAAACCCAGGATGGATCGTAGGCAGGCCAGCCTAAATGTTTCTAACCGGCGAAGATGTTCCATTAAGGGGGTCCACGTTTCTCAAGCGTCGAGAAGGGAGGGAATGACCGTTGCCGAGAAGACGTGAAGCTTAGTGCGGAGCGACAGACCAGGTAGCTCCCACACAGCGTTACGCAACCGATGAAAAGATATTGCCGCTCGACTGATTCGGAGTGAGACCTTTCCTGTTAAACTGGAGCTGGTCATAAGCACACTGCCCAGGTATGGGAAACTCTCCACTCTCTCCACAACTGCCCCATCACCGATTGGGAGTTGTGGGGGTGGAGTGTCCGATGGTATAAAATACCCAGGCAGGTGCTTAGTTTTGGTGGGGCTGATGGTAAAGCCCCACCTCTTAGTGGCACGCTCCAATCTCAGCAGCAGCGTCTCCAACTCCTCCTCTGAATGAGCAGCTATTACCACATCATCAGCATACATAACGTGGTTGAGCAATAGGGAGCCATCCCTTGACCGCACCCGGGCATCGATCAGCCTCCCATTATATCTGTACCATATGGAGATTCCCCCGGTACAGCTATTGAAGGCTTCACAAACTACGTGGTCAAAATAGATGTTAAATAATGTGGGAGCCAGAGGACATCCCTGTCGCACCCCAAGGTGTACAGAGCATGGCTCTGACTCCCCCCCACGTAGTTTTACCCGGGCCCGCTCACTATCATGAAGGTCCTTCATGATCGTGAGCAGAGGGTCAGGTACTCCAAGAGCACGAAGAACAACCCAGAGCCCAGGCCTACTGATGGTATCATAGGCCTTGACCAGGTCAATAAAGCAGAGATGTAGGTCTTGTGGGAATTACCTACACCTCTGCTGTAGCAGACTGACAGAAAATATGGAATCTGTGCAGGACCGCCCTTTCCTGAAAACGCATTGGAGCTCCGCAAGCCTCTTCTCAGCGTGCCTGGCAAGGCGATGTTGAATAATTCTTTCCAGGACCTTTCCCGGCACACTGAGGAGTGAGATGCCCCTGTAGTTGTTACAGTCTGTGCGGTCCCACTTCTTAAAAAGGGGGACCACAAGGGCATCCTTCCAATCCTGCGGAACCCGTCCAGTGGTCCAGACTGTTGTTATGATGTCATATAGGGCAGTCTTTGCACAAACGCCACCCTCCCTCAGCATTTCGCTTGGGATATCATCTCTGCCCCCTGCTTTTCCTGGTCTCAGACTCCGGATCGCCTTCAGTACTTCCTCAACAGATGGCACCTCAGCCTGCCACTCACACGGGTTGACTTCTTCCAATAGTTGAGGCACCGCAGCCTCAGCAGGGTCATCCTCACGATGTTTTCCTGGCTGAGGTATTTTCCCTCCCCCAGGACATCACAGGAATGCTCAGCAAATCTGCAAACCTGTTCCTAGGGGTCGGAGATTGGATCACCGTTTTTTCCCCTAATGATGGTAATAGGTGTAGCGCTGCAGATTACTTTTTTGATGGAGTTAAATAGAGATTTGTGATCGCGGGCCACTGAGGCAGACTCCATCTCCTCAGCAACCCGCGACCACCACCCATCCTTGCAGCGCCTCACGGCTCTCCGAACCTCCGAGCGAAGGCTGCGGTAAGCCTCCTCATTCTCTGACGTGGGATTCTGTAGCCGATGACAGTGGGCCTGTCGCTTTTTCTCAACCATCCTGAACAACTCCTCTGTCAGCCAGGGTCTCTGGGAAGGTCTGGACCGCGTACACACACTCACTCACACACACCCTCACACACACACTCACACACACACACAGTCACACACACACATTCACACACAAACTCACACACTCACACACACACTCACACACACACTCACACACACACACATTCACACACACACGCTCACACACACACACCCTCACATACACACTCACACACTCACTCACACACCCTCACACACACACTCACACACATACACATACACGACACACGCGCGCACACATAAACAAAAACAAGATCCCCCATATAGCCTTAACAGACTGTAGGGGCAAGTGCTGTTAGCGAGCACCTATGAAGGCCGGAACGGTACACGAGGGGGTGGGTGGCCAGCACCACGCCCGACCGCCTTTGTCTCCCTAGTGGCAATGTTTACACACCGCACCAGGTACTCATTTGAGGCTGAGTCGACCTAGGGGAGGCCCGTGACCGGTTCAGATAATCGTCACTGGTGTTGGCCGTGAGCGGGAATCGAACCCGGGTCGCCAGGTTCATAGCGCAGCGTAGCGCTAACCGCTACACTACCGCTCCCCATAAACAACACACTCACACACACACAGACACACTCACACACACTCACTCACACACTCACACACTCACACACACTCACTCACACCTCACTCACACACTCACACACACACTCACACACACTCACACACACTCACACACACACTCACACACCCTCACACACACTCACACATTCACACACACACTCACACACACTCACACACATACACGACACACACTCACACACATAAACAACACAAGAAACGGCACAATCGATGTTGGCTGATGGGAACGAACAAAGAGGTCAGAATAACTGCCCCTCTCTCTCTCTCTCCTTCCCCTCCACGACTCACCGTCTCTTGAAGGAACCACCGCCATCATCTCTCCCAAGGCGGCTCCCTCTCCAACTCCATCGATTTCCTCCAAGTTATTTTATGCCCCCCCCATCCCCCAGCATGACAACTCAACACAACACTCCACCAGCAGCAGCATCATCGATATCCCGTTAACATCGTCAGCAGCACCAACCACCGTGACATCCTCCACGCTGGACCACGCGAGTCCCACACATCACTGCCTCCTCCTCCTCCTATTCACCACCTCCAGTCCGGTGGTGCTGCTCGGGTGTCGTGTTGTTGTTGTTCGTGTTCGTTGTTGATGTTTGTTGTTGATGTTGTTGCGCGTCGATAGCGGAGAGAGAGTAAGGGGTAGGTGGGTCGGTGATTGAGTGGGTTAGTGAGCGGGTGACTGACTGGGTTAGTGAGCGGGTGAGTGGCTGGGTTAGTGAGTGGGTGAGTGACTGGGTTAGTGAGCGGGTGAGTGAATGGGTTAGTGAGTGGGTGAGTGACTGGGTTAGTGAGTGGGTGAGTGACTGGGTTAGTGAGCGGGTGAGTGGCTGGGTTAGTGAGTGGGTGAGTGACTAGGTTAGTGAGCGGGTGAGTGAATGGGTTAGTAAATGGGTGAGTGACTGGGTGAGTGAGTGGGTGAGTGACTGGGTTAGTGAGTGGGTGAGTGACTGGGTTAGTGACTGTATGAGTGACTGGGTTAGTGAGTGGGTGAGTGACTGGGTTAGTGAGTGGGTGAGTGACTGGGTTAGTGAGTGGGTGAGTGACTGGGTTAGTGAGTGGGTGAGTGACTGGGTTAGTGAAAGGGTGAGTGACTGGGTTAGTGAGTGGGTAAGTGACTGGGTTAGTGAGTGGGTGAGTGAGTGGGTGAGTGACTGGGTTAGTGAGCGGGTGAGTGACTGGGTTAGTGAGTGGGTGAGTGGCTGGGTTAGTGAGTGGGTGAGTGGCGGGGTTAGTGACTAGGTTAGTGAGTGGGTGAGTGACTGGGTTAGTGAGTGAGTGAGTGGCTGGGCTAGTGAGTGGGTGAGTGGCTGGGTTAGTGAGTGGGTGAGTGGCATGGTTAGTGAGTGGGTGAGTGGCTGGGTTAGTGAGTGGGTGAGTGACTGAGTTAGTGACTGGGTGAGTGACTGGGTTAGTGAGTGGGTGACTGACTGGGTTAGTGACTGGGTGAGTGACTGGGTGCGTCAGTGGGTGAGTGACTGGGTGAGTGACCGGGTTAGTGAGTGGGTGACTGACTGGGTTAGTGGGTGGGTGAGTGACTGGGTTAGTGAGTGGGTGAGTGACTGGGTTAGTGAGTGGGTGAGTGGCTGGGTTAGTGAGTGGGTGAGTGACTGGGTGGGTGAGTGACTGAGTTAGTGTGTGGGTGAGTGACTGGGTTAGTGGGTGGGTGAGTGAATGTGAGTGTGTGTGTGAGTGGGTGGGTGAATGGGTGAGTTGGTGGGTGAGTGAGTGTGTGAGTGAGTGGGTGAGTGAGTGGGTGAGTATGTGAGTGTGTGAGTGTGTGGATGAGTGGGTGGATGAATGCGTGAGTGGGTGGGTGAGTGAGTGTGTGAGTGGGTGTCTAAGTACGGTGGGTGAATGGGTGAGTGAGTGTGTCTGTGAGTGAGTGTGTGAGTGGGTGGGTGAATGGGTGAGTGCGTGTGTGAGTCAATGGGTGTGTGAGTAGGTGGGTGAATGGATGAGTGTGTGTGTGAGTGAGTGTGTGAGTGGGTGGGTGAGTGTGTGTGAGTATGTGGATAGGTGAATGGGTGAGTGTGCGTGTGAGTGAATGAGAGTGTGAGTGGGTGAATGGCTGAATGGGTGAGTGTGTGTGTGAGTGTGTGAGTGGGTGGGTGAATGGGTGAGTGTGTGTGTGAGTGAGTGGGTGAGTGAGTGGGTGAGTATGTGAGTGTGTGAGGGGATGGATGAGTGGGTGGATGAATGCGTGAGTGGGTGGGTGAGTGAGTGTGTGAGTGGGTGTGTGAGTAAGGTGGGTGAATGTGTGAGTGAATGAGTGAAGGAGTGGGTGGGTGAATGGGTGAGTGTGTGTGTGAGTGAATGTGTGAGTGGGTGGGTGAGTGTGTGTGTGTGAGTTGGTGGGTGAATGGGTGAGTGTGTGTGTGAGTGAGTGCGTGAGTGGGTGTGCGAATGGGTGAGTATGTGTGTGAGTGAATGAGTCTTTGCGTGGGTGGGTGAATGGGTGAGTTTGTGTGAGTGAGTGTGTGAGTGGATGAGTGAGTGTGTGTGTGAGTTGGTGGGTGAATGGGTGAGTGTGTGTGTGAGTGAGTGTGTGAGTGGGTGGGTGGGTGAATGGGTGAGTGTGTGTGTGAGTGAGTGGGTGAGTGAGTGGTATGTGAGTGTGTGAGTGGGTGGATGAGTGGGTGGATGAGTGTGTGTGAGTGAGTGAGTGGATGGGTGAATGGGTGAGTGTGTGTGTGAGTGAATGAGTGAGTGAATCGGTGGGTGAATGGGTGAGTGTGTGTGTGAGTCAGTGTGTGAGTGGGTGGGTGAGTGAATGAGTGTGTGAGTGGGTGGGTGAGTGAGTGAGTGTGTGAGTGTGTGTGTGTGAGTGAGTGTGTGTGTGAGTGAGTGAGTGTGTGTGTGTGTGAGTGTGTGTGATTGAGTGTGAGTGAGTGAGTGTGTAAGTGAGTGCGTGGGTGTGAGTGAGTGTGTGTGTGAGTGAGTGAGTGTGTGAGTGTGTTTTGAGTGAGTGTATGAGTGTGTGAGTGTGTGAGTGAGTGAGTGTGTGAGTGAGTGTGTTAGTGAGTGTGTGAATTAGTGAGTGTGTGAGTGTGTGTGAGTGAGTGTGTGTGTGAGTGAGTGAGTGTGTGAGTGAGTGTGTGAGTGTGTGTTTGTGAGTGTGTGAGTGAGTGAGTGTGTGAGTGTGTGAGTGAGTGACTGTGTGAGTGAGTGTGATTGTGTGTGTGAGTGTGTGTGCTTGAGTGTGTGAGTGAGTGTGTGAGTGAGTGTGTGTGTGTGTGAGTGTGTGTGCGAGTGTGTGTGTGAGTGAGTGATTGTGTGCGTATGTGTGTGAGTGAGCGTGTGAGTGAGTGTGTGAGTGAGTGTGTGAGTGTGTGTGTGAGTCAGTGTGTGAGTGTGTGAGTGAGTGTGTGAGTGAGTGTGTGAGTGTGTGAGTGAGTGAGCGTGTGTGTGAGTGTGTGAGTGTGTGTTTATGAGTGTGTGAGTGTTTGTGAGTGAGTGTGTGGGTGTGTGTGAGTGAGTGTGTGTGAGTGAGTTTGTGTGTGAGTGTGTGAGTGAGTGTGTGTGAGTGTGTGAGTGAGTGTGTGTGTGAGTGAGTGAGTGTGTGAGTGTGTGAGTGAGTGAGTCTGTGAGTGAGTGTGAGTGTGTGTGTGAGTGTGTGTGATTGAGTGTGTGTGAGTGAGTGTGTGAGTGAGTGTGTGCGTGTGAGTGTGTGAGTGTGTGTGCGAGTGTGTGAGTGAGTGAGTGTGTCAGTGAGTGTGTGAGTGAGTGTGTGAGTGTGTGAGTGTGTGTGTGAGTGAGTGTGTGAGTGAGTGGGTGAATGGGTGAGTGTGTGTGTGTGAGTGAGTGTGTGAGTGAGTGTGTAGGGAATTCCAACAAGACCTACATCTCTGCTTTATTGACCTGGTCAAGGCCTATGATACCATCAGTAGGCCTGGGCTCTGGGTTGTTCTTCGTGCTTTTGGAGTACCTGACCCTCTGCTCACGATCATTAAGAACCTTCATGATGGAGAGCGGGCCCGGGTAAAACTACGTGGCCGGGAGTCAGAACCATTCCCTGTTAACCTTGGGGTGCGACAGGGATGTCCTCTGGCTCCCACATTATTTAACATCTATTTTGACCACGTAGTTCGTGAAGCCTTCAAAAGTTGTACCGGGGGAATCTCCATATGGTACAGATATAATGGGAGGCTGATCGACGCCCGGGTGTGGTCAAGGGATGGCTCCCTATTGCTCAACTACGTTATGTATGCTAATGATTTGGTTAATAACTGCTCATTCAGAGGAGGAGTTGGAGACGCTGCTGCTGAGACTGGAGCGTGCCACTAAGAGGTGGGGCCTTACCATCAGCCCCACCAAAACTAAGCACCTGCCTGGGTATTTTGTACCATCGGACACTCCACCCCCACAACTCCCAATCGGTGATGGGGCAGTTGTGGAGAGAGTAGAGAGTTTCCCATACCTGGGCAGTGTGCTTATGACTGGCTCCAGTTAAACAGCAGAGGTCTCACTCCGAATCAGTCGAGCGGCAATATCTTTTCATCGGTTGCGTAACGCTGTGTGGAAGCTACCTGGTCTGTCGCTCCGCACTAAGCTTCAGGTCTTCTCGGCCACGGTCATTCCCTCCCTTCTCTACGCTTGCGAAACGTGGACCCCCCTAATGGAACATCTTCGCTGGTTAGAAACATTTAGGCTGGCCTGCCTACGATCCATGCTGGGTTTAACCAGTGTGTGTTAAAGGCTACATGGTGAATCTTTGTTTTTGTGTATCATGAAGGACACTGATAGCGAACTGGAGGAAGTCGCCCTCCAACAACAACGCAGGGCAGAGGAGCGACGCTCACAACAACGAGCGGAGGGCCGGGCGGATAAAACACAGAAAGTTGTCACAGTAGGGGGGCACAGGTGGTGCATCTGGCAGCCATCTCAGTCAGTTGATCCATGGCACCTGCTGGGTCTGTCCCGTGACCTCCTGCCATCAGCGAGCCCTGGACACTTCACGTGGCCTAAAAGTGCACCTAGCCTGGTACAGGCACCGTGGTGACGTCGCCGCCACTTTGTGGTGAGCGGCGATTGTTGTTGATGTCATGATGTGCGCGTGGTGGGGAGCGGTGGCGCAGCGGTTAGCGCGCTGTGCTACGAACCTGGCGATCCGGGTTCGACTCCCAGCCTCCTCTCGGTCGAGTAGCCTGGTGCGGGGTGTAAAATATGTTCACTGGGGAGACAAAGGCGGCCGGGCGCGGTGTTGGCCACCCAGGACCCCCGTGTGCCGTGCCGGCCTCCGTAGGTGCTGCTCGCTAAAGGCACTTGCCCCAACAGCCCGTTCGAGGCTATGCGGGGGATCTTTTGTGTGTTGTGTGTGTTGTATGAGAGTGTTGTTTAGTGTGTGTTGTGGTGACGTGCTCTTATGCCTTAGTGTGTTGTTCTTGTGTGCCACTGGTGTGTGTTGATAGGTTACATAACGTGTTTTGTGTGGTATTCACACATCGCACACACACGTCACACACACACACACATCCCACCTCAAACATCACACACACGTCACACACATCATACATACAAACAAACATCATACATACACATCAAACACACATCACACACACACATCACACGCACTCACATCACACACACACACATCACACACACACATCACACACACATCACACACACACATCACACACGCACACACATCACACACACACACATCACACACACATCACACACATCACACACACATCACACACACATCACACACACATACACACACATCACACACACATCACACACACACATCACACACACACACATCACACACATCACACACACACGCACATCACACACACACATATCACATACACACACATCACACACACATCACACACACACATCACACACACATCAAACACACATCACACACACACATCACACATATCACACACATCACACACACACATCACACATATCACACATCACACACACACGCACATCACACACATCACACACACACACACACCCACATCACACACACACACATCATACACACATCACACACACACACATCACACACACACACATCACACCACACACTCACATCACACACACACATCACACACGCACATCACACACGCACATCACACGCACTCACATCACACACACATCACACACACATCACACACACACATCACACACATCACACACATCACACACACATCACACACGCACATCACACGCACTCACATCACACACACACACATCACACACGCACATCACACACATCACACACACATCACACACACATCACACACACACATCACACACACACACACATAACACACACACATTACACACACACATCACACACACACACATCACACACACACACACATCACACAGACACACACATCACACACACACACATATCACATACACACACACATCACACACACACATCACACACACATCACACACACATCACACACACACATCACACAGACACACACATCACACACACACACATCACACACACACACATCACACACACACACATCACACACACATCACACACATACACACACATCACACACACACACACATCACACACGCACATCACACACATCACACACACACACCCACATCACACACACACACACATCATACACACATCACACACACACATCACACACATCACACACTCACATCACACACTCACATCACACACACACATCACACACGCACATCACACGCACTCACATCACACACACATCACACACACATCACACACACATCACACACATCACACACATCACACACACACATCACACACACACATCACACACACATCACACACATACACACACATCACACACACACACATCACACACACACATCACACACACACACATCACACACACACACATCACACACACACACATCACACACATCACACACACATCACACACATATCACATACACACACACATCACACACACACACATCACACACACCCATCACACACACACATATCACACACACATCACACCCCAACAACAAACACAACACAACATTTCACACAATACCGCAGAATAATGACTCAATAAATAACATCTGACGTTATGCGAACACATTTATACATGAACTGACGTGTTAACTGTGTTTCCGTATCGAGTTATTTGCCAATGACCGACTTAATTAACTCATTAAAGTGTTTATGATGAACGTGTGAACATGTTATTTATATATCTGAATTTGCACTTTCAACATGTCGACGTATAGCACGAAGTTCACGATCTCCACGCAGAAGACGCCTCTCTCACACAGTGCGAAGATGAAGATTCCACGTGCAGTCAACCACACACTGCCTGGGCAAGTGCTGTGAGCGAGCATCACTTAAGCATCAATTAGAATCTGATTTTTTTTTTAATTCTGCAGGAGGAATCCGATGAGCTATGAAGCTCTTTTTTTTCACACACGTCCAGTATAGGGGCAACGGGGTGAGAGCGTTAGAACAATAAACACGATACCCACAAACACGACGGGAGTGCAGAGTATAGGAAAGGTATATATTCTTATTATTTTATTGTTTCCCTTCAACGTGACTTTACCGAAAGAGCTAAGAATATGAATTACTGCAGTCACGAAAGCTTTAAATCAAAATAAAGGAAATGTAAACAAGAACACTTTGAATACAATATACAAATAAAGCTAAACTCTGTTTTTGTAGCAGGGGTAAGGTCCCACTGAGGTCTGTAACTTATTTGGCAGAAGCGACCCCTGGCTATCGCAAATGACAGCTCAACGAAGTGGCTTATCAACATCATCATCATCATCATCTTGTGTAAATGTATAGCGGTAAAATCATCGCAATCGTCTAAACGCACGTTTCTTAAGAGGCCACCACGACACGCCTGCCCGACCGCCTTTGTCTTCCCTCTGCTGTTGTGCAAAGACCCCCCCCGTAAAGCCTTAACAGACTGCAGGGGCAAGTGCTGCTGTTAGCGAGCAACGATGAAGGCCGACACGGCACACGAGGGGGTGGGTGGCCAGCACTACGCCCGGCCGCCTTTGTCTCCCTCGCACCAGGAACACATTTTAGGCCGAGTTGACCTAGGGGAGGCCCAGGACCGGTTCAGATAATCCCCACTGGCGTTGGCCGTGAGCGGGAATGACCCGCCTGGTTCGTAGCGCGGCGTAGCGCTAACCGCTGCACCACCGCTCCCCAGCGTTGTCAGCAAAAAAAGTGCTCGTTTAGGGCCGAGATGACCTCAATAACGCCGAGCGATGATTGTAAATATGACTCACCACTGATGGTAGGCGTGATAAGGAATCGAACTATGGGCCTCATTAGCCATTAACCTAACCACACTCGCCACTCAGACCCTAGCCATAACCACACCAGCCATCCAGACCCTTACAATAACCCTAACCACACTAGCCACGCAGACTCTATCCCTTAGGGGACGTCCATAAATGACGTCACGCACCGAGGGTGGGGGGGGGGGGAGGAGGGGGGTCAGACATTTGTGACGATGTGTGACGAGGGGGGGTTTGAAATGTGACGTCACATCAAAATGCGCAACTTTAAATAAATGTTAATTAAACGTAATTGTTATAACAACACTAATTTTGAGTAACTATTTGATTATTAAAGTTTACTAAGGTCACCTTTGATTTATTCCACGAAGGAGCATGTTGTATTTTTTCATTATTGTTATTACACATTTTGATTCTCGTGATTCTACCAGGGCTTTTCATTCTGTGGAATGAATATGTGATTGTTATAATTGTACTCTCCATTTTGCTTCGTTCTACATCGAAGTTTCAATTATTTTTTAATGGTAAAATAACATCTGCAGTTTTAGTTAGACGTTGAATATTTTCAAGTTGATTTTATGCTAAATTTCAGCTTTCCAACGCCTCCTTTTTAATAAATGTTTACTCCTACAACATCAAAGTGCAGTGCCACATTAAATAAGCACTACAATGACAATAGTTTTAGTTTGAAGTAATTTGAAGAATGTTTTATCTTCAAAATGGAAATATGGTTTGGGGGGGGGGGGCAGAGCTTTGTGACGTCATATTTGAGGGGGGTCTGACTTTTTGTGACGCTATGTGACGAGGGGAGGGGGGTCAAAAATCGGCCAAAATATGCGTGACGTCATTTATGGACGGCCCCTGTTTAACAATAGCCACTAAGACAATGCCCCTTACCACACTAGCCACCCAGACACTACCCCATACCACACTAGCCACCCAGACCCTACCCTTACCACACTAGCCACCCAAATCCTACCCCTTACCACACTAGCCACCCAGACCCTACCCTTACCACACTAGCCACCCAGACAATACCCCTTACCACATTAGCCACCCAGACCCTACCCCTAACCACACTAGACAATCAGACACTACCCCTTACCACACTAGCCACCCAGACCCTATCCCTTACCACATTAGCCACCCAGACCCTACCCCTCACCACACTAGTCACCCAGACAATACCCCTTACCACACTAGCCACCCAGACAATACCCCTTACCACACTAGCCACCCAGACCCTACCCCTTACCACACTAGCCACCCAGACCCTACCCCTTACCACACTAGACACCCAGACCCTACCCCTCACCACACTAGCCACCCAGACCCTACCCCTCACCACACTAGACACCCAGACCCTACCCTTACCACACTAGCCACCCAGACCCTACCCCTTACCACACTAGCCACCCAGACCCTACCCCTTACCACACTAGACACCCAGACCCTACCCCTCACCACACTAGTCACCCAGACACTACCCCTTACCACACTAGACACCCAGACCCTACCCCTCACCACACTAGCCACCCAGACCCTACCCCTCACCACACTAGACACCCAGACCCTACCCTTACCACACTAGCCACCCAGACCCTACCCCTTACCACACTAGCCACCCAGACCCTACCCCTTACCACACTAGCCACCCAGACCCTACCCCTTACCACTCTAGCCACCCAGACCCTACCCCTTACCACACTAGCCACCCAGACAATACCCCTTACCACACTAGCCACCCAGACCCTACCCCTTACCACACTAGCCACCCAGACCCTACCCCTTACCACACTAGACACCCAGACCCTACCCCTCACCACACTAGCCACCCAGACCCTACCCCTCACCACACTAGACACCCAGACCCTACCCTTACCACACTAGCCACCCAGACCCTACCCCTTACCACACTAGCCACCCAGACCCTACCCCTTACCACACTAGACACCCAGACCCTACCCCTCACCACACTAGTCACCCAGACACTACCCCTTACCACACTAGACACCCAGACCCTACCCCTCACCACACTAGCCACCCAGACCCTACCCCTCACCACACTAGACACCCAGACCCTACCCTTACCACACTAGCCACCCAGACCCTACCCCTTACCACACTAGCCACCCAGACCCTACCCCTTACCACACTAGCCACCCAGACCCTACCCCTTACCACACTAGCCACCCAGACCCTACTCCTTACCACACTAGACACCCAGAACCTACCCCTTACCACACTAGACAAACAGACCCTACCCCTTACCACACTAGCCACTCAGACTCTACTTCTTACCACACTAGACACCCAGACAATACCCCTTACCACACTAGCCACTAAGACAATACCCCTTACCACACTAGACAAACAGACCCTATCTCTAACCACACTAGACACCCAAACCCTACCCCTAACCACACTAGACACCCAGACCCTACCCCTTACCACACTAGACACCCAGACAATACCCCTTACCACACTAGACACCCAGACCCTACCCTTACCACATTAGCCACCCAGACCCTACCCCTAACCACACTAGACAATCAGACACTACCCCTTACCACACTAGCCACCCAGACCCTATCCCTTACCACACTAGTCACCCAGACTCTATCCCTTACCACACTAGCCACCCAGACACTACCCCTTACCACACTAGCCACCCAGACCCTACCCCTTACCACACTAGACACCCAGAACCTACCCCTTACCACACTAGACACCCAGAACCTACCCCTTACCACACTAGTCACCCAGACTCTATCCCTTACCACACTAGCCACCCAGACAATACCCCTTACCACACTAGACACCCAGACAATACCCCTTACCACACTAGCCACCCAGACCCTACCCCTTACCACACTAGCCACTCAGACTCTACTTCTTACCACACTAGACACCCAGACCCTACTCCTTACCACACTAGACACCCAGAACCTACCCCTTACCACACTAGACACCCAGAACCTACCCCTTACCACACTAGTCACCCAGACTCTATCCCTTACCACACTAGCCACCCAGACAATACCCCTTACCACACTAGCCACCCAGACAATACCCCTTACCACACTAGCCACTCAGACTCTACTCCTTACCACACTAGCCACCCAGACCCTACCCCTTACCACACTAGCCACCCAGACCCTACTCCTTACCACACTAGCCACCCAGACCCTACCCCTTACCACACTAGACACTAAGACACTACCCCTTACCACACTAGTCACCCAGACAATACCCCTTACCACACTAGACACCCAGACCCTACCCCTTACCACACTAGCCACCCAGACCCTACTCCTTACCACACTAGCCACCCAGACCCTACCCCTTACCACACTAGCCACCCAGACAATACCCCTTACCACACTAGCCACTCAGACTCTACTTCTTACCACACTAGACACCCAGACCCTACTCCTTACCACACTAGCCACCCAGACCCTACCCCTTACCACACTAGCCACCCAGACAATACCCCTTACCACACTAGCCACCCAGACCCTACCCCTTACCACACTAGCCACCCAGACAATACTCCTTACCACACTAGACACCCAGAACCTACCCCTTACCACACTAGCCACCCAGACCCTACCCCTTACCACACTAGCCACTCAGACTCTACTTCTTACCACACTAGACACCCAGACAATACCCCTTACCACACTAGCCACTAAGACAATACCCCTTACCACACTAGACAAACAGACCCTACCCTTACCACACTAGACACCCAGACCCTACCCCTTACCACACTAGCCACCCAGACACTACCCCTTACCACACTAGACACCCAGACCCTATCTCTAACCACACTAGACACCCAAACCCTACCCCTAACCACACTAGACACCCAGACCCTACCCCTTACCACACTAGACACCCAGACCCTACCCCTTACCACACTAGCCACCCAGACCCTACCCCTTACCACACTAGTCACCCAGACCCCATCCCTTACCACACTGGTCACCCAGACACTCTCCTTAATCCGTAGTCAAATCCGAGCCTCAACCTGAACGATCCACTGTTCCACTTCACTCACCATCTTCACCACTAACCCGCCGTGACCAGCGTGGTGAAGTATGGTCAAATAACCCCGCGTGGGATGGGAGAAGCACACTCCACACACACACACACACACGCCACACACACACACGTGCCACACTCGTGCCACACACTCGTTGTGTTCCACACACTAATGACGATTCGCTAACATTGCCACAGTATTGATTGATCGAGTGGCGATGGTGAGTGCGGTGGTGGTGTCGGGGTTTCAGCAGTTCGCGCGCTGCGCTTCGGACCCGGCAACCCGAGTTCCACCCCCGCTGACGGCCAATACCAGCGACCAATATCTGAACCGGTCCTGGGCCTCCTCCGCTAGGTTGACTCAGCCTCAACCGAGCACCCGGTGAGTTCTGCTGTGAAGAGAAAGGCGATCGGGCGTGTTGCTGCTCACCCACAGTGCCGGCTTCCACAGGTGGTCCTCTGCTAGCAGCACTTGCCCCAACAGTCTGTTACGGCCTACACGGGGGACCTTTGGCTTTTGTTCGCTGGTGACATAATCTCTCTTCCCGCTATTAGGCATCGCAGAGCGACCGAGCCGCGTTACCCTCCCGCCCCCCCCCTACAGCCCCCGGCTAGGGATTCACTCATTGAGCCAACACAATAGCAACAAAGGCTCCCCTCTCTCCCTCTCCCTGCCCGTCTCCCTGTCGCCTCCACGCGCCACAGACAGCCGCGGCAGCCAGGAGCGCCGGCGGCAGCGGCAGGAAGAGATAATTAGACGGAGATGGTGCGCAGAGGCGAGATAAGAGAGGGACCT